>NC_080024.1:81479183-82079183 GCF_030020395.1 Manis pentadactyla
TCCACCTCACCCGAATCACACCTGCTCCTCTCAGCATACACATTATGTCTCTAGGACAGAGGCACCACTGTGACATCGTGGAGTCTCCAGGCAACAGTGCTGCGCTTACAAACTCCACACACGGGCGGGGGGAGTGCCCAGCCGGGCGGAGCTGCATCATCTTAGCAAACATTAGAGTTACTTACCTAGAAACATATATATATATATACATATATGTATAATGATATCACTCATCATTACAGTATCAGAACAAACAAAAAACTGAAGAAGGAAACAGCAGCAGTCTCAGAAAACCCAAGAATGGACTAAAAGTTAACAGAGGGAAAGAGACTGAGGTGTATGGGTGGGAATGGAGGGATTAGGGAGGGGCGAAGTAAGGACACATTAGAAGAAGAATATATAATGTGGGAGGGGTGTCACAGACAGGGCGGAAAAACACAGAAAAGACAAGTAGGGATTCTACACTATCTTACTATGCTCATGGACAGTGACTGCAATGGGGTATCTGGGGGCACGTGCGTGATGGGGGGAGTCTAGTAAACATAATGGAACTCATCTAATTGTGCATTAATGACAGAAACATCCATGGATAGATAGGTAGACAGATAATAAATGAATGAATGAATGAATGAATGAATGAATGAATGGATGCATGGATGGATGAATACATACATACACACATACATACATACAAACATACATACATAAGGAATGCAGCAACCCAGTTCTAGAAAGACATCTGCACCCCTAAATTTATGGCAGCACTATTCACAATAACCAGTCTACAATTACATAAGGAACATTAAGGTTACTAGACTGCCCAGATCATCAAGTCGCCCCCCAGACCCCATTACACTCACTGTTCACCAGCATAGTACGATCCTACAGAATCACTGCTTCAATTCTCTGAACTATACTGCCTTCCCTATAGAATTCCCCCCCACATTATGTGAGCTAATCGTAATGCCCCCTTACCAGCCTGCAACCGTCCTTCACAACCAGCCTTCTCAGTCCCTTAACCATTCCTACGTTGGTGATGGGGGGAGTGTAATAAACATGATGTGATCCACATAATTGTAGATTCATGATAAAAAAATAAATGAATAAACAGATGAATGAATGAATGAATGAGACATTGCCGCCCCCAGTTTAAAAGCGACACGTGCATCCCTATGATTACCACAGCACTATTCTCAATAGCCAAGCTCAGTGTCCATCAGTAGATGAACAATGGAATATTATTCAGTCATAGGAAAACAAATCACACCATTTGCAGAAACACGGATGGTGTGAGAGGGCATCATACTCAGTGTAATAAGGCAGGCAGGTGGAGAAACACAAGGATCAAATGATATCACTCGCCTGTGCAGGAGGGGAACCAAGAGACATCCGAAGAAGAAAAACGGCACCACAAGAGTGGACTCACAGTTACCAAACGGAAAGGGATGGACGTGGACAGGTGGGAACGGAGGAAAATGTCAGGCGGAGCGGGGGCGAATGTGCACATTACCTTTGGCATGCATAAAGCAGAAGGGGGGCACGGGGAGGGACGTACGACACAGAGAAGACAACAAGGGATTCTACAGCATCTTAATATGCTCATGGACAGTGACTGCAATGAGGTATGTGGGGGCATCTCATTGTGGGGGGCAGTTTACTAAACTACATGAGACTCACGTAGATGAAGACTAATGATAAATAAATAAATAAATAACAGATATACAAGTGAGTAATGAATTAACTAAATATATTCATATATCCGGACATACAGAAATAAACACTAGAATACAGCAGCCCAGTTTAAAAAAGACCTGTGCACCCGTATAATTATCACAGCACTGTCCACAACAACAGACAAGGTAAGTGTCTATCTGAGGATGAAAAGTGGAATATTATTCTGCCATATGCAGAAACCAATCCTACCATGTGCAACAACATGGAGGGAGGTAGAGGGTATCATGCTCAGCGAAATAAGCCACGCAGAGAAAGACAAGTGTCAACTGATTTCACTCACCTGTGGAGTAGCAGAAAAAAGAAAAGGAGTGATAGAAAAGGACAGTAGCAGCCGCACCGAACCCAAGAATGGACTCACACTTACCAAAGGGAATGGGACTGAGGAGGATGGCTTAGGAGGGAAGGGAGAGAGGGAAAATGGGGCATTATGAGTGGCACACAGGGTGTGGCCCGGCGGCAAGCTTAGGTAGGTCCGTATAACATAGCGATGATCAGCAGCACTTCTACAGCATATTCCTGGGCTGTGGGACAGCGACTCTTACGGGCTACGTGCTGGGGACTTGACAGTGGGGGTAGTCTTAGGAACCATAATGTTGTTCATGTAACTTTGAAGTAGTGACAACAAAATGAAAAGGAACACACAGTACCTTGGCTCTGGATTCCATTTAGCCTGATGCTGTCAAGTTGGTCAGTGTCCACCTCACCCGAATCACACCTGCTCCTCTCAGCATACACATTATGTCTCTAGGACAGAGGCACCACTGTGACATCGTGGAGTCTCCAGGCAACAGTGCTGCGCTTACAAACTCCACACACGGGCGGGGGGAGTGCCCAGCCGGGCGGAGCTGCATCATCTTAGCAAACATTAGAGTTACTTACCTAGAAACATATATATATATATACATATATGTATAATGATATCACTCATCATTACAGTATCAGAACAAACAAAAAACTGAAGAAGGAAACAGCAGCAGTCTCAGAAAACCCAAGAATGGACTAAAAGTTAACAGAGGGAAAGAGACTGAGGTGTATGGGTGGGAATGGAGGGATTAGGGAGGGGCGAAGTAAGGACACATTAGAAGAAGAATATATAATGTGGGAGGGGTGTCACAGACAGGGCGGAAAAACACAGAAAAGACAAGTAGGGATTCTACAGTATCTTACTATGCTCATGGACAGTGACTGCAATGGGGTATCTGGGGGCACGTGCGTGATGGGGGGAGTCTAGTAAACATAATGGAACTCATCTAATTGTGCATTAATGACAGAAACATCCATGGATAGATAGGTAGACAGATAATAAATGAATGAATGAATGAATGAATGAATGAATGGATGCATGGATGGATGAATACATACATACACACATACATACATACAAACATACATACATAAGGAATGCAGCAACCCAGTTCTAGAAAGACATCTGCACCCCTAAATTTATGGCAGCACTATTCACAATAACCAGTCTACAATTACATAAGGAACATTAAGGTTACTAGACTGCCCAGATCATCAAGTCGCCCCCCAGACCCCATTACACTCACTGTTCACCAGCATAGTAAGATCCTACAGAATCACTGCTTGAATTCTCTGAACTATACTGCCTTCCCTATAGAATTCCCCCCCACATTATGTGAGCTAATCGTAATGCCCCCTTACCAGCCTGCAACCGTCCTTCACAACCAGCCTTCTCAGTCCCTTAACCATTCCTACGTTGGTGATGGGGGGAGTGTAATAAACATGATGTGATCCACATAATTGTAGATTCATGATAAAAAAATAAATGAATAAACAGATGAATGAATGAATGAGACATTGCCGCCCCCAGTTTAAAAGCGACACGTGCATCCCTATGATTACCACAGCACTATTCTCAATAGCCAAGCTCAGTGTCCATCAGTAGATGAACAATGGAATATTATTCAGTCATAGGAAAACAAATCACACCATTTGCAGAAACACGGATGGTGTGAGAGGGCATCATACTCAGTGTAATAAGGCAGGCAGGTGGAGAAACACAAGGATCAAATGATATCACTCGCCTGTGCAGGAGGGGAACCAAGAGACATCCGAAGAAGAAAAACGGCACCACAAGAGTGGACTCACAGTTACCAAAGGGAAAGGGATGGACGTGGACAGGTGGGAACGGAGGAAAATGTCAGGCGGAGCGGGGGCGAATGTGCACATTACCTTTGGCATGCATAAAGCAGAAGGGGGGCACGGGGAGGGACGTACGACACAGAGAAGACAACAAGGGATTCTACAGCATCTTAATATGCTCATGGACAGTGACTGCAATGAGGTATGTGGGGGCATCTCATTGTGGGGGGCAGTTTACTAAACTACATGAGACTCACGTAGATGAAGACTAATGATAAATAAATAAATAAATAACAGATATACAAGTGAGTAATGAATTAACTAAATATATTCATATATCCGGACATACAGAAATAAACACTAGAATACAGCAGCCCAGTTTAAAAAAGACCTGTGCACCCGTATAATTATCACAGCACTGTCCACAACAACAGACAAGGTAAGTGTCTATCTGAGGATGAAAAGTGGAATATTATTCTGCCATATGCAGAAACCAATCCTACCATGTGCAACAACATGGAGGGAGGTAGAGGGTATCATGCTCAGCGAAATAAGCCACGCAGAGAAAGACAAGTGTCAACTGATTTCACTCACCTGTGGAGTAGCAGAAAAAAGAAAAGGGGTGATAGAAAAGGACAGTAGCAGCCGCACCGAACCCAAGAATGGACTCACACTTACCAAAGGGAATGGGACTGAGGAGGATGGCTTAGGAGGGAAGGGAGAGAGGGAAAATGGGGCATTATGAGTGGCACACAGGGTGTGGCCCGGCGGCAAGCTTAGGTAGGTCCGTATAACATAGCGATGATCAGCAGCACTTCTACAGCATATTCCTGGGCTGTGGGACAGCGACTCTTACGGGCTACGTGCTGGGGACTTGACAGTGGGGGTAGTCTTAGGAACCATAATGTTGTTCATGTAACTTTGAAGTAGTGACAACAAAATGAAAAGGAACACACAGTACCTTGGCTCTGGATTCCATTTAGCCTGATGCTGTCAAGTTGGTCAGTGTCCACCTCACCCGAATCACACCTGCTCCTCTCAGCATACACATTATGTCTCTAGGACAGAGGCACCACTGTGACATCGTGGAGTCTCCAGGCAACAGTGCTGCGCTTACAAACTCCACACACGGGCGGGGGGAGTGCCCAGCCGGGCGGAGCTGCATCATCTTAGCAAACATTAGAGTTACTTACCTAGAAACATATATATATATATACATATATGTATAATGATATCACTCATCATTACAGTATCAGAACAAACAAAAAACTGAAGAAGGAAACAGCAGCAGTCTCAGAAAACCCAAGAATGGACTAAAAGTTAACAGAGGGAAAGAGACTGAGGTGTATGGGTGGGAATGGAGGGATTAGGGAGGGGCGAAGTAAGGACACATTAGAAGAAGAATATATAATGTGGGAGGGGTGTCACAGACAGGGCGGAAAAACACAGAAAAGACAAGTAGGGATTCTACACTATCTTACTATGCTCATGGACAGTGACTGCAATGGGGTATCTGGGGGCACGTGCGTGATGGGGGGAGTCTAGTAAACATAATGGAACTCATCTAATTGTGCATTAATGACAGAAACATCCATGGATAGATAGGTAGACAGATAATAAATGAATGAATGAATGAATGAATGAATGAATGAATGGATGCATGGATGGATGAATACATACATACACACATACATACATACAAACATACATACATAAGGAATGCAGCAACCCAGTTCTAGAAAGACATCTGCACCCCTAAATTTATGGCAGCACTATTCACAATAACCAGTCTACAATTACATAAGGAACATTAAGGTTACTAGACTGCCCAGATCATCAAGTCGCCCCCCAGACCCCATTACACTCACTGTTCACCAGCATAGTACGATCCTACAGAATCACTGCTTCAATTCTCTGAACTATACTGCCTTCCCTATAGAATTCCCCCCCACATTATGTGAGCTAATCGTAATGCCCCCTTACCAGCCTGCAACCGTCCTTCACAACCAGCCTTCTCAGTCCCTTAACCATTCCTACGTTGGTGATGGGGGGAGTGTAATAAACATGATGTGATCCACATAATTGTAGATTCATGATAAAAAAATAAATGAATAAACAGATGAATGAATGAATGAATGAGACATTGCCGCCCCCAGTTTAAAAGCGACACGTGCATCCCTATGATTACCACAGCACTATTCTCAATAGCCAAGCTCAGTGTCCATCAGTAGATGAACAATGGAATATTATTCAGTCATAGGAAAACAAATCACACCATTTGCAGAAACACGGATGGTGTGAGAGGGCATCATACTCAGTGTAATAAGGCAGGCAGGTGGAGAAACACAAGGATCAAATGATATCACTCGCCTGTGCAGGAGGGGAACCAAGAGACATCCGAAGAAGAAAAACGGCACCACAAGAGTGGACTCACAGTTACCAAACGGAAAGGGATGGACGTGGACAGGTGGGAACGGAGGAAAATGTCAGGCGGAGCGGGGGCGAATGTGCACATTACCTTTGGCATGCATAAAGCAGAAGGGGGGCACGGGGAGGGACGTACGACACAGAGAAGACAACAAGGGATTCTACAGCATCTTAATATGCTCATGGACAGTGACTGCAATGAGGTATGTGGGGGCATCTCATTGTGGGGGGCAGTTTACTAAACTACATGAGACTCACGTAGATGAAGACTAATGATAAATAAATAAATAAATAACAGATATACAAGTGAGTAATGAATTAACTAAATATATTCATATATCCGGACATACAGAAATAAACACTAGAATACAGCAGCCCAGTTTAAAAAAGACCTGTGCACCCGTATAATTATCACAGCACTGTCCACAACAACAGACAAGGTAAGTGTCTATCTGAGGATGAAAAGTGGAATATTATTCTGCCATATGCAGAAACCAATCCTACCATGTGCAACAACATGGAGGGAGGTAGAGGGTATCATGCTCAGCGAAATAAGCCACGCAGAGAAAGACAAGTGTCAACTGATTTCACTCACCTGTGGAGTAGCAGAAAAAAGAAAAGGAGTGATAGAAAAGGACAGTAGCAGCCGCACCGAACCCAAGAATGGACTCACACTTACCAAAGGGAATGGGACTGAGGAGGATGGCTTAGGAGGGAAGGGAGAGAGGGAAAATGGGGCATTATGAGTGGCACACAGGCTGTGGCCCGGCGGCAAGCTTAGGTAGGTCCGTATAACATAGCGATGATCAGCAGCACTTCTACAGCATATTCCTGGGCTGTGGGACAGCGACTCTTACGGGCTACGTGCTGGGGACTTGACAGTGGGGGTAGTCTTAGGAACCATAATGTTGTTCATGTAACTTTGAAGTAGTGACAACAAAATGAAAAGGAACACACAGTACCTTGGCTCTGGATTCCATTTAGCCTGATGCTGTCAAGTTGGTCAGTGTCCACCTCACCCGAATCACACCTGCTCCTCTCAGCATACACATTATGTCTCTAGGACAGAGGCACCACTGTGACATCGTGGAGTCTCCAGGCAACAGTGCTGCGCTTACAAACTCCACACACGGGCGGGGGGAGTGCCCAGCCGGGCGGAGCTGCATCATCTTAGCAAACATTAGAGTTACTTACCTAGAAACATATATATATATATACATATATGTATAATGATATCACTCATCATTACAGTATCAGAACAAACAAAAAACTGAAGAAGGAAACAGCAGCAGTCTCAGAAAACCCAAGAATGGACTAAAAGTTAACAGAGGGAAAGAGACTGAGGTGTATGGGTGGGAATGGAGGGATTAGGGAGGGGCGAAGTAAGGACACATTAGAAGAAGAATATATAATGTGGGAGGGGTGTCACAGACAGGGCGGAAAAACACAGAAAAGACAAGTAGGGATTCTACACTATCTTACTATGCTCATGGACAGTGACTGCAATGGGGTATCTGGGGGCACGTGCGTGATGGGGGGAGTCTAGTAAACATAATGGAACTCATCTAATTGTGCATTAATGACAGAAACATCCATGGATAGATAGGTAGACAGATAATAAATGAATGAATGAATGAATGAATGAATGAATGGATGCATGGATGGATGAATACATACATACACACATACATACATACAAACATACATACATAAGGAATGCAGCAACCCAGTTCTAGAAAGACATCTGCACCCCTAAATTTATGGCAGCACTATTCACAATAACCAGTCTACAATTACATAAGGAACATTAAGGTTACTAGACTGCCCAGATCATCAAGTCGCCCCCCAGACCCCATTACACTCACTGTTCACCAGCATAGTACGATCCTACAGAATCACTGCTTGAATTCTCTGAACTATACTGCCTTCCCTATAGAATTCCCCCCCACATTATGTGAGCTAATCGTAATGCCCCCTTACCAGCCTGCAACCGTCCTTCACAACCAGCCTTCTCAGTTCCTTAACCATTCCTACGTTGGTGATGGGGGGAGTGTAATAAACATGATGTGATCCACATAATTGTAGATTCATGATAAAAAAATAAATGAATAAACAGATGAATGAATGAATGAATGAGACATTGCCGCCCCCAGTTTAAAAGCGACACGTGCATCCCTATGATTACCACAGCACTATTCTCAATAGCCAAGCTCAGTGTCCATCAGTAGATGAACAATGGAATATTATTCAGTCATAGGAAAACAAATCACACCATTTGCAGAAACACGGATGGTGTGAGAGGGCATCATACTCAGTGTAATAAGGCAGGCAGGTGGAGAAACACAAGGATCAAATGATATCACTCGCCTGTGCAGGAGGGGAACCAAGAGACATCCGAAGAAGAAAAACGGCACCACAAGAGTGGACTCACAGTTACCAAACGGAAAGGGATGGACGTGGACAGGTGGGAACGGAGGAAAATGTCAGGCGGAGCGGGGGCGAATGTGCACATTACCTTTGGCATGCATAAAGCAGAAGGGGGGCACGGGGAGGGACGTACGACACAGAGAAGACAACAAGGGATTCTACAGCATCTTAATATGCTCATGGACAGTGACTGCAATGAGGTATGTGGGGGCATCTCATTGTGGGGGGCAGTTTACTAAACTACATGAGACTCACGTAGATGAAGACTAATGATAAATAAATAAATAAATAACAGATATACAAGTGAGTAATGAATTAACTAAATATATTCATATATCCGGACATACAGAAATAAACACTAGAATACAGCAGCCCAGTTTAAAAAAGACCTGTGCACCCGTATAATTATCACAGCACTGTCCACAACAACAGACAAGGTAAGTGTCTATCTGAGGATGAAAAGTGGAATATTATTCTGCCATATGCAGAAACCAATCCTACCATGTGCAACAACATGGAGGGAGGTAGAGGGTATCATGCTCAGCGAAATAAGCCACGCAGAGAAAGACAAGTGTCAACTGATTTCACTCACCTGTGGAGTACCAGAAAAAAGAAAAGGAGTGATAGAAAAGGACAGTAGCAGCCGCACCGAACCCAAGAATGGACTCACACTTACCAAAGGGAATGGGACTGAGGAGGATGGCTTAGGAGGGAAGGGAGAGAGGGAAAATGGGGCATTATGAGTGGCACACAGGGTGTGGCCCGGCGGCAAGCTTAGGTAGGTCCGTATAACATAGCGATGATCAGCAGCACTTCTACAGCATATTCCTGGGCTGTGGGACAGCGACTCTTACGGGCTACGTGCTGGGGACTTGACAGTGGGGGTAGTCTTAGGAACCATAATGTTGTTCATGTAACTTTGAAGTAGTGACAACAAAATGAAAAGGAACACACAGTACCTTGGCTCTGGATTCCATTTAGCCTGATGCTGTCAAGTTGGTCAGTGTCCACCTCACCCGAATCACACCTGCTCCTCTCAGCATACACATTATGTCTCTAGGACAGAGGCACCACTGTGACATCGTGGAGTCTCCAGGCAACAGTGCTGCGCTTACAAACTCCACACACGGGCGGGGGGAGTGCCCAGCCGGGCGGAGCTGCATCATCTTAGCAAACATTAGAGTTACTTACCTAGAAACATATATATATATATACATATATGTATAATGATATCACTCATCATTACAGTATCAGAACAAACAAAAAACTGAAGAAGGAAACAGCAGCAGTCTCAGAAAACCCAAGAATGGACTAAAAGTTAACAGAGGGAAAGAGACTGAGGTGTATGGGTGGGAATGGAGGGATTAGGGAGGGGCGAAGTAAGGACACATTAGAAGAAGAATATATAATGTGGGAGGGGTGTCACAGACAGGGCGGAAAAACACAGAAAAGACAAGTAGGGATTCTACAGTATCTTACTATGCTCATGGACAGTGACTGCAATGGGGTATCTGGGGGCACGTGCGTGATGGGGGGAGTCTAGTAAACATAATGGAACTCATCTAATTGTGCATTAATGACAGAAACATCCATGGATAGATAGGTAGACAGATAATAAATGAATGAATGAATGAATGAATGAATGAATGGATGCATGGATGGATGAATACATACATACACACATACATACATACAAACATACATACATAAGGAATGCAGCAACCCAGTTCTAGAAAGACATCTGCACCCCTAAATTTATGGCAGCACTATTCACAATAACCAGTCTACAATTACATAAGGAACATTAAGGTTACTAGACTGCCCAGATCATCAAGTCGCCCCCCAGACCCCATTACACTCACTGTTCACCAGCATAGTAAGATCCTACAGAATCACTGCTTGAATTCTCTGAACTATACTGCCTTCCCTATAGAATTCCCCCCCACATTATGTGAGCTAATCGTAATGCCCCCTTACCAGCCTGCAACCGTCCTTCACAACCAGCCTTCTCAGTCCCTTAACCATTCCTACGTTGGTGATGGGGGGAGTGTAATAAACATGATGTGATCCACATAATTGTAGATTCATGATAAAAAAATAAATGAATAAACAGATGAATGAATGAATGAGACATTGCCGCCCCCAGTTTAAAAGCGACACGTGCATCCCTATGATTACCACAGCACTATTCTCAATAGCCAAGCTCAGTGTCCATCAGTAGATGAACAATGGAATATTATTCAGTCATAGGAAAACAAATCACACCATTTGCAGAAACACGGATGGTGTGAGAGGGCATCATACTCAGTGTAATAAGGCAGGCAGGTGGAGAAACACAAGGATCAAATGATATCACTCGCCTGTGCAGGAGGGGAACCAAGAGACATCCGAAGAAGAAAAACGGCACCACAAGAGTGGACTCACAGTTACCAAAGGGAAAGGGATGGACGTGGACAGGTGGGAACGGAGGAAAATGTCAGGCGGAGCGGGGGCGAATGTGCACATTACCTTTGGCATGCATAAAGCAGAAGGGGGGCACGGGGAGGGACGTACGACACAGAGAAGACAACAAGGGATTCTACAGCATCTTAATATGCTCATGGACAGTGACTGCAATGAGGTATGTGGGGGCATCTCATTGTGGGGGGCAGTTTACTAAACTACATGAGACTCACGTAGATGAAGACTAATGATAAATAAATAAATAAATAACAGATATACAAGTGAGTAATGAATTAACTAAATATATTCATATATCCGGACATACAGAAATAAACACTAGAATACAGCAGCCCAGTTTAAAAAAGACCTGTGCACCCGTATAATTATCACAGCACTGTCCACAACAACAGACAAGGTAAGTGTCTATCTGAGGATGAAAAGTGGAATATTATTCTGCCATATGCAGAAACCAATCCTACCATGTGCAACAACATGGAGGGAGGTAGAGGGTATCATGCTCAGCGAAATAAGCCACGCAGAGAAAGACAAGTGTCAACTGATTTCACTCACCTGTGGAGTAGCAGAAAAAAGAAAAGGAGTGATAGAAAAGGACAGTAGCAGCCGCACCGAACCCAAGAATGGACTCACACTTACCAAAGGGAATGGGACTGAGGAGGATGGCTTAGGAGGGAAGGGAGAGAGGGAAAATGGGGCATTATGAGTGGCACACAGGGTGTGGCCCGGCGGCAAGCTTAGGTAGGTCCGTATAACATAGCGATGATCAGCAGCACTTCTACAGCATATTCCTGGGCTGTGGGACAGCGACTCTTACGGGCTACGTGCTGGGGACTTGACAGTGGGGGTAGTCTTAGGAACCATAATGTTGTTCATGTAACTTTGAAGTAGTGACAACAAAATGAAAAGGAACACACAGTACCTTGGCTCTGGATTCCATTTAGCCTGATGCTGTCAAGTTGGTCAGTGTCCACCTCACCCGAATCACACCTGCTCCTCTCAGCATACACATTATGTCTCTAGGACAGAGGCACCACTGTGACATCGTGGAGT
Source organism: Manis pentadactyla (assembly GCF_030020395.1). Classification (NCBI taxonomy): domain Eukaryota; kingdom Metazoa; phylum Chordata; class Mammalia; order Pholidota; family Manidae; genus Manis; species Manis pentadactyla. Next base: position 81,491,388 of record NC_080024.1, read on the forward strand.
CTCCAGGCAACAGTGCTGCGCTTACAAACTCCACACACGGGCGGGGGGAGTGCCCAGCCGGGCGGAGCTGCATCATCTTAGCAAACATTAGAGTTACTTACCTAGAAACATATATATATATATACATATATGTATAATGATATCACTCATCATTACAGTATCAGAACAAACAAAAAACTGAAGAAGGAAACAGCAGCAGTCTCAGAAAACCCAAGAATGGACTAAAAGTTAACAGAGGGAAAGAGACTGAGGTGTATGGGTGGGAATGGAGGGATTAGGGAGGGGCGAAGTAAGGACACATTAGAAGAAGAATATATAATGTGGGAGGGGTGTCACAGACAGGGCGGAAAAACACAGAAAAGACAAGTAGGGATTCTACACTATCTTACTATGCTCATGGACAGTGACTGCAATGGGGTATCTGGGGTCACGTGCGTGATGGGGGGAGTCTAGTAAACATAATGGAACTCATCTAATTGTGCATTAATGACAGAAACATCCATGGATAGATAGGTAGACAGATAATAAATGAATGAATGAATGAATGAATGAATGAATGGATGCATGGATGGATGAATACATACATACACACATACATACATACAAACATACATACATAAGGAATGCAGCAACCCAGTTCTAGAAAGACATCTGCACCCCTAAATTTATGGCAGCACTATTCACAATAACCAGTCTACAATTACATAAGGAACATTAAGGTTACTAGACTGCCCAGATCATCAAGTCGCCCCCCAGACCCCATTACACTCACTGTTCACCAGCATAGTAAGATCCTACAGAATCACTGCTTGAATTCTCTGAACTATACTGCCTTCCCTATAGAATTCCCCCCCACATTATGTGAGCTAATCGTAATGCCCCCTTACCAGCCTGCAACCGTCCTTCACAACCAGCCTTCTCAGTCCCTTAACCATTCCTACGTTGGTGATGGGGGGAGTGTAATAAACATGATGTGATCCACATAATTGTAGATTCATGATAAAAAAATAAATGAATAAACAGATGAATGAATGAATGAGACATTGCCGCCCCCAGTTTAAAAGCGACACGTGCATCCCTATGATTACCACAGCACTATTCTCAATAGCCAAGCTCAGTGTCCATCAGTAGATGAACAATGGAATATTATTCAGTCATAGGAAAACAAATCACACCATTTGCAGAAACACGGATGGTGTGAGAGGGCATCATACTCAGTGTAATAAGGCAGGCAGGTGGAGAAACACAAGGATCAAATGATATCACTCGCCCGTGCAGGAGGGGAACCAAGAGACATCCGAAGAAGAAAAACGGCACCACAAGAGTGGAATCACAGTTACCAAACGGAAAGGGATGGACGTGGACAGGTGGGAACGGAGGAAAATGTCAGGCGGAGCGGGGGCGAATGTGCACATTACCTTTGGCATGCATAAAGCAGAAGGGGGGCACGGGGAGGGACGTACGACACAGAGAAGACAACAAGGGATTCTACAGCATCTTAATATGCTCATGGACAGTGACTGCAATGAGGTATGTGGGGGCATCTCATTGTGGGGGGCAGTTTACTAAACTACATGAGACTCACGTAGATGAAGACTAATGATAAATAAATAAATAAATAACAGATATACAAGTGAGTAATGAACTAACTAAATATATTCATACATCCGGACATACAGAAATAAACACTAGAATACAGCAGCCCAGTTTAAAAAAGACCTGTGCACCCGTATAATTATCACAGCACTGTCCACAACAACAGACAAGGTAAGTGTCTATCTGAGGATGAAAAGTGGAATATTATTCTGCCATATGCAGAAACCAATCCTACCATGTGCAACAACATGGAGGGAGGTAGAGGGTATCATGCTCAGCGAAATAAGCCACGCAGAGAAAGACAAGTGTCAACTGATTTCACTCACCTGTGGAGTACCAGAAAAAAGAAAAGGAGTGATAGAAAAGGACAGTAGCAGCCGCACCGAACCCAAGAATGGACTCACACTTACCAAAGGGAATGGGACTGAGGAGGATGGCTTAGGAGGGAAGGGAGAGAGGGAAAATGGGGCATTATGAGTGGCACACAGGCTGTGGCCCGGCGGCAAGCTTAGGGAGGTCCGTATAACATAGCGATGATCAGCAGCACTTCTACAGCATATTCCTGGGCTGTGGGACAGCGACTCTTACGGGCTACGTGCTGGGGACTTGACAGTGGGGGTAGTCTTAGGAACCATAATGTTGTTCATGTAACTTTGAAGTAGTGACAACAAAATGAAAAGGAACACACAGTACCTTGGCTCTGGATTCCATTTAGCCTGATGCTGTCAAGTTGGTCAGTGTCCACCTCACCCGAATCACACCTGCTCCTCTCAGCATACACATTATGTCTCTAGGACAGAGGCACCACTGTGACATCGTGGAGTCTCCAGGCAACAGTGCTGCCCTTACAAACTCCACCCAAGGGGGGGGGGTGTGCCCAGCCGGGCGGAGCTGCATCATCTTAGCAAACATTAGAGTTACTTACCTACAAACATATATATATATATATATATGTATATGTATAATGATATCACTCATCATTACAGTATCAGAACAAACAAAAAACTGAAGAAGGAAGCAGCAGCAGTCTCAGAAAACCCAAGAATGGACTAAAAGTTAACAGAGGGAAAGAGACTGAGGTTGTATGGGTGGGAATGGAGGGATTAGGGAGGGGCGAAGTAAGGACACATTAGAAGAAGAATATATAATGTGGGAGGGGTGTCACAGACAGGGCGGAAAAACACAGAAAAGACAAGTAGGGATTCTACAGTATCTTACTATGCTCATGGACAGTGACTGCAATGGGGTATCTGGGGGCACGTGCGTGATGGGGGGAGTCTAGTAAACATAATGGAACTCATCTAATTGTGCATTAATGACAGAAACATCCATGGATAGATAGGTAGACAGATAATAAATGAATGAATGAATGAATGAATGAATGAATGAATGAATGGATGCATGGATGGATGAATACATACATACACACATACATACATACAAACATACATACATAAGGAATGCAGCAACCCAGTTCTAGAAAGACATCTGCACCCCTAAATTTATGGCAGCACTATTCACAATAACCAGTCTACAATTACATAAGGAACATTAAGGTTACTAGACTGCCCAGATCATCAAGTCGCCCCCCAGACCCCATTACACTCACTGTTCACCAGCATAGTAAGATCCTACAGAATCACTGCTTGAATTCTCTGAACTATACTGCCTTCCCTATAGAATTCCCCCCCACATTATGTGAGCTAATCGTAATGCCCCCTTACCAGCCTGCAACCATCCTTCACAACCAGCCTTCTCAGTCCCTTAACCATTCCTACGTTGGTGATGGGGGGAGTGTAATAAACATGATGTGATCCACATAATTGTAGATTCATGATAAAAAAATAAATGAATAAACAGATGAATGAATGAATGAATGAGACATTGCCGCCCCCAGTTTAAAAGCGACACGTGCATCCCTATGATTACCACAGCACTATTCTCAATAGCCAAGCTCAGTGTCCATCAGTAGATGAACAATGGAATATTATTCAGTCATAGGAAAACAAATCACACCATTTGCAGAAACACGGATGGTGTGAGAGGGCATCATACTCAGTGTAATAAGGCAGGCAGGTGGAGAAACACAAGGATCAAATGATATCACTCGCCTGTGCAGGAGGGGAACCAAGAGACATCCGAAGAAGAAAAACGGCACCACAAGAGTGGACTCACAGTTACCAAAGGGAAAGGGATGGACGTGGACAGGTGGGAACGGAGGAAAATGTCAGGCGGAGCGGGGGCGAATGTGCACATTACCTTTGGCATGCATAAAGCAGAAGGGGGGCACGGGGAGGGACGTACGACACAGAGAAGACAACAAGGGATTCTACAGCATCTTAATATGCTCATGGACAGTGACTGCAATGAGGTATGTGGGGGCATCTCATTGTGGGCAGTTTACTAAACTACATGAGACTCACGTCGATGAAGACTAATGATAAATAAATAAATAAATAACAGATATACAAGTGAGTAATGAACTAACTAAATATATTCATACATCCGGACATACAGAAATAAACACTAAAATACAGCAGCCCAGTTTAAAAAAGACCTGTGCACCCGTATAATTATCACAGCACTGTCCACAACAACAGACAAGGTAAGTGTCTATCTGAGGATGAAAAGTGGAATATGATTCTGCCATATGCAGAAACCAATCCTACCATGTGCAACAACATGGAGGGAGGTAGAGGGTATCATGCTCAGCGAAATAAGCCACGCAGAGAAAGACAAGTGTCAACTGATTTCACTCACCTGTGGAGTACCAGAAAAAAGAAAAGCAGTGATAGAAAAGGACAGTAGCAGCCGCACCGAACCCAAGAATGGACTCACACTTACCAAAGGGAATGGGACTGAGGAGGATGGCTGAGGAGGGAAGGGAGAGAGGGAAAATGGGGCATTATGAGTGGCACACAGGCTGTGGCCCGGCGGCAAGCTTAGGTAGGTCCGTGTAACATAGCGATGATCAGCAGCACTTCTACAGCATATTCCTGGGCTGTTGGACAGCGACTCTTACGGGCTACGTGCTGGGGACTTGACAGTGGGGGTAGTCTTAGGAACCATAATGTTGTTCATGTAACTTTGAAGTAGTGACAACAAAATGAAAAGGAACACACAGTACCTTGGCTCTGGATTCCATTTAGCCTGATGCTGTCAAGTTGGTCAGTGTCCACTTCACCCGAATCACACCTGCTCCTCTCAGCATACACATTATGTCTCTAGGACAGAGGCACCACTGTGACATCGTGGAATCTCCAGGCAACAGTGCTGCGCTTACAAACTCCACCCACGGGGGGGGCAGTGCCCAGCCTTGCGGAGCTGCATCATCTTAGCAAACATTAGAGTTACTTACCTACAAACATATATATATATATATATATGTATAATGATATCACTCATCATTACAGTGTCAGAACAAACAAAAAACTGAAGAAGGAAACAGCAGCAGTCTCAGAAAACCCAAGAATGGACTAAAAGTTAACAGAGGGAAAGAGACTGAGGTGTATGGGTGGGAATGGAGGGATTAGGGAGGGGCGAAGTAAGGACACATTAGAAGAAGAATATATAATGTGGGAGGGGTGTCAATGACAGGGCGGAAAAACACAGAAAAGACAAGTAGGGATTCTACAGTATCTGACTATGCTCATGGACAGTGACTGCAATGGGGTATCTGGGGGCACGTGCGTGATGGGGGGAGTCTAGTAAACATAATGGAACTCATCTAATTGTGCATTAATGACAGAAACATCCATGGATAGATAGGTAGACAGAAAATAAATGAATGAATGAATGAATGAATGGATGCATGGATGGATGAATACATACATACACTCATACATACATACAAACATACATACATAAGGAATGCAGCAACCCAGTTCTAGAAAGACATCTGCACCCCTAAATTTATGGCAGCACTATTCACAATAACCAGTCTACAATTACATAAGGAACATTAAGGTTACTAGACTGCCCAGATCATCAAGTCGCCCCCCAGACCCCATTACACTCACTGTTCACCAGCATAGTAAGATCCTACAGAATCACTGCTTCAATTCTCTGAACTATACTGCCTTCCCTATAGAATTCCCCCCCACATTATGTGAGCTAATCGTAATGCCCCCTTACCAGCCTGCAACCATCCTTCACAACCAGCCTTCTCAGTCCCTTAACCATTCCTACGTTGGTGATGGGGGGAGTGTAATAAACATGATGTGATCCACATAATTGTAGATTCATGATAAAAAAATAAATGAATAAACAGATGAATGAATGAATGAATGAGACATTGCCGCCCCCAGTTTAAAAGCGACACGTGCATCCCTATGATTACCACAGCACTATTCTCAATAGCCAAGCTCAGTGTCCATCAGTAGATGAACAATGGAATATTATTCAGTCATAGGAAAACAAATCACACCATTTGCAGAAACACGGATGGTGTGAGAGGGCATCATACTCAGTGTAATAAGGCAGGCAGGTGGAGAAACACAAGGATCAAATGATATCACTCGCCTGTGCAGGAGGGGAACCAAGAGACATCCGAAGAAGAAAAACGGCACCACAAGAGTGGACTCACAGTTACCAAAGGGAAAGGGATGGACGTGGACAGGTGGGAATGGAGAAAAATGTCAGGCGGAGCGGGGGCGAATGTGCACATTACCTTTGGCATGCATAAAGCAGAAGGGGGGCACGGGGAGGGACGTACGACACAGAGAAGACAACAAGGGATTCTACAGCATCTTAATATGCTCATGGACAGTGACTGCAATGAGGTATGTGGGGGCATCTCATTGTGGGGGGCAGTTTACTAAACTACATGAGACTCACGTCGATGAAGACTAATGATAAATAAATAAATAAATAACAGATATACAAGTGAGTAATGAACTAACTAAATATATTCATACATCCGGACATACAGAAATAAACACTAGAATACAGCAGCCCAGTTTAAAAAAGACCTGTGCACCCGTATAATTATCACAGCACTGTCCACAACAACAGACAAGGTAAGTGTCTATCAGAGGATGAAAAGTGGAATATTATTCTGCCATATGCAGAAACCAATCCTACCATGTGCAACAACATGGAGGGAGGTAGAGGGTATCATGCTCAGCGAAATAAGCCACGCAGAGAAAGACAAGTGTCAACTGATTTCACTCACCTGTGGAGTACCAGAAAAAAGAAAAGGAGTGATAGAAAAGGACAGTAGCAGCCGCACCGAACCCAAGAATGGACTCACACTTACCAAAGGGAATGGGACTGAGGAGGATGGCTTAGGAGGGAAGGGAGAGAGGGAAAATGGGGCATTATGAGTGGCACACAGGCTGTGGCCCGGCGGCAAGCTTAGGTAGGTCCGTGTAACATAGCGATGATCAGCAGCACTTCTACAGCATATTCCTGGGCTGTTGGACAGCGACTCTTACGGGCTACGTGCTGGGGACTTGACAGTGGGGGTAGTCTTAGGAACCATAATGTTGTTCATGTAACTTTGAAGTAGTGACAACAAAATGAAAAGGAACACACAGTACCTTGGCTCTGGATTCCATTTAGCCTGATGCTGTCAAGTTGGTCAGTGTCCACCTCACCCGAATCACACCTGCTCCTCTCAGCATACACATTATGTCTCTAGGACAGACGCACCACTGTGACATCGTGGAGTCTCCAGGCAACAGTGCTGCGCTTACAAACTCCACCCACGCGGGGGGGGACAGTGCCCAGCCTTGCGGAGCTGCATCATCTTAGCAAACATTAGAGTTACTTACCTACAAACATATATATATATGTATGCGTATATGTATAATGATATCACTCATCATTACAGTATCAGAACAAACAAAAAACTGAAGAAGGAAACAGCAGCAGTCTCAGAAAACCCAAGAATGGACTAAAAGTTAACAGAGGGAAAGAGACTGAGGTGTATGTGTGGGAATGGAGGGATTAGGGAGGGGCGAAGTAAGGACACATTAGAAGAAGAATATATAATGTGGGAGGGGTGTCACAGACAGGGCGGAAAAACACAGAAAAGACAAGTAGGGATTCTACACTATCTTACTATGCTCATGGACAGTGACTGCAATGGGGTATCTGGGGGCACGTGCGTGATGGGGGGAGTCTAGTAAACATAATGGAACTCATCTAATTGTGCATTAATGACAGAAACATCCATGGATAGATAGGTAGACAGAAAATAAATGAATGAATGAATGAATGAATGGATGCATGGATGGATGAATACATACATACACACATACATACATACAAACATACATACATAAGGAATGCAGCAACCCAGTTCTAGAAAGCCATCTGCACCCCTAAATTTATGGCAGCACTATTCACAATAACCAGTCTACAATTACATAAGGAACATTAAGGTTACTAGACTGCCCAGATCATCAAGTCGCCCCCCAGACCCCATTACACTCACTGTTCACCAGCATAGTAAGATCCTACAGAATCACTGCTTCAATTCTCTGAACTATACTGCCTTCCCTATAGAATTACCCCCCATATTATGTGAGCTAATCGTAATGCCCCCTTACCAGCCTGCAACCATCCTTCACAATCAGCCTTCTCAGTCCCTTAACCATTCCTACGTTGGTGATGGGGGGAGTGTAATAAACATGATGTGATCCACATAATTGTAGATTCATGATAAAAAAATAAATGAATAAACAGATGAATGAATGAATGAGACATTGCCGCCCCCAGTTTAAAAGCGACACGTGCATCCCTATGATTACCACAGCACTATTCTCAATAGCCAAGCTCAGTGTCCATCAGTAGATGAACAATGGAATATTATTCAGTCATAGGAAAACAAATCACACCATTTGCAGAAACACGGATGGTGTGAGAGGGCATCATACTCAGTGTAATAAGGCAGGCAGGTGGAGAAACACATGGATCAAATGATATCACTCGCCTGTGCAGGAGGGGAACCAAGAGACATCCGAAGAAGAAAAACGGCACCACAAGAGTGGACTCACAGTTACCAAAGGGGAAGAGATGGACGTGGACAGGTGGGAACGGAGGAAAATGTCAGGTGGAGCGGGGGCGAATGTGCACATTACCTTTGGCATGCATAAAGCAGAAGGGGGGCACGGGGAGGGACGTACGACACAGAGAAGACAACAAGGGATTCTACAGCATCTTAATATGCTCATGGACAGTGACTGCAATGAGGTATGTGGGGGCATCTCATTGTGGGGGGCAGTTTACTAAACTACATGAGACTCACGTAGATGAAGACTAATGATAAATAAATAAATAAATAACAGATATACAAGTGAGTAATGAACTAACTAAATATATTCATACATCCGGACATACAGAAATAAACACTAGAATACAGCAGCCCAGTTTAAAAAAGACCTGTGCACCCGTATAATTATCACAGCACTGTCCACAACAACAGACAAGGTAAGTGTCTATCTGAGGATGAAAAGTGGAATATTATTCTGCCATATGCAGAAACCAATCCTATCATGTGCAACAACATGGAGGGAGGTAGAGGGTATCATGCTCAGCGAAATAAGCCACGCAGAGAAAGACAAGTGTCAACTGATTTCACTCACCTGTGGAGTACCAGAAAAAAGAAAAGGAGTGATAGAAAAGGACAGTAGCAGCCGCACCGAACCCAAGAATGGACTCACACTTACCAAAGGGAATGGGACTGAGGAGGATGGCTTAGGAGGGAAGGGAGAGAGGGAAAATGGGGCATTATGAGTGGCACACAGGGTGTGGCCCGGCGGCAAGCTTAGGTAGGTCCGTATAACATAGCGATGATCAGCAGCACTTCTACAGCATATTCCTGGGCTGTTGGACAGCGACTCTTACGGGCTACGTGCTGGGGACTTGACAGTGGGGGTAGTCTTAGGAACCATAATGTTGTTCATGTAACTTTGAAGTAGTGACAACAAAATGAAAAGGAACACACAGTACCTTGGCTCTGGATTCCATTTAGCCTGATGCTGTCAAGTTGGTCAGTGTCCACCTCACCCGAATCACACCTGCTCCTCTCAGCATACACATTATGTCTCTAGGACAGAGGCACCACTGTGACATCGTGGAGTCTCCAGGCAACAGTGCTGCGCTTACAAACTCCACCCACGGGGGGGGGGGGAGTGCCCAGCCGGGCGGACCTGCATCATCTTAGCAAACATTAGAGTTACTTACCTACAAACATATATATATATATATATATGTATAATGATATCACTCATCATTACAGTATCAGAACAAACAAAAAACTGAAGAAGGAAACAGCAGCAGTCTCAGAAAACCCAAGAATGGACTAAAAGTTAACAGAGGGAAAGAGACTGAGGTGTATGGGTGGGAATGGAGGGATTAGGGAGGGGCGAAGTAAGGACACATTAGAAGAAGAATATATAATGTGGGAGGGGTGTCACAGACAGGGCGGAAAAACACAGAAAAGACAAGTAGGGATTCTACACTATCTTACTATGCTCATGGACAGTGACTGCAATGGGGTATCTGGGGGCACGTGCGTGATGGGGGGAGTCTAGTAAACATAATGGAACTCATCTAATTGTGCATTAATGACAGAAACATCCATGGATAGATAGGTAGACAGATAATAAATGAATGAATGAATGAATGAATGAATGGATGCATGGATGGATGAATACATACATACACACATACATACATACAAACATACATACATAAGGAATGCAGCAACCCAGTTCTAGAAAGACATCTGCACCCCTAAATTTATGGCAGCACTATTCACAATAACCAGTCTACAATTACATAAGGAACATTAAGGTTACTAGACTGCCCAGATCATCAAGTCGCCCCCCAGACCCCATTACACTCACTGTTCACCAGCATAGTAAGATCCTACAGAATCACTGCTTCAATTCTCTGAACTATACTGCCTTCCCTATAGAATTCCCCCCCACATTATGTGAGCTAATCGTAATGCCCCCTTACCAGCCTGCAACCGTCCTTCACAACCAGCCTTCTCAGTCCCTTAACCATTCCTACGTTGGTGATGGGGGGAGTGTAATAAACATGATGTGATCCACATAATTGTAGATTCATGATAAAAAAATAAATGAATAAACAGATGAATGAATGAATGAGACATTGCCGCCCCCAGTTTAAAAGCGACACGTGCATCCCTATGATTACCACAGCACTATTCTCAATAGCCAAGCTCAGTGTCCATCAGTAGATGAACAATGGAATATTATTCAGTCATAGGAAAACAAATCACACCATTTGCAGAAACACGGATGGTGTGAGAGGGCATCATACTCAGTGTAATAAGGCAGGCAGGTGGAGAAACACAAGGATCAAATGATATCACTCGCCCGTGCAGGAGGGGAACCAAGAGACATCCGAAGAAGAAAAACGGCACCACAAGAGTGGACTCACAGTTACCAAACGGAAAGGGATGGACGTGGACAGGTGGGAACGGAGGAAAATGTCAGGTGGAGCGGGGGCGAATGTGCACATTACCTTTGGCATGCATAAAGCAGAAGGGGGGCACGGGGAGGGACGTACGACACAGAGAAGACAACAAGGGATTCTACAGCATCTTAATATGCTCATGGACAGTGACTGCAATGAGGTATGTGGGGGCATCTCATTGTGGGGGGCAGTTTACTAAACTACATGAGACTCACGTAGATGAAGACTAATGATAAATAAATAAATAAATAACAGATATACAAGTGAGTAATGAACTAACTAAATATATTCATACATCCGGACATACAGAAATAAACACTAGAATACAGCAGCCCAGTTTAAAAAAGACCTGTGCACACGTATAATTATCACAGCACTGTCCACAACAACAGACAAGGTAAGTGTCTATCTGAGGATGAAAAGTGGAATATTATTCTGCCATATGCAGAAACCAATCCTACCATGTGCAACAACATGGAGGGAGGTAGAGGGTATCATGCTCAGCGAAATAAGCCACGCAGAGAAAGACAAGTGTCAACTGATTTCACTCACCTGTGGAGTACCAGAAAAAAGAAAAGCAGTGATAGAAAAGGACAGTAGCAGCCGCACCGAACCCAAGAATGGACTCACACTTACCAAAGGGAATGGGACTGAGGAGGATGGCTTAGGAGGGAAGGGAGAGAGGGAAAATGGGGCATTATGAGTGGCACACAGGCTGTGGCCCGGCGGCAAGCTTAGGTAGGTCCGTGTAACATAGCGATGATCAGCAGCACTTCTACAGCATATTCCTGGGTTGTTGGACAGCGACTCTTACGGGCTACGTGCTGGGGACTTGACAGTGGGGGTAGTCTTAGGAACCATAATGTTGTTCATGTAACTTTGAAGTAGTGACAACAAAATGAAAAGGAACACACAGTACCTTGGCTCTGGATTCCATTTAGCCTGATGCTGTCAAGTTGGTCAGTGTCCACCTCACCCGAATCACACCTGCTCCTCTCAGCATACACATTATGTCTCTAGGACAGAGGCACCACTGTGACATCGTGGAGTCTCCAGGCAACAGTGCTGCGCTTACAAACTCCACCCACGGGGGGGGGGGGAGTGCCCAGCCGGGCGGACCTGCATCATCTTAGCAAACATTAGAGTTACTTACCTACAAACATATATATATATATATATATGTATAATGATATCACTCATCATTACAGTATCAGAACAAACAAAAAACTGAAGAAGGAAACAGCAGCAGTCTCAGAAAACCCAAGAATGGACTAAAAGTTAACAGAGGGAAAGAGACTGAGGTGTATGGGTGGGAATGGAGGGATTAGGGAGGGGCGAAGTAAGGACACATTAGAAGAAGAATATATAATGTGGGAGGGGTGTCACAGACAGGGCGGAAAAACACAGAAAAGACAAGTAGGGATTCTACACTATCTTACTATGCTCATGGACAGTGACTGCAATGGGGTATCTGGGGGCACGTGCGTGATGGGGGGAGTCTAGTAAACATAATGGAACTCATCTAATTGTGCATTAATGACAGAAACATCCATGGATAGATAGGTAGACAGATAATAAATGAATGAATGAATGAATGAATGAATGGATGCATGGATGGATGAATACATACATACACACATACATACATACAAACATACATACATAAGGAATGCAGCAACCCAGTTCTAGAAAGACATCTGCACCCCTAAATTTATGGCAGCACTATTCACAATAACCAGTCTACAATTACATAAGGAACATTAAGGTTACTAGACTGCCCAGATCATCAAGTCGCCCCCCAGACCCCATTACACTCACTGTTCACCAGCATAGTAAGATCCTACAGAATCACTGCTTGAATTCTCTGAACTATACTGCCTTCCGTATAGAATTCCCCCCCACATTATGTGAGCTAATCGTAATGCCCCCTTACCAGCCTGCAACCGTCCTTCACAACCAGCCTTCTCAGTCCCTTAACCATTCCTACGTTGGTGATGGGGGGATTGTAATAAACATGATGTGATCCACATAATTGTAGATTCATGATAAAAAAATAAATGAATAAACAGATGAATGAATGAATGAGACATTGCCGCCCCCAGTTTAAAAGCGACACGTGCATCCCTATGATTACCACAGCACTATTCTCAATAGCCAAGCTCAGTGTCCATCAGTAGATGAACAATGGAATATTATTCAGTCATAGGAAAACAAATCACACCATTTGCAGAAACACGGATGGTGTGAGAGGGCATCATACTCAGTGTAATAAGGCAGGCAGGTGGAGAAACACAAGGATCAAATGATATCACTCGCCCGTGCAGGAGGGGAACCAAGAGACATCCGAAGAAGAAAAACGGCACCACAAGAGTGGACTCACAGTTACCAAACGGAAAGGGATGGACGTGGACAGGTGGGAACGGAGGAAAATGTCAGGTGGAGCGGGGGCGAATGTGCACATTACCTTTGGCATGCATAAAGCAGAAGGGGGGCACGGGGAGGGACGTACGACACAGAGAAGACAACAAGGGATTCTACAGCATCTTAATATGCTCATGGACAGTGACTGCAATGAGGTATGTGGGGGCATCTCATTGTGGGGGGCAGTTTACTAAACTACATGAGACTCACGTCGATGAAGACTAATGATAAATAAATAAATAAATAACAGATATACAAGTGAGTAATGAACTAACTAAATATATTCATACATCCGGACATACAGAAATAAACACTAGAATACAGCAGCCCAGTTTAAAAAAGACCTGTGCACCCGTATAATTATCACAGCACTGTCCACAACAACAGACAAGGTAAGTGTCTATCAGAGGATGAAAAGTGGAATATTATTCTGCCATATGCAGAAACCAATCCTACCATGTGCAACAACATGGAGGGAGGTAGAGGGTATCATGCTCAGCGAAATAAGCCACGCAGAGAAAGACAAGTGTCAACTGATTTCACTCACCTGTGGAGTACCAGAAAAAAGAAAAGCAGTGATAGAAAAGGACAGTAGCAGCCGCACCGAACCCAAGAATGGACTCACACTTACCAAAGGGAATGGGACTGAGGAGGATGGCTTAGGAGGGAAGGGAGAGAGGGAAAATGGGGCATTATGAGTGGCACACAGGCTGTGGCCCGGCGGCAAGCTTAGGTAGGTCCGTGTAACATAGCGATGATCAGCAGCACTTCTACAGCATATTCCTGGGCTGTTGGACAGCGACTCTTACGGGCTACGTGCTGGGGACTTGACAGTGGGGGTAGTCTTAGGAACCATAATGTTGTTCATGTAACTTTGAAGTAGTGACAACAAAATGAAAAGGAACACACAGTACCTTGGCTCTGGATTCCATTTAGCCTGATGCTGTCAAGTTGGTCAGTGTCCACCTCACCCGAATCACACCTGCTCCTCTCAGCATACACATTATGTCTCTAGGACAGAGGCACCACTGTGACATCGTGGAGTCTCCAGGCAACAGTGCTGCGCTTACAAACTCCACCCACGCGGGGGGGGGCAGTGCCCAGCCTTGCGGAGCTGCATCATCTTAGCAAACATTAGAGTTACTTACCTACAAACATATATATATATGTATACATATATGTATAATGATATCACTCATCATTACAGTATCAGAACAAACAAAAAACTGAAGAAGGAAACAGCAGCAGTCTCAGAAAACCCAAGAATGGACTAAAAGTTAACAGAGGGAAAGAGACTGAGGTGTATGGGTGGGAATGGAGGGATTAGGGAGGGGCGAAGTAAGGACACATTAGAAGAAGAATATATAATGTGGGAGGGGTGTCACAGACAGGGCGGAAAAACACAGAAAAGACAAGTAGGGATTCTACAGTATCTTATTATGCTCATGGACAGTGACTGCAATGGGGTATCTGGGGGCACGTGCGTGATGGGGGGAGTCTAGTAAACATAATGGAACTCATCTAATTGTGCATTAATGACAGAAACATCCATGGATAGATAGGTAGACAGATAATAAATGAATGAATGAATGAATGAATGAATGAATGGATGCATGGATGGATGAATACATACATACACTCATACATACATACAAACATACATACATAAGGAATGCAGCAACCCAGTTCTAGAAAGACATCTGCACCCCTAAATTTATGGCAGCACTATTCACAATAACCAGTCTACAATTACATAAGGAACATTAAGGTTACTAGACTGCCCAGATCATCAAGTCGCCCCCCAGACCCCATTACACTCACTGTTCACCAGCATAGTAAGATCCTACAGAATCACTGCTTGAATTCTCTGAACTATACTGCCTTCCCTATAGAATTCCCCCCCACATTATGTGAGCTAATCGTAATGCCCCCTTACCAGCCTGCAACCGTCCTTCACAACCAGCCTTCTCAGTCCCTTAACCATTCCTACGTTGGTGATGGGGGGAGTGTAATAAACATGATGTGATCCACATAATTGTAGATTCATGATAAAAAAATAAATGAATAAACAGATGAATGAATGAATGAGACATTGCCGCCCCCAGTTTAAAAGCGACACGTGCATCCCTATGATTACCACAGCACTATTCTCAATAGCCAAGCTCAGTGTCCATCAGTAGATGAACAATGGAATATTATTCAGTCATAGGAAAACAAATCACACCATTTGCAGAAACACGGATGGTGTGAGAGGGCATCATACTCAGTGTAATAAGGCAGGCAGGTGGAGAAACACAAGGATCAAATGATATCACTCGCCTGTGCAGGAGGGGAACCAAGAGACATCCGAAGAAGAAAAACGGCACCACAAGAGTGGACTCACAGTTACCAAACGGAAAGGGATGGACGTGGACAGGTGGGAACGGAGGAAAATGTCAGGCGGTGCGGGGGCGAAAGTGCACATTACCTTTGGCATGCATAAACAGAAGGGGGGCACGGGGAGGGACGTACGACACAGAGAAGACAACAAGGGATTCTACAGCATCTTAATATGCTCATGGACAGTGACTGCAATGAGGTATGTGGGGGCATCTCATTGTGGGGGGCAGTTTACTAAACTACATGAGACTCACGTCGATGAAGACTAATGATAAATAAATAAATAAATAACAGATATACAAGTGAGTAATGAACTAACTAAATATATTCATACATCCGGACATACAGAAATAAACACTAGAATACAGCAGCCCAGTTTAAAAAAGACCTGTGCACCCGTATAATTATCACAGCACTGTCCACAACAACAGACAAGGTAAGTGTCTATCAGAGGATGAAAAGTGGAATATTATTCTGCCATATGCAGAAACCAATCCTACCATGTGCAACAACATGGAGGGAGGTAGAGGGTATCATGCTCAGCGAAATAAGCCACGCAGAGAAAGACAAGTGTCAACTGATTTCACTCACCTGTGGAGTACCAGAAAAAAGAAAAGGAGTGATAGAAAAGGACAGTAGCAGCCGCACCGAACCCAAGAATGGACTCACACTTACCAAAGGGAATGGGACTGAGGAGGATGGCTGAGGAGGGAAGGGAGAGAGGGAAAATGGGGCATTATGAGTGGCACACAGGCTGTGGCCCGGCGGCAAGCTTAGGTAGGTCCGTATAACATAGCGATGATCAGCAGCACTTCCACAGCATATTCCTGGGCTGTTGGACAGCGACTCTTACGGGCTACGTGCTGGGGACTTGACAGTGGGGGTAGTCTTAGGAACCATAATGTTGTTCATGTAACTTTGAAGTAGTGACAACAAAATGAAAAGGAACACACAGTACCTTGGCTCTGGATTCCATTTAGCCTGATGCTGTCAAGTTGGTCAGTGTCCACCTCACCCGAATCACACCTGCTCCTCTCAGCATACACATTATGTCTCTAGGACAGAGGCACCACTATGACATCGTGGAATCTCCAGGCAACAGTGCTGCGCTTACAAACTCCACCCACGGGGTGGGGCAGTGCCCAGCCTTGCGGAGCTGCATCATCTTAGCAAACATTAGACTTACTTACCTACAAACATATATATATATACATATATGTATAATGATATCACTCATCATTACAGTATCAGAACAAACAAAAAACTGAAGAAGGAAACAGCAGCAGTCTCAGAAAACCCAAGAATGGACTAAAAGTTAACAGAGGGAAAGAGACTGAGGTGTATGGGTGGGAATGGAGGGATTAGGGAGGGGCGAAGTAAGGACACATTAGAAGAAGAATATATAATGTGGGAGGGGTGTCACAGACAGGGCAGAAAAACACAGAAAAGACAAGTAGGGATTCTACACTATCTTACTATGCTCATGGACAGTGACTGCAATGGGGTATCTGGGGGCACGTGCGTGATGAGGGGAGTCTAGTAAACATAATGGAACTCATCTAATTGTGCATTAATGACAGAAACATCCATGGATAGATAGGTAGACAGATAATAAATGAATGAATGAATGAATGAATGAATGAATGGATGCATGGATGGATGAATACATACATACACACATACATACATACAAACATACATACATAAGGAATGCAGCAACCCAGTTCTAGAAAGACATCTGCACCCCTAAATTTATGGCAGCACTATTCACAATAACCAGTCTACAATTACATAAGGAACATTAAGGTTACTAGACTGCCCAGATCATCAAGTCGCCCCCCAGACCCCATTACACTCACTGTTCACCAGCATAGTAAGATCCTACAGAATCACTGCTTCAATTCTCTGAACTATACTGCCTTCCCTATAGAATTCCCCCCCACATTATGTGAGCTAATCGTAATGCCCCCTTACCAGCCTGCAACCGTCCTTCACAACCAGCCTTCTCAGTCCCTTAACCATTCCTACGTTGGTGATGGGGGGAGTGTAATAAACATGATGTGATCCACATAATTGTAGATTCATGATAAAAAAATAAATGAATAAACAGATGAATGAATGAATGAGACATTGCCGCCCCCAGTTTAAAAGCGACACGTGCATCCCTATGATTACCACAGCACTATTCTCAATAGCCAAGCTCAGTGTCCATCAGTAGATGAACAATGGAATATTATTCAGTCATAGGAAAACAAATCACACCATTTGCAGAAACACGGATGGTGTGAGAGGGCATCATACTCAGTGTAATAAGGCAGGCAGGTGGAGAAACACAAGGATCAAATGATATCACTCGCCCGTGCAGGAGGGGAACCAAGAGACATCCGAAGAAGAAAAACGGCACCACAAGAGTGGACTCACAGTTACCAAACGGAAAGGGATGGACGTGGACAGGTGGGAACGGAGGAAAATGTCAGGCGGAGCGGGGGCGAATGTGCACATTACCTTTGGCATGCATAAAGCAGAAGGGGGGCACGGGGAGGGACGTACGACACAGAGAAGACAACAAGGGATTCTACAGCATCTTAATATGCTCATGGACAGTGACTGCAATGAGGTATGTGGGGGCATCTCATTGTGGGGGGCAGTTTACTAAACTACATGAGACTCACGTAGATGAAGACTAATGATAAATAAATAAATAAATAACAGATATACAAGTGAGTAATGAACTAACTAAATATATTCATACATCCGGACATACAGAAATAAACACTAGAATACAGCAGCCCAGTTTAAAAAAGACCTGTGCACACGTATAATTATCACAGCACTGTCCACAACAACAGACAAGGTAAGTGTCTATCTGAGGATGAAAAGTGGAATATTATTCTGCCATATGCAGAAACCAATCCTACCATGTGCAACAACATGGAGGGAGGTAGAGGGTATCATGCTCAGCGAAATAAGCCACGCAGAGAAAGACAAGTGTCAACTGATTTCACTCACCTGTGGAGTACCAGAAAAAAGAAAAGGAGTGATAGAAAAGGACAGTAGCAGCCACACCGAACCCAAGAATGGACTCACACTTACCAAAGGGAATGGGACTGAGGAGGATGGCTTAGGAGGGAAGGGAGAGAGGGAAAATGGGGCATTATGAGTGGCACACAGGCTGTGGCCCGGCGGCAAGCTTAGGTAGGTCCGTATAACATAGCGATGATCAGCAGCACTTCTACAGCATATTCCTGGGTTGTTGGACAGCGACTCTTACGGGCTACGTGCTGGGGACTTGACAGTGGGGGTAGTCTTAGGAACCATAATGTTGTTCATGTAACTTTGAAGTAGTGACAACAAAATGAAAAGGAACACACAGTACCTTGGCTCTGGATTCCATTTAGCCTGATGCTGTCAAGTTGGTCAGTGTCCACCTCACCCGAATCACACCTGCTCCTCTCAGCATACACATTATGTCTCTAGGACAGAGGCACCACTGTGACATCGTGGAGTCTCCAGGCAACAGTGCTGCGCTTACAAACTCCACCCACGGGGGGGGGGGAGTGCCCAGCCGGGCGGACCTGCATCATCTTAGCAAACATTAGAGTTACTTACCTACAAACATATATATATATATATATATGTATAATGATATCACTCATCATTACAGTATCAGAACAAACAAAAAACTGAAGAAGGAAACAGCAGCAGTCTCAGAAAACCCAAGAATGGACTAAAAGTTAACAGAGGGAAAGAGACTGAGGTGTATGGGTGGGAATGGAGGGATTAGGGAGGGGCGAAGTAAGGACACATTAGAAGAAGAATATATAATGTGGGAGGGGTGTCACAGACAGGGCGGAAAAACACAGAAAAGACAAGTAGGGATTCTACACTATCTTACTATGCTCATGGACAGTGACTGCAATGGGGTATCTGGGGGCACGTGCGTGATGGGGGGAGTCTAGTAAACATAATGGAACTCATCTAATTGTGCATTAATGACAGAAACATCCATGGATAGATAGGTAGACAGATAATAAATGAATGAATGAATGAATGAATGAATGGATGCATGGATGGATGAATACATACATACACACATACATACATACAAACATACATACATAAGGAATGCAGCAACCCAGTTCTAGAAAGACATCTGCACCCCTAAATTTATGGCAGCACTATTCACAATAACCAGTCTACAATTACATAAGGAACATTAAGGTTACTAGACTGCCCAGATCATCAAGTCGCCCCCCAGACCCCATTACACTCACTGTTCACCAGCATAGTAAGATCCTACAGAATCACTGCTTGAATTCTCTGAACTATACTGCCTTCCGTATAGAATTCCCCCCCACATTATGTGAGCTAATCGTAATGCCCCCTTACCAGCCTGCAACCGTCCTTCACAACCAGCCTTCTCAGTCCCTTAACCATTCCTACGTTGGTGATGGGGGGATTGTAATAAACATGATGTGATCCACATAATTGTAGATTCATGATAAAAAAATAAATGAATAAACAGATGAATGAATGAATGAGACATTGCCGCCCCCAGTTTAAAAGCGACACGTGCATCCCTATGATTACCACAGCACTATTCTCAATAGCCAAGCTCAGTGTCCATCAGTAGATGAACAATGGAATATTATTCAGTCATAGGAAAACAAATCACACCATTTGCAGAAACACGGATGGTGTGAGAGGGCATCATACTCAGTGTAATAAGGCAGGCAGGTGGAGAAACACAAGGATCAAATGATATCACTCGCCCGTGCAGGAGGGGAACCAAGAGACATCCGAAGAAGAAAAACGGCACCACAAGAGTGGACTCACAGTTACCAAACGGAAAGGGATGGACGTGGACAGGTGGGAACGGAGGAAAATGTCAGGTGGAGCGGGGGCGAATGTGCACATTACCTTTGGCATGCATAAAGCAGAAGGGGGGCACGGGGAGGGACGTACGACACAGAGAAGACAACAAGGGATTCTACAGCATCTTAATATGCTCATGGACAGTGACTGCAATGAGGTATGTGGCGGCATCTCATTGTGGGCAGTTTACTAAACTACATGAGACTCACGTCGATGAAGACTAATGATAAATAAATAAATAAATAACAGATATACAAGTGAGTAATGAACTAACTAAATATATTCATACATCCGGACATACAGAAATAAACACTAAAATACAGCAGCCCAGTTTAAAAAAGACCTGTGCACCCGTATAATTATCACAGCACTGTCCACAACAACAGACAAGGTAAGTGTCTATCTGAGGATGAAAAGTGGAATATGATTCTGCCATATGCAGAAACCAATCCTACCATGTGCAACAACATGGAGGGAGGTAGAGGGTATCATGCTCAGCGAAATAAGCCACGCAGAGAAAGACAAGTGTCAACTGATTTCACTCACCTGTGGAGTACCAGAAAAAAGAAAAGCAGTGATAGAAAAGGACAGTAGCAGCCGCACCGAACCCAAGAATGGACTCACACTTACCAAAGGGAATGGGACTGAGGAGGATGGCTGAGGAGGGAAGGGAGAGAGGGAAAATGGGGCATTATGAGTGGCACACAGGCTGTGGCCCGGCGGCAAGCTTAGGTAGGTCCGTGTAACATAGCGATGATCAGCAGCACTTCTACAGCATATTCCTGGGCTGTTGGACAGCGACTCTTACGGGCTACGTGCTGGGGACTTGACAGTGGGGGTAGTCTTAGGAACCATAATGTTGTTCATGTAACTTTGAAGTAGTGACAACAAAATGAAAAGGAACACACAGTACCTTGGCTCTGGATTCCATTTAGCCTGATGCTGTCAAGTTGGTCAGTGTCCACTTCACCCGAATCACACCTGCTCCTCTCAGCATACACATTATGTCTCTAGGACAGAGGCACCACTGTGACATCGTGGAATCTCCAGGCAACAGTGCTGCGCTTATAAACTCCACCCACGGGGGGGGGGCAGTGCCCAGCCTTGCGGAGCTGCATCATCTTAGCAAACATTAGAGTTACTTACCTACAAACATATATATATATATATATATGTATAATGATATCACTCATCATTACAGTATCAGAACAAACAAAAAACTGAAGAAGGAAACAGCAGCAGTCTCAGAAAACCCAAGAATGGACTAAAAGTTAACAGAGGGAAAGAGACTGAGGTGTATGGGTGGGAATGCAGGGATTAGGGAGGGGCGAAGTAAGGACACATTAGAAGAAGAATATATAATGTGGGAGGGGTGTCAATGACAGGGCGGAAAAACACAGAAAAGACAAGTAGGGATTCTACAGTATCTGACTATGCTCATGGACAGTGACTGCAATGGGGTATCTGGGGGCACGTGCGTGATGGGGGGAGTCTAGTAAACATAATGGAACTCATCTAATTGTGCATTAATGACAGAAACATCCATGGATAGATAGGTAGACAGAAAATAAATGAATGAATGAATGAATGAATGGATGCATGGATGGATGAATACATACATACACTCATACATACATACAAACATACATACATAAGGAATGCAGCAACCCAGTTCTAGAAAGACATCTGCACCCCTAAATTTATGGCAGCACTATTCACAATAACCAGTCTACAATTACATAAGGAACATTAAGGTTACTAGACTGCCCAGATCATCAAGTCGCCCCCCAGACCCCATTACACTCACTGTTCACCAGCATAGTAAGATCCTACAGAATCACTGCTTGAATTCTCTGAACTATACTGCCTTCCCTATAGAATTCCCCCCCACATTATGTGAGCTAATCGTAATGCCCCCTTACCAGCCTGCAACCGTCCTTCACAACCAGCCTTCTCAGTCCCTTAACCATTCCTACGTTGGTGATGGGGGGAGTGTAATAAACATGATGTGATCCACATAATTGTAGATTCATGATAAAAAAATAAATGAATAAACAGATGAATGAATGAATGAGACATTGCCGCCCCCAGTTTAAAAGCGACACGTGCATCCCTATGATTACCACAGCACTATTCTCAATAGCCAAGCTCAGTGTCCATCAGTAGATGAACAATGGAATATTATTCAGTCATAGGAAAACAAATCACACCATTTGCAGAAACACGGATGGTGTGAGAGGGCATCATACTCAGTGTAATAAGGCAGGCAAGTGGAGAAACACAAGGATCAAATGATATCACTCGCCTGTGCAGGAGGGGAACCAAGAGACATCCGAAGAAGAAAAACGGCACCACAAGAGTGGACTCACAGTTACCAAATGGAAAGGGATGGACGTGGACAGGTGGGAACGGAGGAAAATGTCAGGCGGAGCGGGGGCGAATGTGCACATTACCTTTGGCATGCATAAAGCAGAAGGGGGGCACGGGGAGGGACGTACGACACAGAGAAGACAACAAGGGATTCTACAGCATCTTAATATGCTCATGGACAGTGACTGCAATGAGGTATGTGGGGGCATCTCATTGTGGGGGGCAGTTTACTAAACTACATGAGACTCACGTCGATGAAGACTAATGATAAATAAATAAATAAATAACAGATATACAAGTGAGTAATGAACTAACTAAATATATTCATACATCCGGACATACAGAAATAAACACTAGAATACAGCAGCCCAGTTTAAAAAAGACCTGTGCACCCGTATAATTATCACAGCACTGTCCACAACAACAGACAAGGTAAGTGTCTATCAGAGGATGAAAAGTGGAATATTATTCTGCCATATGCAGAAACCAATCCTACCATGTGCAACAACATGGAGGGAGGTAGAGGGTATCATGCTCAGCGAAATAAGCCACGCAGAGAAAGACAAGTGTCAACTGATTTCACTCACCTGTGGAGTACCAGAAAAAAGAAAAGGAGTGATAGAAAAGGACAGTAGCAGCCGCACCGAACCCAAGAATGGACTCACACTTACCAAAGGGAATGGGACTGAGGAGGATGGCTTAGGAGGGAAGGGAGAGAGGGAAAATGGGGCATTATGAGTGGCACACAGGCTGTGGCCCGGCGGCAAGCTTAGGTAGGTCCGTGTAACATAGCGATGATCAGCAGCACTTCTACAGCATATTCCTGGGCTGTTGGACAGCGACTCTTACGGGCTACGTGCTGGGGACTTGACAGTGGGGGTAGTCTTAGGAACCATAATGTTGTTCATGTAACTTTGAAGTAGTGACAACAAAATGAAAAGGAACACACAGTACCTTGGCTCTGGATTCCATTTAGCCTGATGCTGTAAAGTTGGTCAGTGTCCACCTCACCCGAATCACACCTGCTCCTCTCAGCATACACATTATGTCTCTAGGACAGAGGCACCACTGTGACATCGTGGAGTCTCCAGGCAACAGTGCTGCGCTTACAAACTCCACCCACGCGGGGGGGGGCAGTGCCCAGCCTTGCGGAGCTGCATCATCTTAGCAAACATTAGAGTTACTTACCTACAAACATATATATATATGTATGCATATATGTATAATGATATCACTCATCATTACAGTATCAGAACAAACAAAAAACTGAAGAAGGAAACAGCAGCAGTCTCAGAAAACCCAAGAATGGACTAAAAGTTAACAGAGGGAAAGAGACTGAGGTGTATGGGTGGGAATGGAGGGATTAGGGAGGGGCGAAGTAAGGACACATTAGAAGAAGAATATATAATGTGGGAGGGGTGTCACAGACAGGGCGGAAAAACACAGAAAAGACAAGTAGGGATTCTACACTATCTTACTATGCTCATGGACAGTGACTGCAATGGGGTATCTGGGGGCACGTGCGTGATGGGGGGAGTCTAGTAAACATAATGGAACTCATCTAATTGTGCATTAATGACAGAAACATCCATGGATAGATAGGTAGACAGATAATAAATGAATGAATGAATGAATGAATGAATGAATGGATGCATGGATGGATGAATACATACATACACTCATACATACATACAAACATACATACATAAGGAATGCAGCAACCCAGTTCTAGAAAGACATCTGCACCCCTAAATTTATGGCAGCACTATTCACAATAACCAGTCTACAATTACATAAGGAACATTAAGGTTACTAGACTGCCCAGATCATCAAGTCGCCCCCCAGACCCCATTACACTCACTGTTCACCAGCATAGTAAGATCCTACAGAATCACTGCTTCAATTCTCTGAACTATACTGCCTTCCCTATAGAATTCCCCCCCACATTATGTGAGCTAATCGTAATGCCCCCTTACCAGCCTGCAACCGTCCTTCACAACCAGCCTTCTCAGTCCCTTAACCATTCCTACGTTGGTGATGGGGGGAGTGTAATAAACATGATGTGATCCACATAATTGTAGATTCATGATAAAAAAATAAATGAATAAACAGATGAATGAATGAATGAGACATTGCCGCCCCCAGTTTAAAAGCGACACGTGCATCCCTATGATTACCACAGCACTATTCTCAATAGCCAAGCTCAGTGTCCATCAGTAGATGAACAATGGAATATTATTCAGTCATAGGAAAACAAATCACACCATTTGCAGAAACACGGATGGTGTGAGAGGGCATCATACTCAGTGTAATAAGGCAGGCAGGTGGAGAAACACAAGGATCAAATGATATCACTCGCCTGTGCAGGAGGGGAACCAAGAGACATCCGAAGAAGAAAAACGGCACCACAAGAGTGGACTCACAGTTACCAAAGGGAAAGGGATGGACGTGGACAGGTGGGAACGGAGGAAAATGTCAGGCGGAGCGGGGGCGAATGTGCACATTACCTTTGGCATGCATAAAGCAGAAGGGGGGCACGGGGAGGGACGTACGACACAGAGAAGACAACAAGGGATTCTACAGCATCTTAATATGCTCATGGACAGTGACTGCAATGAGGTATGTGGGGGCATCTCATTGTGGGGGGCAGTTTACTAAACTACATGAGACTCACGTCGATGAAGACTAATGATAAATAAATAAATAAATAACAGATATACAAGTGAGTAATGAACTAACTAAATATATTCATACATCCGGACATACAGAAATAAACACTAGAATACAGCAGCCCAGTTTAAAAAAGACCTGTGCACCCGTATAATTATCACAGCACTGTCCACAACAACAGACAAGGTAAGTGTCTATCAGAGGATGAAAAGTGGAATATTATTCTGCCATATGCAGAAACCAATCCTACCATGTGCAACAACATGGAGGGAGGTAGAGGGTATCATGCTCAGCGAAATAAGCCACGCAGAGAAAGACAAGTGTCAACTGATTTCACTCACCTGTGGAGTACCAGAAAAAAGAAAAGGAGTGATAGAAAAGGACAGTAGCAGCCGCACCGAACCCAAGAATGGACTCACACTTACCAAAGGGAATGGGACTGAGGAGGATGGCTGAGGAGGGAAGGGAGAGAGGGAAAATGGGGCATTATGAGTGGCACACAGGCTGTGGCCCGGCGGCAAGCTTAGGTAGGTCCGTATAACATAGCGATGATCAGCAGCACTTCCACAGCATATTCCTGGGCTGTTGGACAGCGACTCTTACGGGCTACGTGCTGGGGACTTGACAGTGGGGGTAGTCTTAGGAACCATAATGTTGTTCATGTAACTTTGAAGTAGTGACAACAAAATGAAAAGGAACACACAGTACCTTGGCTCTGGATTCCATTTAGCCTGATGCTGTCAAGTTGGTCAGTGTCCACCTCACCCGAATCACACCTGCTCCTCTCAGCATACACATTATGTCTCTAGGACAGACGCACCACTGTGACATCGTGGAATCTCCAGGCAACAGTGCTGCGCTTACAAACTCCACCCACGGGGTGGGGCAGTGCCCAGCCTTGCGGAGCTGCATCATCTTAGCAAACATTAGACTTACTTACCTACAAACATATATATATATACATATATGTATAATGATATCACTCATCATTACATTATCAGAACAAACAAAAAACTGAAGAAGGAAACAGCAGCAGTCTCAGAAAACCCAAGAATGGACTAAAAGTTAACAGAGGGAAAGAGACTGAGGTGTATGGGTGGGAATGGAGGGATTAGGGAGGGGCGAAGTAAGGACACATTAGAAGAAGAATATATAATGTGGGAGGGGTGTCACAGACAGGGCAGAAAAACACAGAAAAGACAAGTAGGGATTCTACACTATCTTACTATGCTCATGGACAGTGACTGCAATGGGGTATCTGGGGGCACGTGCGTGATGGGGGGAGTCTAGTAAACATAATGGAACTCATCTAATTGTGCATTAATGACAGAAACATCCATGGATAGATAGGTAGACAGATAATAAATGAATGAATGAATGAATGAATGAATGAATGAATGGATGCATGGATGGATGAATACATACATACACACATACATACATACAAACATACATACATAAGGAATGCAGCAACCCAGTTCTAGAAAGACATCTGCACCCCTAAATTTATGGCAGCACTATTCACAATAACCAGTCTACAATTACATAAGGAACATTAAGGTTACTAGACTGCCCAGATCATCAAGTCGCCCCCCAGACCCCATTACACTCACTGTTCACCAGCATAGTAAGATCCTACAGAATCACTGCTTTAATTCTCTGAACTATACTGCCTTCCCTATAGAATTCCCCCCCACATTATGTGAGCTAATCGTAATGCCCCCTTACCAGCCTGCAACCGTCCTTCACAACCAGCCTTCTCAGTCCCTTAACCATTCCTACGTTGGTGATGGGGGGAGTGTAATAAACATGATGTGATCCACATAATTGTAGATTCATGATAAAAAAATAAATGAATAAACAGATGAATGAATGAATGAGACATTGCCGCCCCCAGTTTAAAAGCGACACGTGCATCCCTATGATTACCACAGCACTATTCTCAATAGCCAAGCTCAGTGTCCATCAGTAGATGAACAATGGAATATTATTCAGTCATAGGAAAACAAATCACACCATTTGCAGAAACACGGATGGTGTGAGAGGGCATCATACTCAGTGTAATAAGGCAGGCAGGTGGAGAAACACAAGGATCAAATGATATCACTCGCCCGTGCAGGAGGGGAACCAAGAGACATCCGAAGAAGAAAAACGGCACCACAAGAGTGGACTCACAGTTACCAAACGGAAAGGGATGGACGTGGACAGGTGGGAACGGAGGAAAATGTCAGGCGGAGCGGGGGCGAATGTGCACATTACCTTTGGCATGCATAAAGCAGAAGGGGGGCACGGGGAGGGACGTACGACACAGAGAAGACAACAAGGGATTCTACAGCATCTTAATATGCTCATGGACAGTGACTGCAATGAGGTATGTGGGGGCATCTCATTGTGGGGGGCAGTTTACTAAACTACATGAGACTCACGTCGATGAAGACTAATGATAAATAAATAAATAAATAACAGATATACAAGTGAGTAATGAACTAACTAAATATATTCATACATCCGGACATACAGAAATAAACACTAGAATACAGCAGCCCAGTTTAAAAAAGACCTGTGCACCCGTATAATTATCACAGCACTGTCCACAACAACAGACAAGGTAAGTGTCTATCAGAGGATGAAAAGTGGAATATTATTCTGCCATATGCAGAAACCAATCCTACCATGTGCAACAACATGGAGGGAGGTAGAGGGTATCATGCTCAGCGAAATAAGCCACGCAGAGAAAGACAAGTGTCAACTGATTTCACTCACCTGTGGAGTACCAGAAAAAAGAAAAGGAGTGATAGAAAAGGACAGTAGCAGCCGCACCGAACCCAAGAATGGACTCACACTTACCAAAGGGAATGGGACTGAGGAGGATGGCTTAGGAGGGAAGGGAGAGAGGGAAAATGGGGCATTATGAGTGGCACACAGGCTGTGGCCCGGCGGCAAGCTTAGGTAGGTCCGTGTAACATAGCGATGATCAGCAGCACTTCTACAGCATATTCCTGGGCTGTTGGACAGCGACTCTTACGGGCTACGTGCTGGGGACTTGACAGTGGGGGTAGTCTTAGGAACCATAATGTTGTTCATGTAACTTTGAAGTAGTGACAACAAAATGAAAAGGAACACACAGTACCTTGGCTCTGGATTCCATTTAGCCTGATGCTGTAAAGTTGGTCAGTGTCCACCTCACCCGAATCACACCTGCTCCTCTCAGCATACACATTATGTCTCTAGGACAGAGGCACCACTGTGACATCGTGGAGTCTCCAGGCAACAGTGCTGCGCTTACAAACTCCACCCACGCGGGGGGGGGCAGTGCCCAGCCTTGCGGAGCTGCATCATCTTAGCAAACATTAGAGTTACTTACCTACAAACATATATATATATGTATGCATATATGTATAATGATATCACTCATCATTACAGTATCAGAACAAACAAAAAACTGAAGAAGGAAACAGCAGCAGTCTCAGAAAACCCAAGAATGGACTAAAAGTTAACAGAGGGAAAGAGACTGAGGTGTATGGGTGGGAATGGAGGGATTAGGGAGGGGCGAAGTAAGGACACATTAGAAGAAGAATATATAATGTGGGAGGGGTGTCACAGACAGGGCGGAAAAACACAGAAAAGACAAGTAGGGATTCTACACTATCTTACTATGCTCATGGACAGTGACTGCAATGGGGTATCTGGGGGCACGTGCGTGATGGGGGGAGTCTAGTAAACATAATGGAACTCATCTAATTGTGCATTAATGACAGAAACATCCATGGATAGATAGGTAGACAGATAATAAATGAATGAATGAATGAATGAATGAATGAATGGATGCATGGATGGATGAATACATACATACACTCATACATACATACAAACATACATACATAAGGAATGCAGCAACCCAGTTCTAGAAAGACATCTGCACCCCTAAATTTATGGCAGCACTATTCACAATAACCAGTCTACAATTACATAAGGAACATTAAGGTTACTAGACTGCCCAGATCATCAAGTCGCCCCCCAGACCCCATTACACTCACTGTTCACCAGCATAGTAAGATCCTACAGAATCACTGCTTCAATTCTCTGAACTATACTGCCTTCCCTATAGAATTCCCCCCCACATTATGTGAGCTAATCGTAATGCCCCCTTACCAGCCTGCAACCGTCCTTCACAACCAGCCTTCTCAGTCCCTTAACCATTCCTACGTTGGTGATGGGGGGAGTGTAATAAACATGATGTGATCCACATAATTGTAGATTCATGATAAAAAAATAAATGAATAAACAGATGAATGAATGAATGAGACATTGCCGCCCCCAGTTTAAAAGCGACACGTGCATCCCTATGATTACCACAGCACTATTCTCAATAGCCAAGCTCAGTGTCCATCAGTAGATGAACAATGGAATATTATTCAGTCATAGGAAAACAAATCACACCATTTGCAGAAACACGGATGGTGTGAGAGGGCATCATACTCAGTGTAATAAGGCAGGCAGGTGGAGAAACACAAGGATCAAATGATATCACTCGCCTGTGCAGGAGGGGAACCAAGAGACATCCGAAGAAGAAAAACGGCACCACAAGAGTGGACTCACAGTTACCAAAGGGAAAGGGATGGACGTGGACAGGTGGGAACGGAGGAAAATGTCAGGCGGAGCGGGGGCGAATGTGCACATTACCTTTGGCATGCATAAAGCAGAAGGGGGGCACGGGGAGGGACGTACGACACAGAGAAGACAACAAGGGATTCTACAGCATCTTAATATGCTCATGGACAGTGACTGCAATGAGGTATGTGGGGGCATCTCATTGTGGGGGGCAGTTTACTAAACTACATGAGACTCACGTCGATGAAGACTAATGATAAATAAATAAATAAATAACAGATATACAAGTGAGTAATGAACTAACTAAATATATTCATACATCCGGACATACAGAAATAAACACTAGAATACAGCAGCCCAGTTTAAAAAAGACCTGTGCACCCGTATAATTATCACAGCACTGTCCACAACAACAGACAAGGTAAGTGTCTATCAGAGGATGAAAAGTGGAATATTATTCTGCCATATGCAGAAACCAATCCTACCATGTGCAACAACATGGAGGGAGGTAGAGGGTATCATGCTCAGCGAAATAAGCCACGCAGAGAAAGACAAGTGTCAACTGATTTCACTCACCTGTGGAGTACCAGAAAAAAGAAAAGGAGTGATAGAAAAGGACAGTAGCAGCCGCACCGAACCCAAGAATGGACTCACACTTACCAAAGGGAATGGGACTGAGGAGGATGGCTGAGGAGGGAAGGGAGAGAGGGAAAATGGGGCATTATGAGTGGCACACAGGCTGTGGCCCGGCGGCAAGCTTAGGTAGGTCCGTATAACATAGCGATGATCAGCAGCACTTCCACAGCATATTCCTGGGCTGTTGGACAGCGACTCTTACGGGCTACGTGCTGGGGACTTGACAGTGGGGGTAGTCTTAGGAACCATAATGTTGTTCATGTAACTTTGAAGTAGTGACAACAAAATGAAAAGGAACACACAGTACCTTGGCTCTGGATTCCATTTAGCCTGATGCTGTCAAGTTGGTCAGTGTCCACCTCACCCGAATCACACCTGCTCCTCTCAGCATACACATTATGTCTCTAGGACAGACGCACCACTGTGACATCGTGGAATCTCCAGGCAACAGTGCTGCGCTTACAAACTCCACCCACGGGGTGGGGCAGTGCCCAGCCTTGCGGAGCTGCATCATCTTAGCAAACATTAGACTTACTTACCTACAAACATATATATATATACATATATGTATAATGATATCACTCATCATTACATTATCAGAACAAACAAAAAACTGAAGAAGGAAACAGCAGCAGTCTCAGAAAACCCAAGAATGGACTAAAAGTTAACAGAGGGAAAGAGACTGAGGTGTATGGGTGGGAATGGAGGGATTAGGGAGGGGCGAAGTAAGGACACATTAGAAGAAGAATATATAATGTGGGAGGGGTGTCACAGACAGGGCAGAAAAACACAGAAAAGACAAGTAGGGATTCTACACTATCTTACTATGCTCATGGACAGTGACTGCAATGGGGTATCTGGGGGCACGTGCGTGATGGGGGGAGTCTAGTAAACATAATGGAACTCATCTAATTGTGCATTAATGACAGAAACATCCATGGATAGATAGGTAGACAGATAATAAATGAATGAATGAATGAATGAATGAATGAATGAATGGATGCATGGATGGATGAATACATACATACACACATACATACATACAAACATACATACATAAGGAATGCAGCAACCCAGTTCTAGAAAGACATCTGCACCCCTAAATTTATGGCAGCACTATTCACAATAACCAGTCTACAATTACATAAGGAACATTAAGGTTACTAGACTGCCCAGATCATCAAGTCGCCCCCCAGACCCCATTACACTCACTGTTCACCAGCATAGTAAGATCCTACAGAATCACTGCTTTAATTCTCTGAACTATACTGCCTTCCCTATAGAATTCCCCCCCACATTATGTGAGCTAATCGTAATGCCCCCTTACCAGCCTGCAACCGTCCTTCACAACCAGCCTTCTCAGTCCCTTAACCATTCCTACGTTGGTGATGGGGGGAGTGTAATAAACATGATGTGATCCACATAATTGTAGATTCATGATAAAAAAATAAATGAATAAACAGATGAATGAATGAATGAGACATTGCCGCCCCCAGTTTAAAAGCGACACGTGCATCCCTATGATTACCACAGCACTATTCTCAATAGCCAAGCTCAGTGTCCATCAGTAGATGAACAATGGAATATTATTCAGTCATAGGAAAACAAATCACACCATTTGCAGAAACACGGATGGTGTGAGAGGGCATCATACTCAGTGTAATAAGGCAGGCAGGTGGAGAAACACAAGGATCAAATGATATCACTCGCCCGTGCAGGAGGGGAACCAAGAGACATCCGAAGAAGAAAAACGGCACCACAAGAGTGGACTCACAGTTACCAAACGGAAAGGGATGGACGTGGACAGGTGGGAACGGAGGAAAATGTCAGGCGGAGCGGGGGCGAATGTGCACATTACCTTTGGCATGCATAAAGCAGAAGGGGGGCACGGGGAGGGACGTACGACACAGAGAAGACAACAAGGGATTCTACAGCATCTTAATATGCTCATGGACAGTGACTGCAATGAGGTATGTGGGGGCATCTCATTGTGGGGGGCAGTTTACTAAACTACATGAGACTCACGTAGATGAAGACTAATGATAAATAAATAAATAAATAACAGATATACAAGTGAGTAATGAACTAACTAAATATATTCATACATCCGGACATACAGAAATAAACACTAGAATACAGCAGCCCAGTTTAAAAAAGACCTGTGCACACGTATAATTATCACAGCACTGTCCACAACAACAGACAAGGTAAGTGTCTATCTGAGGATGAAAAGTGGAATATTATTCTGCCATATGCAGAAACCAATCCTACCATGTGCAACAACATGGAGGGAGGTAGAGGGTATCATGCTCAGCGAAATAAGCCACGCAGAGAAAGACAAGTGTCAACTGATTTCACTCACCTGTGGAGTACCAGAAAAAAGAAAAGGAGTGATAGAAAAGGACAGTAGCAGCCACACCGAACCCAAGAATGGACTCACACTTACCAAAGGGAATGGGACTGAGGAGGATGGCTTAGGAGGGAAGGGAGAGAGGGAAAATGGGGCATTATGAGTGGCACACAGGCTGTGGCCCGGCGGCAAGCTTAGGTAGGTCCGTATAACATAGCGATGATCAGCAGCACTTCTACAGCATATTCCTGGGTTGTTGGACAGCGACTCTTACGGGCTACGTGCTGGGGACTTGACAGTGGGGGTAGTCTTAGGAACCATAATGTTGTTCATGTAACTTTGAAGTAGTGACAACAAAATGA
The DNA here is from genome assembly GCF_030020395.1 of Manis pentadactyla. Classification (NCBI taxonomy): domain Eukaryota; kingdom Metazoa; phylum Chordata; class Mammalia; order Pholidota; family Manidae; genus Manis; species Manis pentadactyla. Next base: position 81,525,111 of record NC_080024.1, read on the forward strand.
AAAGGAACACACAGTACCTTGGCTCTGGATTCCATTTAGCCTGATGCTGTCAAGTTGGTCAGTGTCCACCTCACCCGAATCACACCTGCTCCTCTCAGCATACACATTATGTCTCTAGGACAGAGGCACCACTGTGACATCGTGGAGTCTCCAGGCAACAGTGCTGCGCTTACAAACTCCACCCACGGGGGGGGGGGAGTGCCCAGCCGGGCGGACCTGCATCATCTTAGCAAACATTAGAGTTACTTACCTAGAAACATATATATATATATATATATGTATAATGATATCACTCATCATTACAGTATCAGAACAAACAAAAAACTGAAGAAGGAAACAGCAGCAGTCTCAGAAAACCCAAGAATGGACTGAAAGTTAACAGAGGGAAAGAGACTGAGGTGTATGGGTGGGAATGGAGGGATTAGGGAGGGGCGAAGTAAGGACACATTTGAAGAAGAATATATAATGTGGGAGGGGTGTCACAGACAGGGCGGAAAAACACAGAAAAGACAAGTAGGGATTCTACACTATCTTACTATGCTCATGGACAGTGACTGCAATGGGGTATCTGGGGGCACGTGCGTGATGGGGGGAGTCTAGTAAACATAATGGAACTCATCTAATTGTGCATTAATGACAGAAACATCCATGGATAGATAGGTAGACAGATAATAAATGAATGAATAAATGAATGAATGAATGAATGAATGAATGGATGCATGGATGGATGAATACATACATACACACATACATACATACAAACATACATACATAAGGGATGCAGCAACCCAGTTCTAGAAAGACATCTGCACCCCTAAATTTATGGCAGCACTATTCACAATAACCAGTCTACAATTACATAAGGAACATTAAGGTTACTAGACTGCCCAGATCATCAAGTCGCCCCCCAGACCCCATTACACTCACTGTTCACCAGCATAGTAAGATCCTACAGAATCACTGCTTCAATTCTCTGAACTATACTGCCTTCCCTATAGAATTCCCCCCCACATTATGTGAGCTAATCGTAATGCCCCCTTACCAGCCTGCAACCATCCTTCACAACCAGCCTTCTCAGTCCCTTAACCATTCCTACGTTGGTGATGGGGGGAGTGTAATAAACATGATGTGATCCACATAATTGTAGATTCATGATAAAAAAATAAATGAATAAACAGATGAATGAATGAATGAGACACTGCCGCCCCCAGTTTAAAAGCGACACGTGCATCCCTATGATTACCACAGCACTATTCTCAATAGCCAAGCTCAGTGTCCATCAGTAGATGAACAATGGAATATTATTCAGTCATAGGAAAACAAATCACACCATTTGCAGAAACACGGATGGTGTGAGAGGGCATCATACTCAGTGTAATAAGGCAGGCAGGTGGAGAAACACAAGGATCAAATGATATCACTCGCCTGTGCAGGAGGGGAACCAAGAGACATCCGAAGAAGAAAAACGGCACCACAAGAGTGGACTCACAGTTACCAAAGGGAAAGGGATGGACGTGGACAGGTGGGAACGGAGGAAAATGTCAGGCGGAGCGGGGGCGAATGTGCACATTACCTTTGGCATGCATAAAGCAGAAGGGGGGCACGGGGAGGGACGTACGACACAGAGAAGACAACAAGGGATTCTACAGCATCTTAATATGCTCATGGACAGTGACTGCAATGAGGTATGTGGGGGCATCTCATTGTGGGGGGCAGTTTACTAAACTACATGAGACTCACGTAGATGAAGACTAATGATAAATAAATAAATAAATAACAGATATACAAGTGAGTAATGAACTAACTAAATATATTCATACATCCGGACATACAGAAATAAACACTAGAATACAGCAGCCCAGTTTAAAAAAGACCTGTGCACCCGTATAATTATCACAGCACTGTCCACAACAACAGACAAGGTAAGTGTCTATCTGAGGATGAAAAGTGGAATATTATTCTGCCATATGCAGAAACCAATCCTACCATGTGCAACAACATGGAGGGAGGTAGAGGGTATCATGCTCAGCGAAATAAGCCATGCAGAGAAAGACAAGTGTCATCTGATTTCACTCACCTGTGGAGTACCAGAAAAAAGAAAAGGAGTGATAGAAAAGGACAGTAGCAGCCGCACCGAACCCAAGAATGGACTCACACTTACCAAAGGGAATGGGACTGAGGAGGATGGCTTAGGAGGGAAGGGAGAGAGGGAAAATGGGGCATTATGAGTGGCACACAGGGTGTGGCTCGGCGGCAACCTTAGGTAGGTCCGTATAACATAGCGATGATCAGCAGCACTTCTACAGCATATTCGTGGGCTGTTGGACAGCGACTCTTACGGGCTACGTGCTGGGGACTTGACAGTGGGGGTAGTCTTAGGAACCATAATGTTGTTCATGTAACTTTGAAGTAGTGACAACAAAATGAAAAGGAACACACAGTACCTTGGCTCTGGATTCCATTTAGCCTGATGCTGTCAAGTTGGTCAGTGTCCACCTCACCCGAATCACACCTGCTCCTCTCAGCATACACATTATGTCTCTAGGACAGAGGCACCACTGTGACATCGTGGAATCTCCAGGCAACAGGGCTGCGCTTACAAACTCCACCCACGGGGTGGGGCAGTGCCCAGCCTTGCGGAGCTGCATCATCTTAGCAAACATTAGACTTACTTAACTACAAACATATATATATATATACATATATGTATAATGATATCACTCATCATTACAGTATCAGAACAAACAAAAAACTGAAGAAGGAAACAGCAGCAGTCTCAGAAAACCCAAGAATGGACTAAAAGTTAACAGAGGGAAAGAGACTGAGGTGTATGGGTGGGAATGGAGGGATTAGGGAGGGGCGAAGTAAGGACACATTAGAAGAAGAATATATAATGTGGGAGGGGTGTCACAGACAGGGCGGAAAAACACAGAAAAGACAAGTAGGGATTCTACAGTATCTTACTATGCTCATGGACAGTGACTGCAATGGGGTATCTGGGGGCACGTGCGTGATGGGGGGAGTCTAGTAAACATAATGGAACTCATCTAATTGTGCATTAATGACAGAAACATCCATGGACAGATAGGTAGACAGATAATGAATGAAGGAATGAATGAATGAATGAATGAATGGATTAATGAATGAATGAATGGATGCATGGATGGATGAATACATACATACACACATACATACATACAAACATACATACATAAGGAATGCAGCAACCCAGTTCTAGAAAGACATCTGCACCCCTAAATTTATGGCAGCACTATTCACAATAACCAGTCTACAATTACATAAGGAACATTAAGGTTACTACACTGCCCAGATCATCAAGTCGCCCCCCAGACCCCATTACACTCACTGTTCACCAGCATAGTAAGATCCTACAGAATCACTGCTTGAATTCTCTGAACTATACTGCCTTCCCTATAGAATTCCCCCCCACATTATGTGAGCTAATCGTAATGCCCCCTTACCAGCCTGCAACCGTCCTTCACAACCAGCCTTCTCAGTCCCTTAACCATTCCTACGTTGGTGATGGGGGGAGTGTAATAAACATGATGTGATCCACATAATTGTAGATTCATGATAAAAAAATAAATGAATAAACAGATGAATGAATGAATGAGACATTGCCGCCCCCAGTTTAAAAGCGACACGTGCATCCCTATATTTACCACAGCACTATTCTCAATAGCCAAGCTCAGTGTCCATCAGTAGATGAACAATGGAATATTATTCAGTCATAGGAAAACAAATCACACCATTTGCAGAAACACGGATGGTGTGAGAGGGCATCATACTCAGTGTAATAAGGCAGGCAGGTGGAGAAACACAAGGATCAAATGATATCACTCGCCTGTGCAGGAGGGGAACCAAGAGACATCCGAAGAAGAAAAACGGCACCACAAGAGTGGACTCACAGTTACCAAAGGGAAAGGGATGGACGTGGACAGGTGGGAACGGAGGAAAATGTCAGGCGGAGCGGGGGCGAATGTGCACATTACCTTTGGCATGCATAAAGCAGAAGGGGGGCACGGGGAGGGACGTACGACACAGAGAAGACAACAAGGGATTCTACAGCATCTTAATATGCTCATGGACAGTAACTGCAATGAGGTATGTGGGGGCATCTCATTGTGGGGGGCAGTTTACTAAACTACATGAGACTCACGTCGATGAAGACTAATGATAAATAAATAAATAAATAACAGATATACAAGTGAGTAATGAACTAACTAAATATATTCATACATCCGGACATACAGAAATAAACACTAGAATACAGCAGCCCAGTTTAAAAAAGACCTGTGCACCCGTATAATTATCACAGCACTGTCCACAACAACAGACAAGGTAAGTGTCTATCTGAGGATGAAAAGTGGAATATTATTCTGCCATATGCAGAAACCAATCCTACCATGTGCAACAACATGGAGGGAGGTAGAGGGTATCATGCTCAGCGAAATAAGCCACGCAGAGAAAGACAAGTGTCAACTGATTTCACTCAACTGTGGAGTACCAGAAAAAAGAAAAGGAGTGATAGAAAAGGACAGTAGCAGCCGCACCGAACCCAAGAATGGACTCACACTTACCAAAGGGAATGGGACTGAGGAGGATGGCTTAGGAGGGAAGGGAGAGAGGGAAAATGGGGCATTATGAGTGGCACACAGGCTGTGGCCCGGCGGCAAGCTTAGGGAGGTCCGTATAACATAGCGATGATCAGCAGCACTTCTACAGCATATTCCTGGGCTGTTGGACAGCGACTCTTACGGGCTACGTGCTGGGGACTTGACAGTGGGGGTAGTCTTAGGAACCATAATGTTGTTCATGTAACTTTGAAGTAGTGACAACAAAATGAAAAGGAACACACAGTACCTTGGCTCTGGATTCCATTTAGCCTGATGCTGTCAAGTTGGTCAGTGTCCACCTCACCCGAATCACACCTGCTCCTCTCAGCATACACATTATGTCTCTAGGACAGAGGCACCACTGTGACATCGTGGAATCTCCAGGCAACAGTGCTGCGCTTACGAACTCCACCCACGGGGGAGGGGAGCAGTGCCCAGCCTTGCGGAGCTGCATCACCTTAGCAAACATTAGAGTTACTTACCTACATACATACACATATATATATATAGATATATGTATAATGATATCACTCATCATTACAGTATCAGAAAAAACAAAAAACTGAAGAAGGAAACAGCAGCAGTCTCAGAAAACCCAAGAATGGACTAAAAGTTAACAGAGGGAAAGAGACTGAGGTGTATGGGTGGGAATGGAGGGATTAGGGAGGAGCGAAGTAAGGACACATTAGAAGAAGAATATATAATGTGGGAGGGGTGTCACAGACAGGGCGGAAAAACACAGAAAAAACAAGTAGGGATTCTACAGTATCTTACTATGCTCATGGACAGTGACTGCAATGGGGTATCTGGGGGCACGTGCGTGATGGGGGGAGTCTAGTAAACATAATGGAACTCATCTAATTGTGCATTAATGACAGAAACATCCATGGATAGATAGGTAGACAGATAATAAATGAATGAATGAATGAATGAATGAATGAATGAATGAATGGATGCATGGATGGATGAATACATACATACACACATACATACATACAAACATACATACATAAGGAATGCAGCAACCCAGTTCTAGAAAGACATCTGCACCCCTAAATTTATGGCAGCACTATTCACAATAACCAGTCTACAATTACATAAGGAACATTAAGGTTACTACACTGCCCAGATCATCAAGTCGCCCCCCAGACCCCATTACACTCACTGTTCACCAGCATAGTAAGATCCTACAGAATCACTGCTTGAATTCTCTGAACTATACTGCCTTCCCTATAGAATTCCCCCCCACATTATGTGAGCTAATCGTAATGCCCCCTTACCAGCCTGCAACCGTCCTTCACAACCAGCCTTCTCAGTCCCTTAACCATTCCTACGTTGGTGATGGGGGGAGTGTAATAAACATGATGTGATCCACATAATTGTAGATTCATGATAAAAAAATAAATGAATAAACAGATGAATGAATGAATGAGACATTGCCGCCCCCAGTTTAAAAGCGACACGTGCATCCCTATATTTACCACAGCACTATTCTCAATAGCCAAGCTCAGTGTCCATCAGTAGATGAACAATGGAATATTATTCAGTCATAGGAAAACAAATCACACCATTTGCAGAAACACGGATGGTGTGAGAGGGCATCATACTCAGTGTAATAAGGCAGGCAGGTGGAGAAACACAAGGATCAAATGATATCACTCGCCTGTGCAGGAGGGGAACCAAGAGACATCCGAAGAAGAAAAACGGCACCACAAGAGTGGACTCACAGTTACCAAAGGGAAAGGGATGGACGTGGACAGGTGGGAACGGAGGAAAATGTCAGGCGGAGCGGGGGCGAATGTGCACATTACCTTTGGCATGCATAAAGCAGAAGGGGGGCACGGGGAGGGACGTACGACACAGAGAAGACAACAAGGGATTCTACAGCATCTTAATATGCTCATGGACAGTAACTGCAATGAGGTATGTGGGGGCATCTCATTGTGGGGGGCAGTTTACTAAACTACATGAGACTCACGTCGATGAAGACTAATGATAAATAAATAAATAAATAACAGATATACAAGTGAGTAATGAACTAACTAAATATATTCATACATCCGGACATACAGAAATAAACACTAGAATACAGCAGCCCAGTTTAAAAAAGACCTGTGCACCCGTATAATTATCACAGCACTGTCCACAACAACAGACAAGGTAAGTGTCTATCTGAGGATGAAAAGTGGAATATTATTCTGCCATATGCAGAAACCAATCCTACCATGTGCAACAACATGGAGGGAGGTAGAGGGTATCATGCTCAGCGAAATAAGCCACGCAGAGAAAGACAAGTGTCAACTGATTTCACTCAACTGTGGAGTACCAGAAAAAAGAAAAGGAGTGATAGAAAAGGACAGTAGCAGCCGCACCGAACCCAAGAATGGACTCACACTTACCAAAGGGAATGGGACTGAGGAGGATGGCTTAGGAGGGAAGGGAGAGAGGGAAAATGGGGCATTATGAGTGGCACACAGGCTGTGGCCCGGCGGCAAGCTTAGGGAGGTCCGTATAACATAGCGATGATCAGCAGCACTTCTACAGCATATTCCTGGGCTGTTGGACAGCGACTCTTACGGGCTACGTGCTGGGGACTTGACAGTGGGGGTAGTCTTAGGAACCATAATGTTGTTCATGTAACTTTGAAGTAGTGACAACAAAATGAAAAGGAACACACAGTACCTTGGCTCTGGATTCCATTTAGCCTGATGCTGTCAAGTTGGTCAGTGTCCACCTCACCCGAATCACACCTGCTCCTCTCAGCATACACATTATGTCTCTAGGACAGAGGCACCACTGTGACATCGTGGAATCTCCAGGCAACAGTGCTGCGCTTACGAACTCCACCCACGGGGGAGGGGAGCAGTGCCCAGCCTTGCGGAGCTGCATCACCTTAGCAAACATTAGAGTTACTTACCTACATACATACACATATATATATATAGATATATGTATAATGATATCACTCATCATTACAGTATCAGAAAAAACAAAAAACTGAAGAAGGAAACAGCAGCAGTCTCAGAAAACCCAAGAATGGACTAAAAGTTAACAGAGGGAAAGAGACTGAGGTGTACGGGTGGGAATGGAGGGATTAGGGAGGAGCGAAGTAAGGACACATTAGAAGAAGAATATATAATGTGGGAGGGGTGTCACAGACAGGGCGGAAAAACACAGAAAAAACAAGTAGGGATTCTACAGTATCTTACTATGCTCATGGACAGTGACTGCAATGGGGTATCTGGGGGCACGTGCGTGATGGGGGGAGTCTAGTAAACATAATGGAACTCATCTAATTGTGCATTAATGACAGAAACATCCATGGATAGATAGGTAGACAGATAATAAATGAATGAATGAATGAATGAATGAATGAATGAATGAATGGATGCATGGATGGATGAATACATACATACACACATACATACATACAAACATACATACATAAGGAATGCAGCAACCCAGTTCTAGAAAGACATCTGCACCCCTAAATTTATGGCAGCACTATTCACAATAACCAGTCTACAATTACATAAGGAACATTAAGGTTACTACACTGCCCAGATCATCAAGTCGCCCCCCAGACCCCATTACACTCACTGTTCACCAGCATAGTAAGATCCTACAGAATCACTGCTTGAATTCTCTGAACTATACTGCCTTCCCTATAGAATTCCCCCCCACATTATGTGAGCTAATCGTAATGCCCCCTTACCAGCCTGCAACCGTCCTTCACAACCAGCCTTCTCAGTCCCTTAACCATTCCTACGTTGGTGATGGGGGGAGTGTAATAAACATGATGTGATCCACATAATTGTAGATTCATGATAAAAAAATAAATGAATAAACAGATGAATGAATGAATGAGACATTGCCGCCCCCAGTTTAAAAGCGACACGTGCATCCCTATATTTACCACAGCACTATTCTCAATAGCCAAGCTCAGTGTCCATCAGTAGATGAACAATGGAATATTATTCAGTCATAGGAAAACAAATCACACCATTTGCAGAAACACGGATGGTGTGAGAGGGCATCATACTCAGTGTAATAAGGCAGGCAGGTGGAGAAACACAAGGATCAAATGATATCACTCGCCTGTGCAGGAGGGGAACCAAGAGACATCCGAAGAAGAAAAACGGCACCACAAGAGTGGACTCACAGTTACCAAAGGGAAAGGGATGGACGTGGACAGGTGGGAACGGAGGAAAATGTCAGGCGGAGCGGGGGCGAATGTGCACATTACCTTTGGCATGCATAAAGCAGAAGGGGGGCACGGGGAGGGACGTACGACACAGAGAAGACAACAAGGGATTCTACAGCATCTTAATATGCTCATGGACAGTAACTGCAATGAGGTATGTGGGGGCATCTCATTGTGGGGGGCAGTTTACTAAACTACATGAGACTCACGTCGATGAAGACTAATGATAAATAAATAAATAAATAACAGATATACAAGTGAGTAATGAACTAACTAAATATATTCATACATCCGGACATACAGAAATAAACACTAGAATACAGCAGCCCAGTTTAAAAAAGACCTGTGCACCCGTATAATTATCACAGCACTGTCCACAACAACAGACAAGGTAAGTGTCTATCTGAGGATGAAAAGTGGAATATTATTCTGCCATATGCAGAAACCAATCCTACCATGTGCAACAACATGGAGGGAGGTAGAGGGTATCATGCTCAGCGAAATAAGCCACGCAGAGAAAGACAAGTGTCAACTGATTTCACTCAACTGTGGAGTACCAGAAAAAAGAAAAGGAGTGATAGAAAAGGACAGTAGCAGCCGCACCGAACCCAAGAATGGACTCACACTTACCAAAGGGAATGGGACTGAGGAGGATGGCTTAGGAGGGAAGGGAGAGAGGGAAAATGGGGCATTATGAGTGGCACACAGGCTGTGGCCCGGCGGCAAGCTTAGGGAGGTCCGTATAACATAGCGATGATCAGCAGCACTTCTACAGCATATTCCTGGGCTGTTGGACAGCGACTCTTACGGGCTACGTGCTGGGGACTTGACAGTGGGGGTAGTCTTAGGAACCATAATGTTGTTCATGTAACTTTGAAGTAGTGACAACAAAATGAAAAGGAACACACAGTACCTTGGCTCTGGATTCCATTTAGCCTGATGCTGTCAAGTTGGTCAGTGTCCACCTCACCCGAATCACACCTGCTCCTCTCAGCATACACATTATGTCTCTAGGACAGAGGCACCACTGTGACATCGTGGAATCTCCAGGCAACAGTGCTGCGCTTACGAACTCCACCCACGGGGGAGGGGAGCAGTGCCCAGCCTTGCGGAGCTGCATCACCTTAGCAAACATTAGAGTTACTTACCTACATACATACACATATATATATATAGATATATGTATAATGATATCACTCATCATTACAGTATCAGAAAAAACAAAAAACTGAAGAAGGAAACAGCAGCAGTCTCAGAAAACCCAAGAATGGACTAAAAGTTAACAGAGGGAAAGAGACTGAGGTGTACGGGTGGGAATGGAGGGATTAGGGAGGAGCGAAGTAAGGACACATTAGAAGAAGAATATATAATGTGGGAGGGGTGTCACAGACAGGGCGGAAAAACACAGAAAAAACAAGTAGGGATTCTACAGTATCTTACTATGCTCATGGACAGTGACTGCAATGGGGTATCTGGGGGCACGTGCGTGATGGGGGGAGTCTAGTAAACATAATGGAACTCATCTAATTGTGCATTAATGACAGAAACATCCATGGATAGATAGGTAGACAGATAATAAATGAATGAATGAATGAATGAATGAATGAATGAATGGATGCATGGATGGATGAATACATACATACACACATACATACATACAAACATACATACATAAGGAATGCAGCAACCCAGTTCTAGAAAGACATCTGCACCCCTAAATTTATGGCAGCACTATTCACAATAACCAGTCTACAATTACATAAGGAACATTAAGGTTACTACACTGCCCAGATCATCAAGTCGCCCCCCAGACCCCATTACACTCACTGTTCACCAGCATAGTAAGATCCTACAGAATCACTGCTTGAATTCTCTGAACTATACTGCCTTCCCTATAGAATTCCCCCCCACATTATGTGAGCTAATCGTAATGCCCCCTTACCAGCCTGCAACCGTCCTTCACAACCAGCCTTCTCAGTCCCTTAACCATTCCTACGTTGGTGATGGGGGGAGTGTAATAAACATGATGTGATCCACATAACTGTAGATTCATGATAAAAAAATAAATGAATAAACAGATGAATGAATGAATGAGACATTGCCGCCCCCAGTTTAAAAGCGACACGTGCATCCCTATATTTACCACAGCACTATTCTCAATAGCCAAGCTCAGTGTCCATCAGTAGATGAACAATGGAATATTATTCAGTCATAGGAAAACAAATCACACCATTTGCAGAAACACGGATGGTGTGAGAGGGCATCATACTCAGTGTAATAAGGCAGGCAGGTGGAGAAACACAAGGATCAAATGATATCACTCGCCTGTGCAGGAGGGGAACCAAGAGACATCCGAAGAAGAAAAACGGCACCACAAGAGTGGACTCACAGTTACCAAAGGGAAAGGGATGGACGTGGACAGGTGGGAACGGAGGAAAATGTCAGGCGGAGCGGGGGCGAATGTGCACATTACCTTTGGCATGCATAAAGCAGAAGGGGGGCACGGGGAGGGACGTACGACACAGAGAAGACAACAAGGGATTCTACAGCATCTTAATATGCTCATGGACAGTAACTGCAATGAGGTATGTGGGGGCATCTCATTGTGGGGGGCAGTTTACTAAACTACATGAGACTCACGTCGATGAAGACTAATGATAAATAAATAAATAAATAACAGATATACAAGTGAGTAATGAACTAACTAAATATATTCATACATCCGGACATACAGAAATAAACACTAGAATACAGCAGCCCAGTTTAAAAAAGACCTGTGCACCCGTATAATTATCACAGCACTGTCCACAACAACAGACAAGGTAAGTGTCTATCTGAGGATGAAAAGTGGAATATTATTCTGCCATATGCAGAAACCAATCCTACCATGTGCAACAACATGGAGGGAGGTAGAGGGTATCATGCTCAGCGAAATAAGCCACGCAGAGAAAGACAAGTGTCAACTGATTTCACTCAACTGTGGAGTACCAGAAAAAAGAAAAGGAGTGATAGAAAAGGACAGTAGCAGCCGCACCGAACCCAAGAATGGACTCACACTTACCAAAGGGAATGGGACTGAGGAGGATGGCTTAGGAGGGAAGGGAGAGAGGGAAAATGGGGCATTATGAGTGGCACACAGGCTGTGGCCCGGCGGCAAGCTTAGGGAGGTCCGTATAACATAGCGATGATCAGCAGCACTTCTACAGCATATTCCTGGGCTGTTGGACAGCGACTCTTACGGGCTACGTGCTGGGGACTTGACAGTGGGGGTAGTCTTAGGAACCATAATGTTGTTCATGTAACTTTGAAGTAGTGACAACAAAATGAAAAGGAACACACAGTACCTTGGCTCTGGATTCCATTTAGCCTGATGCTGTCAAGTTGGTCAGTGTCCACCTCACCCGAATCACACCTGCTCCTCTCAGCATACACATTATGTCTCTAGGACAGAGGCACCACTGTGACATCGTGGAATCTCCAGGCAACAGTGCTGCGCTTACGAACTCCACCCACGGGGGAGGGGAGCAGTGCCCAGCCTTGCGGAGCTGCATCACCTTAGCAAACATTAGAGTTACTTACCTACATACATACACATATATATATATAGATATATGTATAATGATATCACTCATCATTACAGTATCAGAAAAAACAAAAAACTGAAGAAGGAAACAGCAGCAGTCTCAGAAAACCCAAGAATGGACTAAAAGTTAACAGAGGGAAAGAGACTGAGGTGTACGGGTGGGAATGGAGGGATTAGGGAGGAGCGAAGTAAGGACACATTAGAAGAAGAATATATAATGTGGGAGGGGTGTCACAGACAGGGCGGAAAAACACAGAAAAAACAAGTAGGGATTCTACAGTATCTTACTATGCTCATGGACAGTGACTGCAATGGGGTATCTGGGGGCACGTGCGTGATGGGGGGAGTCTAGTAAACATAATGGAACTCATCTAATTGTGCATTAATGACAGAAACATCCATGGATAGATAGGTAGACAGATAATAAATGAATGAATGAATGAATGAATGAATGAATGAATGAATGGATGCATGGATGGATGAATACATACATACACACATACATACATACAAACATACATACATAAGGAATGCAGCAACCCAGTTCTAGAAAGACATCTGCACCCCTAAATTTATGGCAGCACTATTCACAATAACCAGTCTACAATTACATAAGGAACATTAAGGTTACTACACTGCCCAGATCATCAAGTCGCCCCCCAGACCCCATTACACTCACTGTTCACCAGCATAGTAAGATCCTACAGAATCACTGCTTGAATTCTCTGAACTATACTGCCTTCCCTATAGAATTCCCCCCCACATTATGTGAGCTAATCGTAATGCCCCCTTACCAGCCTGCAACCGTCCTTCACAACCAGCCTTCTCAGTCCCTTAACCATTCCTACGTTGGTGATGGGGGGAGTGTAATAAACATGATGTGATCCACATAATTGTAGATTCATGATAAAAAAATAAATGAATAAACAGATGAATGAATGAATGAGACATTGCCGCCCCCAGTTTAAAAGCGACACGTGCATCCCTATATTTACCACAGCACTATTCTCAATAGCCAAGCTCAGTGTCCATCAGTAGATGAACAATGGAATATTATTCAGTCATAGGAAAACAAATCACACCATTTGCAGAAACACGGATGGTGTGAGAGGGCATCATACTCAGTGTAATAAGGCAGGCAGGTGGAGAAACACAAGGATCAAATGATATCACTCGCCTGTGCAGGAGGGGAACCAAGAGACATCCGAAGAAGAAAAACGGCACCACAAGAGTGGACTCACAGTTACCAAAGGGAAAGGGATGGACGTGGACAGGTGGGAACGGAGGAAAATGTCAGGCGGAGCGGGGGCGAATGTGCACATTACCTTTGGCATGCATAAAGCAGAAGGGGGGCACGGGGAGGGACGTACGACACAGAGAAGACAACAAGGGATTCTACAGCATCTTAATATGCTCATGGACAGTAACTGCAATGAGGTATGTGGGGGCATCTCATTGTGGGGGGCAGTTTACTAAACTACATGAGACTCACGTCGATGAAGACTAATGATAAATAAATAAATAAATAACAGATATACAAGTGAGTAATGAACTAACTAAATATATTCATACATCCGGACATACAGAAATAAACACTAGAATACAGCAGCCCAGTTTAAAAAAGACCTGTGCACCCGTATAATTATCACAGCACTGTCCACAACAACAGACAAGGTAAGTGTCTATCTGAGGATGAAAAGTGGAATATTATTCTGCCATATGCAGAAACCAATCCTACCATGTGCAACAACATGGAGGGAGGTAGAGGGTATCATGCTCAGCGAAATAAGCCACGCAGAGAAAGACAAGTGTCAACTGATTTCACTCAACTGTGGAGTACCAGAAAAAAGAAAAGGAGTGATAGAAAAGGACAGTAGCAGCCGCACCGAACCCAAGAATGGACTCACACTTACCAAAGGGAATGGGACTGAGGAGGATGGCTTAGGAGGGAAGGGAGAGAGGGAAAATGGGGCATTATGAGTGGCACACAGGCTGTGGCCCGGCGGCAAGCTTAGGGAGGTCCGTATAACATAGCGATGATCAGCAGCACTTCTACAGCATATTCCTGGGCTGTTGGACAGCGACTCTTACGGGCTACGTGCTGGGGACTTGACAGTGGGGGTAGTCTTAGGAACCATAATGTTGTTCATGTAACTTTGAAGTAGTGACAACAAAATGAAAAGGAACACACAGTACCTTGGCTCTGGATTCCATTTAGCCTGATGCTGTCAAGTTGGTCAGTGTCCACCTCACCCGAATCACACCTGCTCCTCTCAGCATACACATTATGTCTCTAGGACAGAGGCACCACTGTGACATCGTGGAATCTCCAGGCAACAGTGCTGCGCTTACGAACTCCACCCACGGGGGAGGGGAGCAGTGCCCAGCCTTGCGGAGCTGCATCACCTTAGCAAACATTAGAGTTACTTACCTACATACATACACATATATATATATAGATATATGTATAATGATATCACTCATCATTACAGTATCAGAAAAAACAAAAAACTGAAGAAGGAAACAGCAGCAGTCTCAGAAAACCCAAGAATGGACTAAAAGTTAACAGAGGGAAAGAGACTGAGGTGTACGGGTGGGAATGGAGGGATTAGGGAGGAGCGAAGTAAGGACACATTAGAAGAAGAATATATAATGTGGGAGGGGTGTCACAGACAGGGCGGAAAAACACAGAAAAAACAAGTAGGGATTCTACAGTATCTTACTATGCTCATGGACAGTGACTGCAATGGGGTATCTGGGGGCACGTGCGTGATGGGGGGAGTCTAGTAAACATAATGGAACTCATCTAATTGTGCATTAATGACAGAAACATCCATGGATAGATAGGTAGACAGATAATAAATGAATGAATGAATGAATGAATGAATGAATGAATGAATGGATGCATGGATGGATGAATACATACATACACACATACATACATACAAACATACATACATAAGGAATGCAGCAACCCAGTTCTAGAAAGACATCTGCACCCCTAAATTTATGGCAGCACTATTCACAATAACCAGTCTACAATTACATAAGGAACATTAAGGTTACTAGACTGCCCAGATCATCAAGTCGCCCCCCAGACCCCATTACACTCACTGTTCACCAGCATAGTAAGATCCTACAGAATCACTGCTTGAATTCTCTGAACTATACTGCCTTCCCTATAGAATTCCCCCCCACATTATGTGAGCTAATCGTAATGCCCCCTTACCAGCCTGCAACCGTCCTTCACAACCAGCCTTCTCAGTCCCTTAACCATTCCTACGTTGGTGATGGGGGGAGTGTAATAAACATGATGTGATCCACATAATTGTAGATTCATGATAAAAAAATAAATGAATAAACAGATGAATGAATGAATGAATGAGACATTGCCGCCCCCAGTTTAAAAGCGACACGTGCATCCCTATATTTACCACAGCACTATTCTCAATAGCCAAGCTCAGTGTCCATCAGTAGATGAACAATGGAATATTATTCAGTCATAGGAAAACAAATCACACCATTTGCAGAAACACGGATGGTGTGAGAGGGCATCATACTCAGTGTAATAAGGCAGGCAGGTGGAGAAACACAAGGATCAAATGATATCACTCGCCTGTGCAGGAGGGGAACCAAGAGACATCCGAAGAAGAAAAACGGCACCACAAGAGTGGACTCACAGTTACCAAAGGGAAAGGGATGGACGTGGACAGGTGGGAACGGAGGAAAATGTCAGGCGGAGCGGGGGCGAATGTGCACATTACCTTTGGCATGCATAAAGCAGAAGGGGGGCACGGGGAGGGACGTACGACACAGAGAAGACAACAAGGGATTCTACAGCATCTTAATATGCTCATGGACAGTGACTGCAATGAGGTATGTGGGGGCATCTCATTGTGGGGGGCAGTTTACTAAACTACATGAGACTCACGTCGATGAAGACTAATGATAAATAAATAAATAAATAACAGATATACAAGTGAGTAATGAACTAACTAAATATATTCATACATCCGGACATACAGAAATAAACACTAGAATACAACGGCCCAGTTTAAAAAAGACCTGTGCACCCGTATAATTATCACAGCACTGTCCACAACAACAGACAAGGTAAGTGTCTATCAGAGGATGAAAAGTGGAATATTATTCTGCCATATGCAGAAACCAATCCTACCATGTGCAACAACATGGAGGGAGGTAGAGGGTATCATGCTCAGCGAAATAAGCCACGCAGAGAAAGACAAGTGTCAACTGATTTCACTCACCTGTGGAGTACCAGAAAAAAGAAAAGGAGTGATAGAAAAGGACAGTAGCAGCCGCACCGAACCCAAGAATGGACTCACACTTACCAAAGGGAATGGGACTGAGGAGGATGGCTGAGGAGGGAAGGGAGAGAGGGAAAATGGGGCATTATGAGTGGCACACAGGCTGTGGCCCGGCGGCAAGCTTAGGTAGGTCCGTATAACATAGCGATGATCAGCAGCACTTCCACAGCATATTCCTGGGCTGTTGGACAGCGACTCTTACGGGCTACGTGCTGGGGACTTGACAGTGGGGGTAGTCTTAGGAACCATAATGTTGTTCATGTAACTTTGAAGTAGTGACAACAAAATGAAAAGGAACACACAGTACCTTGGCTCTGGATTCCATTTAGCCTGATGCTGTCAAGTTGGTCAGTGTCCACCTCACCTGAATCACACCTGCTCCTCTCAGCATACACATTATGTCTCTAGGAGAGAGGCACCACTGTGACATCGTGGAATCTCCAGGCAACAGGGCTGCGCTTACAAACTCCACCCACGGGGGGGGGGGGCAGTGCCCAGCCTTGCGGAGCTGCATCATCTTAGCAAACATTAGAGTTACTTACCTACAAACGTATATATATATATATACATATATGTAAATGATATCACTCATCATTACAGTATCAGAACAAACAAAAAACTGAAGAAGGAAACAGCAGCAGTCTCAGAAAACCCAAGAATGGACTGAAAGTTAACAGAGGGAAAGAGACTGAGGTGTATGGGTGGGAATGGAGGGATTAGGGAGGGGCGAAGTAAGGACACATTAGAAGAAGAATATATAATGTGGGAGGGGTGTCACAGACAGGGCGGAAAAACACAGAAAAGACAAGTAGGGATTCTACAGTATCTTACTATGCTCATGGACAGTGACTGCAATGGGGTATCTGGGGGCACGTGCGTGATGGGGGGAGTCTAGTAAACATAATGGAACTCATCTAATTGTGCATTAATGACAGAAACATCCATGGACAGATAGGTAGACAGATAATGAATGAAGGAATGAATGAATGAATGAATGAATGGATTAATGAATGAATGAATGGATGCATGGATGGATGAATACATACATACACACATACATACATACAAACATACATACATAAGGAATGCAGCAACCCAGTTCTAGAAAGACATCTGCACCCCTAAATTTATGGCAGCACTATTCACAATAACCAGTCTACAATTACATAAGGAACATTAAGGTTACTAGACTGCCCAGATCATCAAGTCGCCCCCCAGACCCCATTACACTCACTGTTCACCAGCATAGTAAGATCCTACAGAATCACTGCTTGAATTCTCTGAACTATACTGCCTTCCCTATAGAATTCCCCCCCACATTATGTGAGCTAATCGTAATGCCCCCTTACCAGCCTGCAACCGTCCTTCACAACCAGCCTTCTCAGTCCCTTAACCATTCCTACGTTGGTGATGGGGGGAGTGTAATAAACATGATGTGATCCACATAATTGTAGATTCATGATAAAAAAATAAATGAATAAACAGATGAATGAATGAATGAGACATTGCCGCCCCCAGTTTAAAAGCGACACGTGCATCCCTATGATTACCACAGCACTATTCTCAATAACCAAGCTCAGTGTCCATCAGTAGATGAACAATGGAATATTATTCAGTCATAGGAAAACAAATCACACCATTTGCAGAAACACGGATGGTGTGAGAGGGCATCATACTCAGTGTAATAAGGCAGGCAGGTGGAGAAACACAAGGATCAAATGATATCACTCGCCTGTGCAGGAGGGGAACCAAGAGACATCCGAAGAAGAAAGACGGCACCACAAGAGAGGACTCACAGTTACCAAAAGGAAAGGGATGGACGTGGACAGGTGGGAACGGAGGAAAATGTCAGGCGGAGCGGGGGCGAATGTGCACATTACCTTTGGCATGCATAAAGCAGAAGGGGGGCACGGGGAGGGACGTACGACACAGAGAAGACAACAAGGGATTCTACAGCATCTTAATATGCTCATGGACAGTGAATGCAATGAGGTATGTGGGGGCATCTCATTGTGGGGGGCAGTTTACTAAACTACATGAGACTCACGTAGATGAAGACTAATGATAAATAAATAAATAAATAACAGATATACAAGTGAGTAATGAACTAACTAAATATATTCATACATCCGGACATACAGAAATAAACACTAGAATACAACAGCCCAGTTTAAAAAAGACCTGTGCACCCGTATAATTATCACAGCACTGTCCACAACAACAGACAAGGTAAGTGTCTATCAGAGGATGAAAAGTGGAATATGATTCTGCCATATGCAGAAACCAATCCTACCATGTGCAACAACATGGAGGGAGGTAGAGGGTATCATGCTCAGCGAAATAAGCCACGCAGAGAAAGACAAGTGTCAACTGATTTCACTCACCTGTGGAGTACCAGAAAAAAGAAAAGGAGTGATAGAAAAGGACAGTAGCAGCCGCACCGAACCCAAGAATGGACTCACACTTACCAAAGGGAATGGGACTGAGGAGGATGGCTGAGGAGGGAAGGGAGAGAGGGAAAATGGGGCATTATGAGTGGCACACAGGCTGTGGCCCGGCGGCAAGCTTAGGTAGGTCCGTATAACATAGCGATGATCAGCAGCACTTCCACAGCATATTCCTGGGCTGTTGGACAGCGACTCTTACGGGCTACGTGCTGGGGACTTGACAGTGGGGGTAGTCTTAGGAACCATAATGTTGTTCATGTAACTTTGAAGTAGTGACAACAAAATGAAAAGGAACACACAGTACCTTGGCTCTGGATTCCATTTAGCCTGATGCTGTCAAGTTGGTCAGTGTCCACCTCACCCGAATCACACCTGCTCCTCTCAGCATACACATTATGTCTCTAGGACAGAGGCACCACTGTGACATCGTGGAATCTCCAGGCAACAGGGCTGCGCTTACAAACTCCACCCACGGGGGGGGGGGGGCAGTGCCCAGCCTTGCGGAGCTGCATCATCTAAGCAAACATTAGAGTTACTTACCTACAAACGTATATATATATATATACATATATGTAAATGATATCACTCATCATTACAGTATCAGAACAAACAAAAAACTGAAGAAGGAAACAGCAGCAGTCTCAGAAAACCCAAGAATGGACTGAAAGTTAACAGAGGGAAAGAGACTGAGGTGTATGGGTGGGAATGGAGGGATTAGGGAGGGGCGAAGTAAGGACACATTAGAAGAAGAATATATAATGTGGGAGGGGTGTCACAGACAGGGCGGAAAAACACAGAAAAGACAAGTAGGGATTCTACACTATCTTACTATGCTCATGGACAGTGACTGCAATGGGGTATCTGGGGGCACGTGCGTGATGGGGGGAGTCTAGTAAACATAATGGAACTCATCTAATTGTGCATTAATGACAGAAACATCCATGGATAGATAGGTAGACAGATAATAAATGAATGAATGAATGAATGAATGAATGAATGAATGGATGCATGGATGGATGAATACATACATACACACATACATACATACAAACATACATACATAAGGAATGCAGCAACCCAGTTCTAGAAAGACATCTGCACCCCTAAATTTATGGCAGCACTATTCACAATAACCAGTCTACAATTACATAAGGAACATTAAGGTTACTAGACTGCCCAGATCATCAAGTCGCCCCCCAGACCCCATTACACTCACTGTTCACCAGCATAGTAAGATCCTACAGAATCACTGCTTGAATTCTCTGAACTATACTGCCTTCCCTATAGAATTCCCCCCCACATTATGTGAGCTAATCGTAATGCCCCCTTACCAGCCTGCAACCGTCCTTCACAACCAGCCTTCTCAGTCCCTTAACCATTCCTACGTTGGTGATGGGGGGAGTGTAATAAACATGATGTGATCCACATAATTGTAGATTCATGATAAAAAAATAAATGAATAAACAGATGAATGAATGAATGAGACATTGCCGCCCCCAGTTTAAAAGCGACACGTGCATCCCTATGATTACCACAGCACTATTCTCAATAACCAAGCTCAGTGTCCATCAGTAGATGAACAATGGAATATTATTCAGTCATAGGAAAACAAATCACACCATTTGCAGAAACACGGATGGTGTGAGAGGGCATCATACTCAGTGTAATAAGGCAGGCAGGTGGTGAAACACAAGGATCAAATGATATCACTCGCCTGTGCAGGAGGGGAACCAAGAGACATCCGAAGAAGAAAAACGGCACCACAAGAGTGGACTCACAGTTACCAAAAGGAAAGGGATGGACGTGGACAGGTGGGAACGGAGGAAAATGTCAGGCGGAGCGGGGGCGAATGTGCACATTACCTTTGGCATGCATAAAGCAGAAGGGGGGCACAGGGAGGGACGTACGACACAGAGAAGACAACAAGGGATTCTACAGCATCTTAATATGCTCATGGACAGTGACTGCAATGAGGTATGTGGGGGCATCTCATTGTGGGGGGCAGTTTACTAAACTACATGAGACTCACGTAGATGAAGACTAATGATAAATAAATAAATAAATAACAGATATACAAGTGAGTAATGAACTAACTAAATATATTCATACATCCGGACATACAGAAATAAACACTAGAATACAACAGCCCAGTTTAAAAAAGACCTGTGCACCCGTATAATTATCACAGCACTGTCCACAACAACAGACAAGGTAAGTGTCTATCAGAGGATGAAAAGTGGAATATTATTCTGCCATATGCAGAAACCAATCCTACCATGTGCAACAACATGGAGGGAGGTAGAGGGTATCATGCTCAGCGAAATAAGCCACGCAGAGAAAGACAAGTGTCAACTGATTTCACTCACCTGTGGAGTACCAGAAAAAAGAAAAGGAGTGATAGAAAAGGACAGTAGCAGCCGCACCGAACCCAAGAATGGACTCACACTTACCAAAGGGAATGGGACTGAGGAGGATGGCTTAGGAGGGAAGGGAGAGAGGGAAAATGGGGCATTATGAGTGGCACACAGGGTGTGGCCCGGCGGCAAGCTTACGTAGGTCCGTATAACATAGCGATGATCAGCAGCACTTCTACAGCATATTCCTGGGCTGTTGGACAGCGACTCTTACGGGCTACGTGCTGGGGACTTGACAGTGGGGGTAGTCTTAGGAACCATAATGTTGTTCATGTAACTTTGAAGTAGTGACAACAAAATGAAAAGGAACACACAGTACCTTGGCTCTGGATTCCATTTAGCCTGATGCTGTCAAGTTGGTCAGTGTCCACCTCACCCGAATCACACCTGCTCCTCTCAGCATACACATTATGTCTCTAGGACAGAGGCACCACTGTGACATCGTGGAGTCTCCAGGCAACAGTGCTGCGCTTACAAACTCCACCCACGGGGGGGGGGGGGCAGTGCCCAGCCTTGCGGAGCTGCATCATCTTAGCAAACATTAGAGTTACTTACCTACAAACGTATATATATATATATATATATATATATATACATATATGTATAATGACATCACTCATCATTACAGTATCAGAACAAACAAAAAACTGAAGAAGGAAACAGCAGCAGTCTCAGAAAACCCAAGAATGGACTAAAAGTTAACAGAGGGAAAGAGACTGAGGTGTATGGGTGGGAATGGAGGGATTAGGGAGGGGCGAAGTAAGGACACATTAGAAGAAGAATATATAATGTGGGAGGGGTGTCACAGACAGGGCGGAAAAACACAGAAAAGACAAGTAGGGATTCTACACTATCTTACTATGCTCACGGACAGTGACTGCAAAGGGGTATCTGGGGGCACGTGCGTGATGGGGGGAGTCTAGTAAACATAATGGAACTCATCTAATTGTGCATTAATGACAGAAACATCCATGGATAGATAGGTAGACAGATAATAAATGAATGAATGAATGAATGAATGAATGGATGCATGGATGGATGAATACATACATACACACATACATACATACAAACATACATACATAAGGAATGCAGCAACCCAGTTCTAGAAAGACATCTGCACCCCTAAATTTATGGCAGCACTATTCACAATAACCAGTCTACAATTACATAAGGAACATTAAGGTTACTACACTGCCCAGATCATCAAGTCGCCCCCCAGACCCCATTACACTCACTGTTCACCAGCATAGTAAGATCCTACAGAATCACTGCTTGAATTCTCTGAACTATACTGCCTTCCCTATAGAATTCCCCCCCACATTATGTGAGCTAATCGTAATGCCCCCTTACCAGCCTGCAACCGTCCTTCACAACCAGCCTTCTCAGTCCCTTAACCATTCCTACGTTGGTGATGGGGGGAGTGTAATAAACATGATGTGATCCACATAATTGTAGATTCATGATAAAAAAATAAATGAATAAACAGATGAATGAATGAATGAGACATTGCCGCCCCCAGTTTAAAAGCGACACGTGCATCCCTATGATTACCACAGCACTATTCTCAATAGCCAAGCTCAGTGTCCATCAGTAGATGAACAATGGAATATTATTCAGTCATAGGAAAACAAATCACACCATTTGCAGAAACACGGATGGTGTGAGAGGGCATCATACTCAGTGTAATAAGGCAGGCAGGTGGAGAAACACAAGGATCAAATGATATCACTCGCCTGTGCAGGAGGGGAACCAAGAGACATCCGAAGAAGAAAAACGGCACCACAAGAGTGGACTCACAGTTACCAAAGGGAAAGGGATGGACGTGGACAGGTGGGAACGGAGGAAAATGTCAGGCGGAGCGGGGGCGAATGTGCACATTACCTCTGGCATGCATAAAGCAGAAGGGGGGCACGGGGAGGGACGTACGACACAGAGAAGACAACAAGGGATTCTACAGCATCTTAATATGCTCATGGACAGTGACTGCAATGAGGTATGTGGGGGCATCTCATTGTGGGGGGCAGTTTACTAAACTACATGAGACTCACGTAGATGAAAACTAATGATAAATAAAAAAAATAAATAACAGATATACAAGTGAGTAATGAACTAACTAAATATATTCATACATCCGGACATACAGAAATAAACACTAGAATACAACAGCCCAGTTTAAAAAAGACCTGTGCACCCGTATAATTATCACAGCACTGTCCACAACAACAGACAAGGTAAGTGTCTATCAGAGGGTGAAAAGTGGAATATTATTCTGCCATATGCAGAAACCAATCCTACCATGTGCAACAACATGGACGGAGGTAGAGGGTATCATGCTCAGCGAAATAAGCCACGCAGAGAAAGACAAGTGTCAACTGATTTCACTCACCTGTGGAGTACCAGAAAAAAGAAAAGGAGTGATAGAAAAGGACAGTAGCAGCCACACCGAACCCAAGAATGGACTCACACTTACCAAAGGGAATGGGACTGAGGAGGATGGCTGAGGAGGGAAGGGAGAGAGGGAAAATGGGGCATTATGAGTGGCACACAGGGTGTGGCCCGGCGGCAAGCTTAGGTAGGTCCGTATAACATAGCGATGATCAGCAGCACTTCCACAGCATATTCCTGGGCTGTTGGACAGCGACTCTTACGGGCTACGTGCTGGGGACTTGACAGTGGGGGTAGTCTTAGGAACCATAATGTTGTTCATGTAACTTTGAAGTAGTGACAACAAAATGAAAAGGAACACACAGTACCTTGGCTCTGGATTCCATTTAGCCTGATGCTGTCAAGTTGGTCAGTGTCCACCTCACCCGAATCACACCTGCTCCTCTCAGCATACACATTATGTCTCTAGGACAGAGGCACCACTGTGACATCGTGGAATCTCCAGGCAACAGTGCTGCGCTTACAAACTCCACCCACGGGGGGGGGGGCAGTGCCCAGCCTTGCGGAGCTGCATCACCTTAGCAAACATTAGAGTTACTTACCTAGAAACATATATATATATATACATATATGTATAATGATATCACTCATCATTACAGTATCAGAACAAACAAAAAACTGAAGAAGGAAACAGCAGCAGTCTCAGAAAACCCAAGAATGGACTAAAAGTTAACAGAGGGAAAGAGACTGAGGTGTATGGGTGGGAATGGAGGGATTAGGGAGGGGCGAAGTAAGGACACATTAGAAGAAGAATATATAATGTGGGAGGGGTGTCACAGACAGGGCGGAAAAACACAGAAAAGACAAGTAGGGATTCTACACTATCTTACTATGCTCATGGACAGTGACTGCAATGGGGTATCTGGGGGCACGTGCGTGATGGGGGGAGTCTAGTAAACATAATGGAACTCATCTAATTGTGCATTAATGACAGAAACATCCATGGATAGATAGGTAGACAGATAATAAATGAATGAATGAATGAATGAATGAATGAATGAATGAATGGATGCATGGATGGATGAATACATACATACACACATACATACATACAAACATACATACATAAGGAATGCAGCAACCCAGTTCTAGAAAGACATCTGCACCCCTAAATTTATGGCAGCACTATTCACAATAACCAGTCTACAATTACATAAGGAACATTAAGGTTACTAGACTGCCCAGATCATCAAGTCGCCCCCCAGACCCCATTACACTCACTGTTCACCAGCATAGTAAGATCCTACAGAATCACTGCTTGAATTCTCTGAACTATACTGCCTTCCCTATAGAATTCCCCCCCACATTATGTGAGCTAATCGTAATGCCCCCTTACCAGCCTGCAACCGTCCTTCACAACCAGCCTTCTCAGTCCCTTAACCATTCCTACGTTGGTGATGGGGGGAGTGTAATAAACATGATGTGATCCACATAATTGTAGATTCATGATAAAAAAATAAATGAATAAACAGATGAATGAATGAATGAGACATTGCCGCCCCCAGTTTAAAAGCGACACGTGCATCCCTATGATTACCACAGCACTATTCTCAATAGCCAAGCTCAGTGTCCATCAGTAGATGAACAATGGAATATTATTCAGTCATAGGAAAACAAATCACACCATTTGCAGAAACACGGATGGTGTGAGAGGGCATCATACTCAGTGTAATAAGGCAGGCAGGTGGAGAAACACAAGGATCAAATGATATCACTCGCCTGTGCAGGAGGGGAACCAAGAGACATCCGAAGAAGAAAAACGGCACCACAAGAGTGGACTCACAGTTACCAAAGGGAAAGGGATGGACGTGGACAGGTGGGAACGGAGGAAAATGTCAGGCGGAGCGGGGGCGAATGTGCACATTACCTTTGGCATGCATAAAGCAGAAGGGGGGCACGGGGAGGGACGTACGACACAGAGAAGACAACAAGGCATTCTACAGCATCTTAATATGCTCATGGACAGTGACTGCAATGAGGTATGTGGGGGCATCTCATTGTGGGGGGCAGTTTACTAAACTACATGAGACTCACGTAGATGAAGACTAATGATAAATAAATAAATAAATAACAGATATACAAGTGAGTAATGAACTAACTAAATATATTCATACATCCGGACATACAGAAATAAACACTAGAATACAGCAGCCCAGTTTAAAAAAGACCTGTGCACCCGTATAATTATCACAGCACTGTCCACAACAACAGACAAGGTAAGTGTCTATCTGAGGATGAAAAGTGGAATATTATTCTGCCATATGCAGAAACCAATCCTACCATGTGCAACAACATGGAGGGAGGTAGAGGGTATCATGCTCAGCGAAATAAGCCACGCAGAGAAAGACAAGTGTCAACTGATTTCACTCACCTGTGGAGTAGCAGAAAAAAGAAAAGGAGTGATAGAAAAGGACAGTAGCAGCCGCACCGAACCCAAGAATGGACTCACACTTACCAAAGGGAATGGGACTGAGGAGGATGGCTTAGGAGGGAAGGGAGAGAGGGAAAATGGGGCATTATGAGTGGCACACAGGGTGTGGCCCGGCGGCAAGCTTAGGTAGGTCCGTATAACATAGCGATGATCAGCAGCACTTCTACAGCATATTCCTGGGCTGTTGGACAGCGACTCTTACGGGCTACGTGCTGGGGACTTGACAGTGGGGGTAGTCTTAGGAACCATAATGTTGTTCATGTAACTTTGAAGTAGTGACAACAAAATGAAAAGGAACACACAGTACCTTGGCTCTGGATTCCATTTAGCCTGATGCTGTCAAGTTGGTCAGTGTCCACCTCACCCGAATCACACCTGCTCCTCTCAGCATACACATTATGTCTCTAGGACAGAGGCACCACTGTGACATCGTGGAGTCTCCAGGCAACAGTGCTGCGCTTACAAACTCCACCCACGGGGGGGCGGGGGCAGTGCCCAGCCTTGCGGAGCTGCATCATCTTAGCAAACATTAGAGTTACTTACCTACAAACGTATATATATATATACATATATGTAAATGATATCACTCATCATTACAGTATCAGAACAAACAAAAAACTGAAGAAGGAAACAGCAGCAGTCTCAGAAAACCCAAGAATGGACTAAAAGTTAACAGAGGGAAAGAGACTGAGGTGTATGGGTGGGAATGGAGGGATTAGGGAGGGGCGAAGTAAGGACACATTAGAAGAAGAATATATAATGTGGGAGGGGTGTCACAGACAGGGCGGAAAAACACAGAAAAGACAAGTAGGGATTCTACACTATCTTACTATGCTCACGGACAGTGACTGCAATGGGGTATCTGGGGGCACGTGCGTGATGGGGGGAGTCTAGTAAACATAATGGAACTCATCTAATTGTGCATTAATGACAGAAACATCCATGGATAGATAGGTAGACAGATAATAAATGAATGAATGAATGAATGAATGAATGGATGCATGGATGGATGAATACATACATACACACATACATACATACAAACATACATACATAAGGAATGCAGCAACCCAGTTCTAGAAAGACATCTGCACCCCTAAATTTATGGCAGCACTATTCACAATAACCAGTCTACAATTACATAAGGAACATTAAGGTTACTACACTGCCCAGATCATCAAGTCGCCCCCCAGACCCCATTACACTCACTGTTCACCAGCATAGTAAGATCCTACAGAATCACTGCTTGAATTCTCTGAACTATACTGCCTTCCCTATAGAATTCCCCCCCACATTATGTGAGCTAATCGTAATGCCCCCTTACCAGCCTGCAACCGTCCTTCACAACCAGCCTTCTCAGTCCCTTAACCATTCCTACGTTGGTGATGGGGGGAGTGTAATAAACATGATGTGATCCACATAATTGTAGATTCATGATAAAAAAATAAATGAATAAACAGATGAATGAATGAATGAGACATTGCCGCCCCCAGTTTAAAAGCGACACGTGCATCCCTATGATTACCACAGCACTATTCTCAATAGCCAAGCTCAGTGTCCATCAGTAGATGAACAATGGAATATTATTCAGTCATAGGAAAACAAATCACACCATTTGCAGAAACACGGATGGTGTGAGAGGGCATCATACTCAGTGTAATAAGGCAGGCAGGTGGAGAAACACAAGGATCAAATGATATCACTCGCCTGTGCAGGAGGGGAACCAAGAGACATCCGAAGAAGAAATACGGCACCACAAGAGTGGACTCACAGTTACCAAAGGGAAAGGGATGGACGTGGACAGGTGGGAACGGAGGAGAATGTCAGGCAGAGCGGGGGCGAATGTGCACATTACCTTTGGCATGCATAAAGCAGAAGGGGGGCACGGGGAGGGACGTACGACACAGAGAAGACAACAAGGCATTCTACAGCATCTTAATATGCTCATGGACAGTGACTGCAATGAGGTATGTGGGGGCATCTCATTGTGGGGGGCAGTTTACTAAACTACATGAGACTCACGTAGATGAAGACTAATGATAAATAAATAAATAAATAACAGATATACAAGTGAGTAATGAACTAACTAAATATATTCATACATCCGGACATACAGAAATAAACACTAGAATACAGCAGCCCAGTTTAAAAAAGACCTGTGCACCCGTATAATTATCACAGCACTGTCCACAACAACAGACAAGGTAAGTGTCTATCTGAGGATGAAAAGTGGAATATTATTCTGCCATATGCAGAAACCAATCCTACCATGTGCAACAACATGGAGGGAGGTAGAGGGTATCATGCTCAGCGAAATAAGCCACGCAGAGAAAGACAAGTGTCAACTGATTTCACTCACCTGTGGAGTAGCAGAAAAAAGAAAAGGAGTGATAGAAAAGGACAGTAGCAGCCGCACCGAACCCAAGAATGGACTCACACTTACCAAAGGGAATGGGACTGAGGAGGATGGCTTAGGAGGGAAGGGAGAGAGGGAAAATGGGGCATTATGAGTGGCACACAGGGTGTGGCCCGGCGGCAAGCTTAGGTAGGTCCGTATAACATAGCGATGATCAGCAGCACTTCTACAGCATATTCCTGGGCTGTTGGACAGCGAATCTTACGGGCTACGTGCTGGGGACTTGACAGTGGGGGTAGTCTTAGGAACCATAATGTTGTTCATGTAACTTTGAAGTAGTGACAACAAAATGAAAAGGAACACACAGTACCTTGGCTCTGGATTCCATTTAGCCTGATGCTGTCAAGTTGGTCAGTGTCCACCTCACCCGAATCACACCTGCTCCTCTCAGCATACACATTATGTCTCTAGGACAGAGGCACCACTGTGACATCGTGGAGTCTCCAGGCAACAGTGTTGCGCTTACAAACTCCACCCACGGGGGGGGGGGGGCAGTGCCCAGCCTTGCGGAGCTGCATCATCTTAGCAAACATTAGAGTTACTTACCTACAAACGTATATATATATATACATATATGTATAATGATATCACTCATCATTACAGTATCAGAACAAACAAAAAACTGAAGAAGGAAACAGCAGCAGTCTCAGAAAACCCAAGAATGGACTAAAAGTTAACCACTCATCATTACAGTATCAGAACAAACAAAAAACTGAAGAAGGAAACAGCAGCAGTCTCAGAAAACCCAAGAATGGACTAAAAGTTAACAGAGGGAAAGAGACTGAGGTGTATGGGTGGGAATGGAGGGATTAGGGAGGGGCGAAGTAAGGACACATTAGAAGAAGAATATATAATGTGGGAGGGGTGTCACAGACAGGGCGGAAAAACACAGAAAAGACAAGTAGGGATTCTACAGTATCTTACTATGCTCATGGACAGTGACTGCAATGGGGTATCTGGGGGCACGTGCGTGATGGGGGGAGTCTAGTAAACATAATGGAACTCATCTAATTGTGCATTAATGACAGAAACATCCATGGATAGATAGGTAGACAGATAATGAATGAATGAATGAATGAATGAAAGAATGGATGCATGGATGGATGAATACATACATACACACATACATACATACAAACATACATACATAAGGAATGCAGCAACCCAGTTCTAGAAAGACATCTGCACCCCTAAATTTATGGCAGCACTATTCACAATAACCAGTCTACAATTACATAAGGAACATTAAGGTTACTAGACTGCCCAGATCATCAAGTCGCCCCCCAGACCCCATTACACTCACTGTTCACCAGCATAGTAAGATCCTACAGAATCACTGCTTGAATTCTCTGAACTATACTGCCTTCCCTATAGAATTCCCCCCCACATTATGTGAGCTAATCGTAATGCCCCCTTACCAGCCTGCAACCGTCCTTCACAACCAGCCTTCTCAGTCCCTTAACCATTCCTACGTTGGTGATGGGGGGAGTGTAATAAACATGATGTGATCCACATAATTGTAGATTCATGATAAAAAAATAAATGAATAAACAGATGAATGAATGAATGAGACATTGCCGCCCCCAGTTTAAAAGCGACACGTGCATCCCTATGATTACCACAGCACTATTCTCAATAGCCAAGCTCAGTGTCCATCAGTAGATGAACAATGGAATATTATTCAGTCATAGGAAAACAAATCACACCATTTGCAGAAACACGGATGGTGTGAGAGGGCATCATACTCAGTGTAATAAGGCAGGCAGGTGGAGAAACACAAGGATCAAATGATATCACTCGCCTGTGCAGGAGGGGAACCAAGAGACATCCGAAGAAGAAAAACGGCACCACAAGAGTGGACTCACAGTTACCAAAGGGAAAGGGATGGACGTGGTCAGGTGGGAACGGAGGAGAATGTCAGGCAGAGCGGGGGCGAATGTGCACATTACCTTTGGCATGCATAAAGCAGAAGGGGGGCACGGGGAGGGACGTACGACACAGAGAAGACAACAAGGCATTCTACAGCATCTTAATATGCTCATGGACAGTGACTGCAATGAGGTATGTGGGGGCATCTCATTGTGGGGGGCAGTTTACTAAACTACATGAGACTCACGTAGATGAAGACTAATGATAAATAAATAAATAAATAACAGATATACAAGTGAGTAATGAACTAACTAAATATATTCATACATCCGGACATACAGAAATAAACACTAGAATACAGCAGCCCAGTTTAAAAAAGACCTGTGCACCCGTATAATTATCACAGCACTGTCCACAACAACAGACAAGGTAAGTGTCTATCTGAGGATGAAAAGTGGAATATTATTCTGCCATATGCAGAAACCAATCCTACCATGTGCAACAACATGGAGGGAGGTAGAGGGTATCATGCTCAGCGAAATAAGCCACGCAGAGAAAGACAAGTGTCAACTGATTTCACTCACCTGTGGAGTAGCAGAAAAAAGAAAAGGAGTGATAGAAAAGGACAGTAGCAGCCGCACCGAACCCAAGAATGGACTCACACTTACCAAAGGGAATGGGACTGAGGAGGATGGCTTAGGAGGGAAGGGAGAGAGGGAAAATGGGGCATTATGAGTGGCACACAGGGTGTGGCCCGGCGGCAAGCTTAGGTAGGTCCGTATAACATAGCGATGATCAGCAGCACTTCTACAGCATATTCCTGGGCTGTTGGACAGCGACTCTTACGGGCTACGTGCTGGGGATTTGACAGTGGGGGTAGTCTTAGGAACCATAATGTTGTTCATGTAACTTTGAAGTAGTGACAACAAAATGAAAAGGAACACACAGTACCTTGGCTCTGGATTCCATTTAGCCTGATGCTGTCAAGTTGGTCAGTGTCCACCTCACCCGAATCACACCTGCTCCTCTCAGCATACACATTATGTCTCTAGGACAGAGACACCACTGTGACATCGTGGAGTCTCCAGGCAACAGTGTTGCGCTTACAAACTCCACCCACGGGGGGGGGGGGCAGTGCCCAGCCTTGCGGAGCTGCATCATCTTAGCAAACATTAGAGTTACTTACCTACAAACGTATATATATATATACATATATGTATAATGATATCACTCATCATTACAGTATCAGAACAAACAAAAAACTGAAGAAGGAAACAGCAGCAGTCTCAGAAAACCCAAGAATGGACTAAAAGTTCACAGAGGGAAAGAGACTGAGGTGTATGTGTGGGAATGGAGGGATTAGGGAGGGGCGAAGTAAGGACACATTAGAAGAAGAATATATAATGTGGGAGGGGTGTCACAGACAGGGCGGAAAAACACAGAAAAGACAAGTAGGGATTCTACAGTATCTTACTATGCTCATGGACAGTGACTGCAATGGGGTATCTGGGGGCACGTGCGTGATGGGGGGAGTCTAGTAAACATAATGGAACTCATCTAATTGTGCATTAATGACAGAAACATCCATGGATAGATAGGTAGACAGATAATAAATGAATGAATGAATGAATGAATGAATGAATGAATGAATGGATGCATGGATGGATGAATACATACATACACACATACATACATACAAACATACATACATAACGAATGCAGCAACCCAGTTCTAGAAAGACATCTGCACCCCTAAATTTATGGCAGCACTATTCACAATAACCAGTCTACAATTACATAAGGAACATTAAGGTTACTACACTGCCCAGATCATCAAGTCGCCCCCCAGACCCCATTACACTCACTGTTCACCAGCATAGTAAGATCCTACAGAATCACTGCTTGAATTCTCTGAACTATACTGCCTTCCCTATAGAATTCCCCCCCACATTATGTGAGCTAATCGTAATGCCCCCTTACCAGCCTGCAACCGTCCTTCACAACCAGCCTTCTCAGTCCCTTAACCATTCCTACGTTGGTGATGGGGGGAGTGTAATAAACATGATGTGATCCACATAATTGTAGATTCATGATAAAAAAATAAATGAATAAACAGATGAATGAATGAATGAGACATTGCCGCCCCCAGTTTAAAAGCGACACGTGCATCCCTATGATTACCACAGCACTATTCTCAATAGCCAAGCTCAGTGTCCATCAGTAGATGAACAATGGAATATTATTCAGTCATAGGAAAACAAATCACACCATTTGCAGAAACACGGATGGTGTGAGAGGGCATCATACTCAGTGTAATAAGGCAGGCAGGTGGAGAAACACAAGGATCAAATGATATCACTCGCCTGTGCAGGAGGGGAACCAAGAGACATCCGAAGAAGAAAAACGGCACCACAAGAGTGGACTCACAGTTACCAAAGGGAAAGGGATGGACGTGGACAGGTGGGAACGGAGGAGAATGTCAGGCGGAGCGGGGGCGAATGTGCACATTACCTTTGGCATGCATAAAGCAGAAGGGGGGCACGGGGAGGGACGTACGACACAGAGAAGACAACAAGGCATTCTACAGCATCTTAATATGCTCATGGACAGTGACTGCAATGAGGTATGTGGGGGCATCTCATTGTGGGGGGCAGTTTACTAAACTACATGAGACTCACGTAGATGAAGACTAATGATAAATAAATAAATAAATAACAGATATACAAGTGAGTAATGAACTAACTAAATATATTCATACATCCGGACATACAGAAATAAACACTAGAATACAGCAGCCCAGTTTAAAAAAGACCTGTGCACCCGTATAATTATCACAGCACTGTCCACAACAACAGACAAGGTAAGTGTCTATCTGAGGATGAAAAGTGGAATATTATTCTGCCATATGCAGAAACCAATCCTACCATGTGCAACAACATGGAGGGAGGTAGAGGGTATCATGCTCAGCGAAATAAGCCACGCAGAGAAAGACAAGTGTCAACTGATTTCACTCACCTGTGGAGTAGCAGAAAAAAGAAAAGGAGTGATAGAAAAGGACAGTAGCAGCCGCACCGAACCCAAGAATGGACTCACACTTACCAAAGGGAATGGGACTGAGGAGGATGGCTTAGGAGGGAAGGGAGAGAGGGAAAATGGGGCATTATGAGTGGCACACAGGGTGTGGCCCGGCGGCAAGCTTAGGTAGGTCCGTATAACATAGCGATGATCAGCAGCACTTCTACAGCATATTCCTGGGCTGTTGGACAGCGACTCTTACGGGCTACGTGCTGGGGACTTGACAGTGGGGGTAGTCTTAGGAACCATAATGTTGTTCATGTAACTTTGAAGTAGTGACAACAAAATGAAAAGGAACACACAGTACCTTGGCTCTGGATTCCATTTAGCCTGATGCTGTCAAGTTGGTCAGTGTCCACCTCACCCGAATCACACCTGCTCCTCTCAGCATACACATTATGTCTCTAGGACAGAGGCACCACTGTGACATCGTGGAGTCTCCAGGCAACAGTGCTGCGCTTACAAACTCCACCCACGGGGGGGGGGGCAGTGCCCAGCCTTGCGGAGCTGCATCATCTTAGCAAACATTAGAGTTACTTACCTACAAACGTATATATATATATATATACATATATGTATAATGATATCACTCATCATTACAGTATCAGAACAAACAAAAAACTGAAGAAGGAAACAGCAGCAGTCTCAGAAAACCCAAGAATGGACTAAAAGTTAACAGAGGGAAAGAGACTGAGGTGTATGGGTGGGAATGGAGGGATTAGGGAGGGGCGAAGTAAGGACACATTAGAAGAAGAATATATAATGTGGGAGGGGTGTCACAGACAGGGCGGAAAAACACAGAAAAGACAAGTAGGGATTCTACAGTATCTTACTATGCTCATGGACAGTGACTGCAATGGGGTATCTGGGGGCACGTGCGTGATGGGGGGAGTCTAGTAAACATAATGGAACTCATCTAATTGTGCATTAATGACAGAAACATCCATGGATAGATAGGTAGACAGATAATGAATGAATGAATGAATGAATGAAAGAATGGATGCATGGATGGATGAATACATACATACACACATACATACATACAAACATACATACATAAGGAATGCAGCAACCCAGTTCTAGAAAGACATCTGCACCCCTAAATTTATGGCAGCACTATTCACAATAACCAGTCTACAATTACATAAGGAACATTAAGGTTACTACACTGCCCAGATCATCAAGTCGCCCCCCAGACCCCATTACACTCACTGTTCACCAGCATAGTAAGATCCTACAGAATCACTGCTTGAATTCTCTGAACTATACTGCCTTCCCTATAGAATTCCCCCCCACATTATGTGAGCTAATCGTAATGCCCCCTTACCAGCCTGCAACCGTCCTTCACAACCAGCCTTCTCAGTCCCTTAACCATTCCTACGTTGGTGATGGGGGGAGTGTAATAAACATGATGTGATCCACATAATTGTAGATTCATGATAAAAAAAATAAATGAATAAACAGATGAATGAATGAATGAGACATTGCCGCCCCCAGTTTAAAAGCGACACGTGCATCCCTATGATTACCACAGCACTATTCTCAATAGCCAAGCTCAGTGTCCATCAGTAGATGAACAATGGAATATTATTCAGTCATAGGAAAACAAATCACACCATTTGCAGAAACACGGATGGTGTGAGAGGGCATCATACTCAGTGTAATAAGGCAGGCAGGTGGAGAAACACAAGGATCAAATGATATCACTCGCCTGTGCAGGAGGGGAACCAAGAGACATCCGAAGAAGAAAAACGGCACCACAAGAGTGGACTCACAGTTACCAAAGGGAAAGGGATGGACGTGGACAGGTGGGAACGGAGGAAAATGTCAGGCGGAGCGGGGGCGAATGTGCACATTACCTTTGGCATGCATAAAGCAGAAGGGGGGCACGGGGAGGGACGTACGACACAGAGAAGACAACAAGGGATTCTACAGCATCTTAATATGCTCATGGACAGTGACTGCAATGAGGTATGTGGGGGCATCTCATTGTGGGGGGCAGTTTACTAAACTACATGAGACTCACGTAGATGAAGACTAATGATAAATAAATAAATAAATAACAGATATACAAGTGAGTAATGAACTAACTAAATATATTCATACATCCGGACATACAGAAATAAACACTAGAATACAGCAGCCCAGTTTAAAAAAGACCTGTGCACCCGTATAATTATCACAGCACTGTCCACAACAACAGACAAGGTAAGTGTCTATCAGAGGATGAAAAGTGGAATATTATTCTGCCATATGCAGAAACCAATCCTACCATGTGCAACAACATGGAGGGAGGTAGAGGGTATCATGCTCAGCGAAATAAGCCACGCAGAGAAAGACAAGTGTCAACTGATTTCACTCACCTGTGGAGTACCAGAAAAAAGAAAAGGAGTGATAGAAAAGGACAGTAGCAGCCGCACCGAACCCAAGAATGGACTCACACTTACCAAAGGGAATGGGACTGAGGAGGATGGCTGAGGAGGGAAGGGAGAGAGGGAAAATGGGGCATTATGAGTGGCACACAGGCTGTGGCCCGGCGGCAAGCTTAGGTAGGTCCGTATAACATAGCGATGATCAGCAGCACTTCCACAGCATATTCCTGGGCTGTTGGACAGCGACTCTTACGGGCTACGTGCTGGGGACTTGACAGTGGGGGTAGTCTTAGGAACCATAATGTTGTTCATGTAACTTTGAAGTAGTGACAACAAAATGAAAAGGAACACACAGTACCTTGGCTCTGGATTCCATTTAGCCTGATGCTGTCAAGTTGGTCAGTGTCCACCTCACCCGAATCACACCTGCTCCTCTCAGCATACACATTATGTCTCTAGGACAGAGGCACCACTGTGACATCGTGGAATCTCCAGGCAACAGGGCTGCGCTTACAAACTCCACCCACGGGGGGGGGGGCAGTGCCCAGCCTTGCGGAGCTGCATCATCTTAGCAAACATTAGAGTTACTTACCTACAAACGTATATATATATATATACATATATGTAAATGATATCACTCATCATTACAGTATCAGAACAAACAAAAAACTGAAGAAGGAAACAGCAGCAGTCTCAGAAAACCCAAGAATGGACTAAAAGTTAACAGAGGGAAAGAGACTGAGGTGTATGGGTGGGAATGGAGGGATTAGGGAGGGGCGAAGTAAGGACACATTAGAAGAAGAATATATAATGTGGGAGGGGTGTCACAGACAGGGCGGAAAAACACAGAAAAGACAAGTAGGGATTCTACACTATCTTACTATGCTCATGGACAGTGACTGCAATGGGGTATCTGGGGGCACGTGCGTGATGGGGGGAGTCTAGTAAACATAATGGAACTCATCTAATTGTGCATTAATGACAGAAACATCCATGGATAGATAGGTAGACAGATAATAAATGAATGAATGAATGAATGAATGAATGAATGGATGCATGGATGGATGAATACATACATACACACATACATACATACAAACATACATACATAAGGAATGCAGCAACCCAGTTCTAGAAAGACATCTGCACCCCTAAATTTATGGCAGCACTATTCACAATAACCAGTCTACAATTACATAAGGAACATTAAGGTTACTAGACTGCCCAGATCATCAAGTCGCCCCCCAGACCCCATTACACTCACTGTTCACCAGCATAGTAAGATCCTACAGAATCACTGCTTGAATTCTCTGAACTATACTGCCTTCCCTATAGAATTCCCCCCCACATTATGTGAGCTAATCGTAATGCCCCCTTACCAGCCTGCAACCGTCCTTCACAACCAGCCTTCTCAGTCCCTTAACCATTCCTACGTTGGTGATGGGGGGAGTGTAATAAACATGATGTGATCCACATAATTGTAGATTCATGATAAAAAAATAAATGAATAAACAGATGAATGAATGAATGAGACATTGCCGCCCCCAGTTTAAAAGCGACACGTGCATCCCTATGATTACCACAGCACTATTCTCAATAGCCAAGCTCAGTGTCCATCAGTAGATGAACAATGGAATATTATTCAGTCATAGGAAAACAAATCACACCATTTGCAGAAACACGGATGGTGTGAGAGGGCATCATACTCAGTGTAATAAGGCAGGCAGGTGGAGAAACACAAGGATCAAATGATATCACTCGCCTGTGCAGGAGGGGA
This sequence comes from Manis pentadactyla, assembly GCF_030020395.1. Classification (NCBI taxonomy): domain Eukaryota; kingdom Metazoa; phylum Chordata; class Mammalia; order Pholidota; family Manidae; genus Manis; species Manis pentadactyla. Next base: position 81,563,112 of record NC_080024.1, read on the forward strand.
ACCAAGAGACATCCGAAGAAGAAAAACGGCACCACAAGAGTGGACTCACAGTTACCAAAGGGAAAGGGATGGACGTGGACAGGTGGGAACGGAGGAAAATGTCAGGCGGAGCGGGGGCGAATGTGCACATTACCTTTGGCATGCATAAAGCAGAAGGGGGGCACGGGGAGGGACGTACGACACAGAGAAGACAACAAGGCATTCTACAGCATCTTAATATGCTCATGGACAGTGACTGCAATGAGGTATGTGGGGGCATCTCATTGTGGGGGGCAGTTTACTAAACTACATGAGACTCACGTAGATGAAGACTAATGATAAATAAATAAATAAATAACAGATATACAAGTGAGTAATGAACTAACTAAATATATTCATACATCCGGACATACAGAAATAAACACTAGAATACAGCAGCCCAGTTTAAAAAAGACCTGTGCACCCGTATAATTATCACAGCACTGTCCACAACAACAGACAAGGTAAGTGTCTATCTGAGGATGAAAAGTGAAATATTATTCTGCCATATGCAGAAACCAATCCTACCATGTGCAACAACATGGAGGGAGGTAGAGGGTATCATGCTCAGCGAAATAAGCCACGCAGAGAAAGACAAGTGTCAACTGATTTCACTCACCTGTGGAGTACCAGAAAAAAGAAAAGGAGTGATAGAAAAGGACAGTAGCAGCCGCACCGAACCCAAGAATGGACTCACACTTACCAAAGGGAATGGGACTGAGGAGGATGGCTTAGGAGGGAAGGGAGAGAGGGAAAATGGGGCATTATGAGTGGCACACAGGGTGTGGCCCGGCGGCAAGCTTAGGTAGGTCCGTATAACATAGCGATGATCAGCAGCACTTCTACAGCATATTCCTGGGCTGTTGGACAGCGACTCTTACGGGCTACGTGCTGTGGACTTGACAGTGGGGGTAGTCTTAGGAACCATAATGTTGTTCATGTAACTTTGAAGTAGTGACAACAAAATGAAAAGGAACACACAGTACCTTGGCTCTGGATTCCATTTAGCCTGATGCTGTCAAGTTGGTCAGTGTCCACCTCACCCGAATCACACCTGCTCCTCTCAGCATACACATTATGTCTCTAGGACAGAGGCACCACTGTGACATCGTGGAGTCTCCAGGCAACAGTGCTGCGCTTACAAACTCCACCCACGGGGGGGGGGCAGTGCCCAGCCTTGCGGAGCTGCATCATCTTAGCAAACATTAGAGTTACTTACCTACAAACGTATATATATATATATATACATATATGTATAATGATATCACTCATCATTACAGTATCAGAACAAACAAAAAACTGAAGAAGGAAACAGCAGCAGTCTCAGAAAACCCAAGAATGGACTAAAAGTTAACAGAGGGAAAGAGACTGAGGTGTATGGGTGGGAATGGAGGGATTAGGGAGGGGCGAAGTAAGGACACATTAGAAGAAGAATATATAATGTGGGAGGGGTGTCACAGACAGGGCGGAAAAACACAGAAAAGACAAGTAGGGATTCTACAGTATCTTACTATGCTCATGGACAGTGACTGCAATGGGGTATCTGGGGGCACGTGCGTGATGGGGGGAGTCTAGTAAACATAATGGAACTCATCTAATTGTGCATTAATGACAGAAACATCCATGGATAGATAGGTAGACAGATAATGAATGAATGAATGAATGAATGAAAGAATGGATGCATGGATGGATGAATACATACATACACACATACATACATACAAACATACATACATAAGGAATGCAGCAACCCAGTTCTAGAAAGACATCTGCACCCCTAAATTTATGGCAGCACTATTCACAATAACCAGTCTACAATTACATAAGGAACATTAAGGTTACTAGACTGCCCAGATCATCAAGTCGCCCCCCAGACCCCATTACACTCACTGTTCACCAGCATAGTAAGATCCTACAGAATCACTGCTTGAATTCTCTGAACTATACTGCCTTCCCTATAGAATTCCCCCCCACATTATGTGAGCTAATCGTAATGCCCCCTTACCAGCCTGCAACCGTCCTTCACAACCAGCCTTCTCAGTCCCTTAACCATTCCTACGTTGGTGATGGGGGGAGTGTAATAAACATGATGTGATCCACATAATTGTAGATTCATGATAAAAAAATAAATGAATAAACAGATGAATGAATGAATGAATGAGACATTGCCGCCCCCAGTTTAAAAGCGACACGTGCATCCCTATGATTACCACAGCACTATTCTCAATAGCCAAGCTCAGTGTCCATCAGTAGATGAACAATGGAATATTATTCAGTCATAGGAAAACAAATCACACCATTTGCAGAAACACGGATGGTGTGAGAGGGCATCATACTCAGTGTAATAAGGCAGGCAGGTGGAGAAACACAAGGATCAAATGATATCACTCGCCTGTGCAGGAGGGGAACCAAGAGACATCCGAAGAAGAAAAACGGCACCACAAGAGTGGACTCACAGTTACCAAAGGGAAAGGGATGGACGTGGACAGGTGGGAACGGAGGAGAATGTCAGGCAGAGCGGGGGCGAATGTGCACATTACCTTTGGCATGCATAAAGCAGAAGGGGGGCACGGGGAGGGACGTACGACACAGAGAAGACAACAAGGGATTCTACAGCATCTTAATATGCTCATGGACAGTGACTGCAATGAGGTATGTGGGGGCATCTCATTGTGGGGGGCAGTTTACTAAACTACATGAGACTCACGTAGATGAAGACTAATGATAAATAAATAAATAAATAACAGATATACAAGTGAGTAATGAACTAACTAAATATATTCATACATCCGGACATACAGAAATAAACACTAGAATACAGCAGCCCAGTTTAAAAAAGACCTGTGCACCCGTATAATTATCACAGCACTGTCCACAACAACAGACAAGGTAAGTGTCTATCAGAGGATGAAAAGTGGAATATTATTCTGCCATATGCAGAAACCAATCCTACCATGTGCAACAACATGGAGGGAGGTAGAGGTTATCATGCTCAGCGAAATAAGCCACGCAGAGAAAGACAAGTGTCAACTGATTTCACTCACCTGTGGAGTACCAGAAAAAAGAAAAGGAGTGATAGAAAAGGACAGTAGCAGCCGCACCGAACCCAAGAATGGACTCACACTTACCAAAGGGAATGGGACTGAGGAGGATGGCTGAGGAGGGAAGGGAGAGAGGGAAAATGGGGCATTATGAGTGGCACACAGGCTGTGGCCCGGCGGCAAGCTTAGGTAGGTCCGTATAACATAGCGATGATCAGCAGCACTTCCACAGCATATTCCTGGGCTGTTGGACAGCGACTCTTACGGGCTACGTGCTGGGGACTTGACAGTGGGGGTAGTCTTAGGAACCATAATGTTGTTCATGTAACTTTGAAGTAGTGACAACAAAATGAAAAGGAACACACAGTACCTTGGCTCTGGATTCCATTTAGCCTGATGCTGTCAAGTTGGTCAGTGTCCACCTCACCCGAATCACACCTGCTCCTCTCAGCATACACATTATGTCTCTAGGACAGAGGCACCACTGTGACATCGTGGAATCTCCAGGCAAAAGGGCTGCGCTTACAAACTCCACCCACGGGGGGGGGGGCAGTGCCCAGCCTTGCGGAGCTGCATCATCTTAGCAAACATTAGAGTTACTTACCTACAAACGTATATATATATATATACATATATGTAAATGATATCACTCATCATTACAGTATCAGAACAAACAAAAAACTGAAGAAGGAAACAGCAGCAGTCTCAGAAAACCCAAGAATGGACTAAAAGTTAACAGAGGGAAAGAGACTGAGGTGTATGGGTGGGAATGGAGGGATTAGGGAGGGGCGAAGTAAGGACACATTAGAAGAAGAATATATAATGTGGGAGGGGTGTCACAGACAGGGCGGAAAAACACAGAAAAGACAAGTAGGGATTCTACAGTATCTTACTATGCTCACGGACAGTGACTGCAATGGGGTATCTGGGGGCACGTGCGTGATGGGGGGAGTCTAGTAAACATAATGGAACTCATCTAATTGTGCATTAATGACAGAAACATCCATGGATAGATAGGTAGACAGATAATGAATGAATGAATGAATGAATGAAAGAATGGATGCATGGATGGATGAATACATACATACACACATACATACATACAAACATACATACATAAGGAATGCAGCAACCCAGTTCTAGAAAGACATCTGCACCCCTAAATTTATGGCAGCACTATTCACAATAACCAGTCTACAATTACATAAGGAACATTAAGGTTACTAGACTGCCCAGATCATCAAGTCGCCCCCCAGACCCCATTACACTCACTGTTCACCAGCATAGTAAGATCCTACAGAATCACTGCTTGAATTCTCTGAACTATACTGCCTTCCCTATAGAATTCCCCCCCACATTATGTGAGCTAATCGTAATGCCCCCTTACCAGCCTGCAACCGTCCTTCACAACCAGCCTTCTCAGTCCCTTAACCATTCCTACGTTGGTGATGGGGGGAGTGTAATAAACATGATGTGATCCACATAATTGTAGATTCATGATAAAAAAATAAATGAATAAACAGATGAATGAATGAATGAATGAGACATTGCCGCCCCCAGTTTAAAAGCGACACGTGCATCCCTATGATTACCACAGCACTATTCTCAATAGCCAAGCTCAGTGTCCATCAGTAGATGAACAATGGAATATTATTCAGTCATAGGAAAACAAATCACACCATTTGCAGAAACACGGATGGTGTGAGAGGGCATCATACTCAGTGTAATAAGGCAGGCAGGTGGAGAAACACAAGGATCAAATGATATCACTCGCCTGTGCAGGAGGGGAACCAAGAGACATCCGAAGAAGAAAAACGGCACCACAAGAGTGGACTCACAGTTACCAAAGGGAAAGGGATGGACGTGGACAGGTGGGAACGGAGGAGAATGTCAGGCAGAGCGGGGGCGAATGTGCACATTACCTTTGGCATGCATAAAGCAGAAGGGGGGCACGGGGAGGGACGTACGACACAGAGAAGACAACAAGGGATTCTACAGCATCTTAATATGCTCATGGACAGTGACTGCAATGAGGTATGTGGGGGCATCTCATTGTGGGGGGCAGTTTACTAAACTACATGAGACTCACGTCGATGAAGACTAATGATAAATAAATAAATAAATAACAGATATACAAGTGAGTAATGAACTAACTAAATATATTCATACATCCGGACATACAGAAATAAACACTAGAATACAGCAGCCCAGTTTAAAAAAGACCTGTGCACCCGTATAATTATCACAGCACTGTCCACAACAACAGACAAGGTAAGTGTCTATCAGAGGATGAAAAGTGGAATATTATTCTGCCATATGCAGAAACCAATCCTACCATGTGCAACAACATGGAGGGAGGTAGAGGGTATCATGCTCAGCGAAATAAGCCACGCAGAGAAAGACAAGTGTCAACTGATTTCACTCACCTGTGGAGTACCAGAAAAAAGAAAAGGAGTGATAGAAAAGGACAGTAGCAGCCGCACCGAACCCAAGAATGGACTCACACTTACCAAAGGGAATGGGACTGAGGAGGATGGCTGAGGAGGGAAGGGAGAGAGGGAAAATGGGGCATTATGAGTGGCACACAGGCTGTGGCCCGGCGGCAAGCTTAGGTAGGTCCGTATAACATAGCGATGATCAGCAGCACTTCCACAGCATATTCCTGGGCTGTTGGACAGCGACTCTTACGGGCTACGTGCTGGGGACTTGACAGTGGGGGTAGTCTTAGGAACCATAATGTTGTTCATGTAACTTTGAAGTAGTGACAACAAAATGAAAAGGAACACACAGTACCTTGGCTCTGGATTCCATTTAGCCTGATGCTGTCAAGTTGGTCAGTGTCCACCTCACCCGAATCACACCTGCTCCTCTCAGCATACACATTATGTCTCTAGGACAGAGGCACCACTGTGACATCGTGGAATCTCCAGGCAACAGGGCTGCGCTTACAAACTCCACCCACGGGGGGGGGGGGCAGTGCCCAGCCTTGCGGAGCTGCATCATCTTAGCAAACATTAGAGTTACTTACCTACAAACGTATATATATATATATACATATATGTAAATGATATCACTCATCATTACAGTATCAGAACAAACAAGAAACTGAAGAAGGAAACAGCAGCAGTCTCAGAAAACCCAAGAATGGACTAAAAGTTAACAGAGGGAAAGAGACTGAGGTGTATGGGTGGGAATGGAGGGATTAGGGAGGGGCGAAGTAAGGACACATTAGAAGAAGAATATATAATGTGGGAGGGGTGTCACAGACAGGGCGGAAAAACACAGAAAAGACAAGTAGGGATTCTACACTATCTTACTATGCTCACGGACAGTGACTGCAATGGGGTATCTGGGGGCACGTGCGTGATGGGGGGAGTCTAGTAAACATAATGGAACTCATCTAATTGTGCATTAATGACAGAAACATCCATGGATAGATAGGTAGACAGATAATAAATGAATGAATGAATGACTGACTGAATGAATGGATGCATGGATGGATGAATACATACATACACACATACATACATACAAACATACATACATAAGGAATGCAGCAACCCAGTTCTAGAAAGACATCTGCACCCCTAAATTTATGGCAGCACTATTCACAATAACCAGTCTACAATTACATAAGGAACATTAAGGTTACTAGACTGCCCAGATCATCAAGTCGCCCCCCAGACCCCATTACACTCACTGTTCACCAGCATAGTAAGATCCTACAGAATCACTGCTTGAATTCTCTGAACTATACTGCCTTCCCTATAGAATTCCCCCCCACATTATGTGAGCTAATCGTAATGCCCCCTTACCAGCCTGCAACCGTCCTTCACAACCAGCCTTCTCAGTCCCTTAACCATTCCTACGTTGGTGATGGGGGGAGTGTAATAAACATGATGTGATCCACATAATTGTAGATTCATGATAAAAAAATAAATGAATAAACAGATGAATGAATGAATGAATGAGACATTGCCGCCCCCAGTTTAAAAGCGACATGTGCATCCCTATGATTACCACAGCACTATTCTCAATAGCCAAGCTCAGTGTCCATCAGTAGATGAACAATGGAATATTATTCAGTCATAGGAAAACAAATCACACCATTTGCAGAAACACGGATGGTGTGAGAGGGCATCATACTCAGTGTAATAAGGCAGGCAGGTGGAGAAACACAAGGATCAAATGATATCACTCGCCTGTGCAGGAGGGGAACCAAGAGACATCCGAAGAAGAAAAACGGCACCACAAGAGTGGACTCACAGTTACCAAAGGGAAAGGGATGGACGTGGACAGGTGGGAACGGAGGAGAATGTCAGGCAGAGCGGGGGCGAATGTGCACATTACCTCTGGCATGCATAAAGCAGAAGGGGGGCACGGGGAGGGACGTACGACACAGAGAAGACAACAAGGCATTCTACAGCATCTTAATATGCTCATGGACAGTGACTGCAATGAGGTATGTGGGGGCATCTCATTGTGGGGGGCAGTTTACTAAACTACATGAGACTCACGTAGATGAAGACTAATGATAAATAAATAAATAAATAACAGATATACAAGTGAGTAATGAACTAACTAAATATATTCATACATCCGGACATACAGAAATAAACACTAGAATACAGCAGCCCAGTTTAAAAAAGACCTGTGCACCCGTATAATTATCACAGCACTGTCCACAACAACAGACAAGGTAAGTGTCTATCTGAGGATGAAAAGTGGAATATTATTCTGCCATATGCAGAAACCAATCCTACCATGTGCAACAACATGGAGGGAGGTAGAGGGTATCATGCTCAGCGAAATAAGCCACGCAGAGAAAGACAAGTGTCAACTGATTTCACTCACCTGTGGAGTACCAGAAAAAAGAAAAGGAGTGATAGAAAAGGACAGTAGCAGCCGCACCGAACCCAAGAATGGACTCACACTTACCAAAGGGAATGGGACTGAGGAGGATGGCTTAGGAGGGAAGGGAGAGAGGGAAAATGGGGCATTATGAGTGGCACACAGGCTGTGGCCCGGCGGCAAGCTTAGGTAGGTCCGTATAACATAGCGATGATCAGCAGCACTTCTACAGCATATTCCTGGGCTGTTGGACAGCGACTCTTACGGGCTACGTGCTGGGGACTTGACAGTGGGGGTAGTCTTAGGAACCATAATGTTGTTCATGTAACTTTGAAGTAGTGACAACAAAATGAAAAGGAACACACAGTACCTTGGCTCTGGATTCCATTTAGCCTGATGCTGTCAAGTTGGTCAGTGTCCACCTCACCCGAATCACACCTGCTCCTCTCAGCATAAACATTATGTCTCTAGGACAGAGGCACCACTGTGACATCGTGGAGTCTCCAGGCAACAGTGTTGCGCTTACAAACTCCACCCACGGGGGGGGGGGCAGTGCCCAGCCTTGCGGAGCTGCATCATCTTAGCAAACATTAGAGTTACTTACCTACAAACGTATATATATATACATATATGTATAATGATATCACTCATCATTACAGTATCAGAACAAACAAAAAACTGAAGAAGGAAACAGCAGCAGTCTCAGAAAACCCAAGAATGGACTAAAAGTTAACAGAGGGAAAGAGACTGAGGTGTATGGGTGGGAATGGAGGGATTAGGGAGGGGCGAAGTAAGGACACATTAGAAGAAGAATATATAATGTGGGAGGGGTGTCACAGACAGGGCGGAAAAACACAGAAAAGACAAGTAGGGATTCTACAGTATCTTACTATGCTCATGGACAGTGACTGCAATGGGGTATCTGGGGGCACGTGCGTGATGGGGGGAGTCTAGTAAACATAATGGAACTCATCTAATTGTGCATTAATGACAGAAACATCCATGGATAGATAGATAGACAGATAATGAATGAATGAATGAATGAATGATTGAAAGAATGGATGCATGGATGGATGAATACATACATACACACATACATACATACAAACATACATACATAAGGAATGCAGCAACCCAGTTCTAGAAAGACATCTGCACCCCTAAATTTATGGCAGCACTATTCACAATAACCAGTCTACAATTACATAAGGAACATTAAGGTTACTAGACTGCCCAGATCATCAAGTCGCCCCCCAGACCCCATTACACTCACTGTTCACCAGCATAGTAAGATCCTACTGAATCACTGCTTCAATTCTCTGAACTATACTGCCTTCCCTATAGAATTCCCCCCCACATTATGTGAGCTAATCGTAATGCCCCCTTACCAGCCTGCAACCGTCCTTCACAACCAGCCTTCTCAGTCCCTTAACGATTCCTACGTTGGTGATGGGGGGAGTGTAATAAACATGATGTGATCCACATAATTGTAGATTCATGATAAAAAAATAAATGAATAAACAGATGAATGAATGAATGAATGAGACATTGCCGCCCCCAGTTTAAAAGCGACACGTGCATCCCTATGATTACCACAGCACTATTCTCAATAGCCAAGCTCAGTGTCCATCAGTAGATGAACAATGGAATATTATTCAGTCATAGGAAAACAAATCACACCATTTGCAGAAACACGGATGGTGTGAGAGGGCATCATACTCAGTGTAATAAGGCAGGCAGGTGGAGAAACACAAGGATCAAATGATATCACTCGCCTGTGCAGGAGGGGAACCAAGAGACATCCGAAGAAGAAAAACGGCACCACAAGAGTGGACTTACACTTACCAAAGGGAAAGGGATGGACGTGGACAGGTGGGAACGGAGGAAAATGTCAGGCGGAGCGGGGGCGAATGTGCACATTACCTTTGGCATGCATAAAGCAGAAGGGGGGCACGGGGAGGGACGTACGACACAGAGAAGACAACAAGGCATTCTACAGCATCTTAATATGCTCATGGACAGTGACTGCAATGAGGTATGTGGGGGCATCTCATTGTGGGGGGCAGTTTACTAAACTACATGAGACTCACGTAGATGAAGACTAATGATAAATAAATAAATAAATAACAGATATACAAGTGAGTAATGAAGTAACTAAATATATTCATACATCCGGACATACAGAAATAAACACTAGAATACAGCAGCCCAGTTTAAAAAAGACCTGTGCACCCGTATAATTATCACAGCACTGTCCACAACAACAGACAAGGTGTCTATCTGAGGATGAAAAGTGGAATATTATTCTGCCATATGCAGAAACCAATCCTACCATGTGCAACAACATGGAGGGAGGTAGAGGGTATCATGCTCAGCGAAATAAGCCACGCAGAGAAAGACAAGTGTCAACTGATTTCACTCACCTGTGGAGTACCAGAAAAAAGAAAAGGAGTGATAGAAAAGGACAGTAGCAGCCGCACCGAACCCAAGAATGGACTCACACTTACCAAAGGGAATGGGACTGAGGAGGATGGCTTAGGAGGGAAGGGAGAGAGGGAAAATGGGGCATTATGAGTGGCACACAGGGTGTGGCCCGGCGGCAAGCTTAGGTAGGTCCGTATAACATAGCGATGATCAGCAGCACTTCTACAGCATATTCCTGGGCTGTTGGACAGCGACTCTTACGGGCTACGTGCTGGGGACTTGACAGTGGGGGTAGTCTTAGGAACCATAATGTTGTTCATGTAACTTTGAAGTAGTGACAACAAAATGAAAAGGAACACACAGTACCTTGGCTCTGGATTCCATTTAGCCTGATGCTGTCAAGTTGGTCAGTGTCCACCTCACCCGAATCACACCTGCTCCTCTCAGCATACACATTATGTCTCTAGGACAGAGGCACCACTGTGACATCGTGGAGTCTCCAGGCAACAGTGCTGCGCTTACAAACTCCACCCACGGGGGGGGGGCAGTGCCCAGCCTTGCGGAGCTGCATCATATTAGCAAACATTAGAGTTACTTACCTACAAACGTATATATATATATACATATATGTATAATGATATCACTCATCATTACAGTATCAGAACAAACAAAAAACTGAAGAAGGAAACAGCAGCAGTCTCAGAAAACCCAAGAATGAACTAAAAGTTAACAGAGGGAAAGAGACTGAGGTGTATGGGTGGGAATGGAGGGATTAGGGAGGGGCGAAGTAAGGACACATTAGAAGAAGAATATATAATGTGGGAGGGGTGTCACAGACAGGGCGGAAAAACACAGAAAAGACAAGTAGGGATTCTACACTATCTTACTATGCTCATGGACAGTGACTGCAATGGGGAATCTGGGGGCACGTGCGTGATGGGGGGAGTCTAGTAAACATAATGGAACTCATCTAATTGTGCATTAATGACAGAAACATCCATGGATAGATAGGTAGACAGATAATGAATGAATGAATGAATGAATGAAATAATGGATGCATGGATGGATGAATACATACATACACATATACATACATACAAACATACATACATAAGGAATGCAGCAACCCAGTTCTAGAAAGACATCTGCACCCCTAAATTTATGGCAGCACTATTCACAATAACCAGTCTACAATTACATAAGGAACATTAAGGTTACTAGACTGCCCAGATCATCAAGTCGCCCCCAGACCCCATTACACTCACTGTTCACCAGCATAGTAAGATCCTACAGAATCACTGCTTGAATTCTCTGAACTATACTGCCTTCCCTATAGAATTCCCCCCCACATTATGTGAGCTAATCGTAATGCCCCCTTACCAGCCTGCAACCGTCCTTCACAACCAGCCTTCTCAGTCCCTTAACCATTCCTACGTTGGTGATGGGGGGAGTGTAATAAACATGATGTGATCCACATAATTGTAGATTCATGATAAAAAAATAAATGAATAAACAGATGAATGAATGAGACATTGCCGCCCCCAGTTTAAAAGCGACACGTGCATCCCTATGATTACCACAGCACTATTCTCAATAGCCAAGCTCAGTGTCCATCAGTAGATGAACAATGGAATATTATTCAGTCATAGGAAAACAAATCACACCATTTGCAGAAACACGGATGGTGTGAGAGGGCATCATACTCAGTGTAATAAGGCAGGCAGGTGGAGAAACACAAGGATCAAATGATATCACTCGCCTGTGCAGGAGGGGAACCAAGAGACATCCGAAGAAGAAAAACGGCACCACAAGAGTGGACTCACAGTTACCAAAGGGAAAGGGATGGACGTGGACAGGTGGGAACGGAGGAAAATGTCAGGCGGAGCGGGGGCGAATGTGCACATTACCTTTGGCATGCATAAAGCAGAAGGGGGGCACGGGGAGGGACGTACGACACAGAGAAGAGAACAAGGGATTCTACAGCATCTTAATATGCTCATGGACAGTGACTGCAATGAGGTATGTGGGGGCATCTCATTGTGGGGGGCAGTTTACTAAACTACATGAGACTCACGTAGATGAAGACTAATGATAAATAAATAAATAAATAACAGATATACAAGTGAGTAATGAACTAACTAAATATATTCATACATCCGGACATACAGAAATAAACACTAGAATACAACAGCCCAGTATAAAAAAGACCTGTGCACCCGTATAATTATCACAGCACTGTCCACTACAACAGACAAGGTAAGTGTCTATCAGAGGATGAAAAGTGGAATATTATTCTGCCATATGCAGAAACCAATCCTACCATGTGCAACAACATGGAGGGAGGTAGACGGTATCATGCTCAGCGAAATAAGCCACGCAGAGAAAGACAAGTGTCAACTGATTTCACTCACCTGTGGAGTACCAGAAAAAAGAAAAGGAGTGATAGAAAAGGACAGTAGCAGCCGCACCGAACCCAAGAATGGACTCACACTTACCAAAGGGAATGGGACTGAGGAGGATGGCTGAGGAGGGAAGGGAGAGAGGGAAAATGGGGCATTATGAGTGGCACACAGGCTGTGGCCCGGCGGCAAGCTTAGGTAGGTCCGTATAACATAGCGATGATCAGCAGCACTTCCACAGCATATTCCTGGGCTGTTGGACAGCGACTCTTACGGGCTACGTGCTGGGGACTTGACAGTGGGGGTAGTCTTAGGAACCATAATGTTGTTCATGTAACTTTGAAGTAGTGACAACAAAATGAAAAGGAACACACAGTACCTTGGCTCTGGATTCCATTTAGCCTGATGCTGTCAAGTTGGTCAGTGTCCACCTCACCCGAATCACACCTGCTCCTCTCAGCATACACATTATGTCTCTAGGACAGAGGCACCACTGTGACATCGTGGAATCTCCAGGCAACAGGGCTGCGCTTACAAACTCCACCCACGGGGGTGGGGCAGTGCCCAGCCTTGCGGAGCTGCATCATCTTAGCAAACATTAGAGTTACTTACCTACAAACGTATATATATATATATACATATATGTAAATGATATCACTCATCATTACAGTATCAGAACAAACAAAAAACTGAAGAAGGAAACAGCAGCAGTCTCAGAAAACCCAAGAATGGACTAAAAGTTAACAGAGGGAAAGAGACTGAGGTGTATGGGTGGGAATGGAGGGATTAGGGAGGGGCGAAGTAAGGACACATTAGAAGAAGAATATATAATGTGGGAGGGGTGTCACAGACAGGGCGGAAAAACACAGAAAAGACAAGTAGGGATTCTACACTATCTTACTATGCTCATGGACAGTGACTGCAATGGGGTATCTGGGGGCACGTGCGTGATGGGGGGAGTCTAGTAAACATAATGGAACTCATCTAATTGTGCATTAATGACAGAAACATCCATGGATAGATAGGTAGACAGATAATAAATGAATGAATGAATGAATGAATGAATGGATGCATGGATCGATGAATACATACATACACACATACATACATACAAACATACATACATAAGGAATGCAGCAACCCAGTTCTAGAAAGACATCTGCACCCCTAAATTTATGGCAGCACTATTCACAATAACCAGTCTACAATTACATAAGGAACATTAAGGTTACTACACTGCCCAGATCATCAAGTCGCCCCCCAGACCCCATTACACTCACTGTTCACCAGCATAGTAAGATCCTACAGAATCACTGCTTGAATTCTCTGAACTATACTGCCTTCCCTATAGAATTCCCCCCCACATTATGTGAGCTAATCGTAATGCCCCCTTACCAGCCTGCAACCGTCCTTCACAACCAGCCTTCTCAGTCCCTTAACCATTCCTACGTTGGTGATGGGGGGAGTGTAATAAACATGATGTGATCCACATAATTGTAGATTCATGATAAAAAAATAAATGAATAAACAGATGAATGAATGAATGAGACATTGCCGCCCCCAGTTTAAAAGCGACACGTGCATCCCTATGATTACCACAGCACTATTCTCAATAGCCAAGCTCAGTGTCCATCAGTAGATGAACAATGGAATATTATTCAGTCATAGGAAAACAAATCACACCATTTGCAGAAACACGGATGGTGTGAGAGGGCATCATACTCAGTGTAATAAGGCAGGCAGGTGGAGAAACACAAGGATCAAATGATATCACTCGCCTGTGCAGGAGGGGAACCAAGAGACATCCGAAGAAGAAAAACGGCACCACAAGAGTGGACTCACAGTTACCAAAGGGAAAGGGATGGACGTGGACAGGTGGGAACGGAGGAAAATGTCAGGCGGAGCGGGGGCGAATGTGCACATTACCTTTGGCATGCATAAAGCAGAAGGGGGGCACGGGGAGGGACGTACGACACAGAGAAGACAACAAGGGATTCTACAGCATCTTAATATGCTCATGGACAGTGACTGCAATGAGGTATGTGGGGGCATCTCATTGTGGGGGGCAGTTTACTAAACTACATGAGACTCACGTAGATGAAGACTAATGATAAATAAATAAATAAATAACAGATATACAAGTGAGTAATGAACTAACTAAATATATTCATACATCCGGACATACAGAAATAAACACTAGAATACAACAGCCCAGTTTAAAAAAGACCTGTGCACCCGTATAATTATCACAGCACTGTCCACAACAACAGACAAGGTAAGTGTCTATCAGAGGATGAAAAGTGGAATATTATTCTGCCATATGCAGAAACCAATCCTACCATGTGCAACAACATGGAGGGAGGTAGAGGGTATCATGCTCAGCGAAATAAGCCACGCAGAGAAAGACAAGTGTCAACTGATTTCACTCACCTGTGGAGTACCAGAAAAAAGAAAAGGAGTGATAGAAAAGGACAGTAGCAGCCGCACCGAACCCAAGAATGGACTCACACTTACCAAAGGGAATGGGACTGAGGAGGATGGCTGAGGAGGGAAGGGAGAGAGGGAAAATGGGGCATTATGAGTGGCACACAGGCTGTGGCCCGGCGGCAAGCTTAGGTAGGTACGTATAACATAGCGATGATCAGCAGCACTTCCACAGCATATTCCTGGGCTGTTGGACAGCGACTCTTACGGGCTACGTGCTGGGGACTTGACAGTGGGGGTAGTCTTAGGAACCATAATGTTGTTCATGTAACTTTGAAGTAGTGACAACAAAATGAAAAGGAACACACAGTACCTTGGCTCTGGATTCCATTTAGCCTGATGCTGTCAAGTTGGTCAGTGTCCACCTCACCCGAATCACACCTGCTCCTCTCAGCATACACATTATGTCTCTAGGACAGAGGCACCACTGTGACATCGTGGAATCTCCAGGCAACAGGGCTGCGCTTACAAACTCCACCCACGGGGGGGGGGGGGGCAGTGCCCAGCCTTGCGGAGCTGCATCATCTTAGCAAACATTAGAGTTACTTACCTACAAACGTATATATATATATATATACATATATGTAAATGATATCACTCATCATTACAGTATCAGAACAAACAAAAAACTGAAGAAAGAAACAGCAGCAGTCTCAGAAAACCCAAGAATGGACTAAAAGTTAACAGAGGGAAAGAGACTGAGGTGTATGGGTGGGAATGGAGGGATTAGGGAGGGGCGAAGTAAGGACACATTAGAAGAAGAATATATAATGTGGGAGGGGTGTCACAGACAGGGCGGAAAAACACAGAAAAGACAAGTAGGGATTCTACACTATCTTACTATGCTCATGGACAGTGACTGCAATGGGGTATCTGGGGGCACGTGCGTGATGGGGGGAGTCTAGTAAACATAATGGAACTCATCTAATTGTGCATTAATGACAGAAACATCCATGGATAGATAGGTAGACAGATAATAAATGAATGAATGAATGAATGAATGAATGGATGCATGGATCGATGAATACATACATACACACATACATACATACAAACATACATACATAAGGAATGCAGCAACCCAGTTCTAGAAAGACATCTGCACCCCTAAATTTATGGCAGCACTATTCACAATAACCAGTCTACAATTACATAAGGAACATTAAGGTTACTACACTGCCCAGATCATCAAGTCGCCCCCCAGACCCCATTACACTCACTGTTCACCAGCATAGTAAGATCCTA
The DNA here is from genome assembly GCF_030020395.1 of Manis pentadactyla. Taxonomy (NCBI): domain Eukaryota; kingdom Metazoa; phylum Chordata; class Mammalia; order Pholidota; family Manidae; genus Manis; species Manis pentadactyla. Next base: position 81,579,574 of record NC_080024.1, read on the forward strand.
CAGAATCACTGCTTGAATTCTCTGAACTATACTGCCTTCCCTATAGAATTCCCCCCCACATTATGTGAGCTAATCGTAATGCCCCCTTACCAGCCTGCAACCGTCCTTCACAACCAGCCTTCTCAGTCCCTTAACCATTCCTACGTTGGTGATGGGGGGAGTGTAATAAACATGATGTGATCCACATAATTGTAGATTCATGATAAAAAAATAAATGAATAAACAGATGAATGAATGAATGAGACATTGCCGCCCCCAGTTTAAAAGCGACACGTGCATCCCTATGATTACCACAGCACTATTCTCAATAGCCAAGCTCAGTGTCCATCAGTAGATGAACAATGGAATATTATTCAGTCATAGGAAAACAAATCACACCATTTGCAGAAACACGGATGGTGTGAGAGGGCATCATACTCAGTGTAATAAGGCAGGCAGGTGGAGAAACACAAGGATCAAATGATATCACTCGCCTGTGCAGGAGGGGAACCAAGAGACATCCGAAGAAGAAAAACGGCACCACAAGAGTGGACTCACAGTTACCAAAGGGAAAGGGATGGACGTGGACAGGTGGGAACGGAGGAAAATGTCAGGCGGAGCGGGGGCGAATGTGCACATTACCTTTGGCATGCATAAAGCAGAAGGGGGGCACGGGGAGGGACGTACGACACAGAGAAGACAACAAGGCATTCTACAGCATCTTAATATGCTCATGGACAGTGACTGCAATGAGGTATGTGGGGGCATCTCATTGTGGGGGGCAGTTTACTAAACTACATGAGACTCACGTAGATGAAGACTAATGATAAATAAATAAATAAATAACAGATATACAAGTGAGTAATGAACTAACTAAATATATTCATACATCCGGACATACAGAAATAAACACTAGAATACAGCAGCCCAGTTTAAAAAAGACCTGTGCACCCGTATAATTATCACAGCACTGTCCACAACAACAGACAAGGTAAGTGTCTATCTGAGGATGAAAAGTGGAATATTATTCTGCCATATGCAGAAACCAATCCTACCATGTGCAACAACATGGAGGGAGGTAGAGGGTATCATGCTCAGCGAAATAAGCCACGCAGAGAAAGACAAGTGTCAACTGATTTCACTCACCTGTGGAGTACCAGAAAAAAGAAAAGGAGTGATAGAAAAGGACAGTAGCAGCCGCACCGAACCCAAGAATGGACTCACACTTACCAAAGGGAATGGGACTGAGGAGGATGGCTTAGGAGGGAAGGGAGAGAGGGAAAATAGGGCATTATGAGTGGCACACAGGGTGTGGCCCGGCGGCAAGCTTAGGTAGGTCCGTATAACATAGCGATGATCAGCAGCACTTCCACAGCATATTCCTGGGCTGTTGGACAGCGACTCTTACGGGCTACGTGCTGGGGACTTGACAGTGGGGGTAGTCTTAGGAACCATAATGTTGTTCATGTAACTTTGAAGTAGTGACAACAAAATGAAAAGGAACACACAGTACCTTGGCTCTGGATTCCATTTAGCCTGATGCTGTCAAGTTGGTCAGTGTCCACCTCACCCGAATCACACCTGCTCCTCTCAGCATACACATTATGTCTCTAGGACAGAGGCACCACTGTGACATCGTGGAGTCTCCAGGCAACAGTGCTGCGCTTACAAACTCCACCCACGGGGGGGGGGCAGTGCCCAGCCTTGCGGAGCTGCATCATCTTAGCAAACATTAGAGTTACTTACCTACAAACGTATATATATATATATACATATATGTATAATGATATCACTCATCATTACAGTATCAGAACAAACAAAAAACTGAAGAAGGAAACAGCAGCAGTCTCAGAAAACCCAAGAATGGACTAAAAGTTAACAGAGGGAAAGAGACTGAGGTGTATGGGTGGGAATGGAGGGATTAGGGAGGGGCGAAGTAAGGATACATTAGAAGAAGAATATATAATGTGGGAGGGGTGTCAATGACAGGGCGGAAAAACACAGAAAAGACAAGTAGGGATTCTACAGTATCTTACTATGCTCATGGACAGTGACTGCAATGGGGTATCTGGGGGCACGTGCGTGATGGGGGGAGTCTAGTAAACATAATGGAACTCATCTAATTGTGCATTAATGACAGAAACATCCATGGATAGATAGGTAGACAGATAATGAATGAATGAATGAATGAATGAAAGAATGGATGCATGGATGGATGAATACATACATACACACATACATACATACAAACATACATACATAAGGAATGCAGCAACCCAGTTCTAGAAAGACATCTGCACCCCTAAATTTATGGCAGCACTATTCACAATAACCAGTCTACAATTACATAAGGAACATTAAGGTTACTACACTGCCCAGATCATCAAGTCGCCCCCCAGACCCCATTACACTCACTGTTCACCAGCATAGTAAGATCCTACAGAATCACTGCTTGAATTCTCTGAACTATACTGCCTTCCCTATAGAATTCCCCCCCACATTATGTGAGCTAATCGTAATGCCCCCTTACCAGCCTGCAACCGTCCTTCACAACCAGCCTTCTCAGTCCCTTAACCATTCCTACGTTGGTGATGGGGGGAGTGTAATAAACATGATGTGATCCACATAATTGTAGATTCATGATAAAAAAATAAATGAATAAACAGATGAATGAATGAATGAGACATTGCCGCCCCCAGTTTAAAAGCGACACGTGCATCCCTATGATTACCACAGCACTATTCTCAATAGCCAAGCTCAGTGTCCATCAGTAGATGAACAATGGAATATTATTCAGTCATAGGAAAACAAATCACACCATTTGCAGAAACACGGATGGTGTGAGAGGGCATCATACTCAGTGTAATAAGGCAGGCAGGTGGAGAAACACAAGGATCAAATGATATCACTCGCCTGTGCAGGAGGGGAACCAAGAGACATCCGAAGAAGAAAAACGGCACCACAAGAGTGGACTCACAGGTACCAAAGGGAAAGGGATGGACGTGGACAGCTGGGAACGGAGGAAAATGTCAGGCGGAGCGGGGGCGAATGTGCACATTACCTTTGGCATGCATAAAGCAGAAGGGGGGCACGGGGAGGGACGTACGACACAGAGAAGACAACAAGGGATTCTACAGCATCTTAATATGCTCATGGACAGTGACTGCAATGAGGTATGTGGGGGCATCTCATTGTGGGGGGCAGTTTACTAAACTACATGAGACTCACGTAGATGAAGACTAATGATAAATAAATAAATAAATAACAGATATACAAGTGAGTAATGAACTAACTAAATATATTCATACATCCGGACATACAGAAATAAACACTAGAATACAGCAGCCCAGTTTAAAAAAGACCTGTGCACCCGTATAATTATCACAGCACTGTCCACAACAACAGACAAGGTAAGTGTCTATCTGAGGATGAAAAGTGGAATATTATTCTGCCATATGCAGAAACCAATCCTACCATGTGCAACAACATGGAGGGAGGTAGAGGGTATCATGCTCAGCGAAATAAGCCATGCAGAGAAAGACAAGTGTCATCTGATTTCACTCACCTGTGGAGTACCAGAAAAAAGGAAAGGAGTGATAGAAAAGGACAGTAGAAGCCGCACCGAACCCAAGAATGGACTCACACTTACCAAAGGGAATGGGACTGAGGAGGATGGCTTAGGAGGGAAGGGAGAGAGGGAAAATGGGGCATTATGAGTGGCACACAGGCTGTGGCCCGGCGGCAAGCTTAGGTAGGTCCGTATAACATAGCGATGATCAGCAGCACTTCTACAGCATATTCCTGGGCTGTTGGACAGCGACTCTTACGGGCTACGTGCTGGGGACTTGACAGTGGGGGTAGTCTTAGGAACCATAATGTTGTTCATGTAACTTTGAAGTAGTGACAACAAAATGAAAAGGAACACACAGTACCTTGGCTCTGGATTCCATTTAGCCTGATGCTGTCAAGTTGGTCAGTGTCCACCTCACCCGAATCACACCTGCTCCTCTCAGCATACACATTATGTCTCTAGGACAGAGGCACCACTGTGACATCGTGGAATCTCCAGGCAACAGTGCTGCGCTTACAAACTCCACCCACGGGGTGGGGCAGTGCCCAGCCTTGTGGAGCTGCATCATCTTAGCAAACATTAGACTTACTTACCTACAAACATATATATATATATATACATATATGTATAATGATATCACTCATCATTACAGTATCAGAACAAACAAAAAACTGAAGAAGGAAACAGCAGCAGTCTCAGAAAACCCAAGAATGGACTAAAAGTTAACAGAGGGAAAGAGACTGAGGTGTATGGGTGGGAATGGAGGGATTAGGGAGGGGCGAAGTAAGGACACATTAGAAGAAGAATATATAATGTGGGAGGGGTGTCACAGACAGGGCGGAAAAACACAGAAAAGACAAGTAGGGATTCTACAGTATCTTACTATGCTCATGGACAGTGACTGCAATGGGGTATCTGGGGGCACGTGCGTGATGGGGGGAGTCTTGTAAACATAATGGAACTCCTCTAAAGGGCATTAATGACAGAAACATCCATGGATAGATAGGTAGACAGATAATAAATGAATGAATGAATGAATGAATGAATGAATGAATGGATGCATGGATGGATGAATACATACATACACACATACATACATACAAACATACATACATAAGGAATGCAGCAACCCAGTTCTAGAAAGACATCTGCACCCCTAAATTTATGGCAGCACTATTCACAATAACCAGTCTACAATTACATAAGGAACATTAAGGTTACTACACTGCCCAGATCATCAAGTCGCCCCCCAGACCCCATTACACTCACTGTTCACCAGCATAGTAAGATCCTACAGAATCACTGCTTCAATTCTCTGAACTATACTGCCTTCCCTATAGAATTCCCCCCCACATTATGTGAGCTAATCGTAATGCCCCCTTACCAGCCTGCAACCGTCCTTCACAACCAGCCTTCTCAGTCCCTTAACCATTCCTACGTTGGTGATGGGGGGAGTGTAATAAACATGATGTGATCCACATAATTGTAGATTCATGATAAAAAAATAAATGAATAAACAGATGAATGAATGAATGAATGAGACATTGCCGCCCCCAGTTTAAAAGCGACACGTGCATCCCTATGATTACCACAGCACTATTCTCAATAGCCAAGCTCAGTGTCCATCAGTAGATGAACAATGGAATATTATTCAGTCATAGGAAAACAAATCACACCATTTGCAGAAACACGGATGGTGTGAGAGGGCATCATACTCAGTGTAATAAGGCAGGCAGGTGGAGAAACACAAGGATCAAATGATATCACTCGCCTGTGCAGGAGGGGAACCAAGAGACATCTGAAGAAGAAAAACGGCACCACAAGAGTGGACTCACAGTTACCAAAGGGAAAGGGATGGACGTGGACAGGTGGGAACGGAGGAAAATGTCAGGCGGAGCGGGGGCGAATGTGCACATTACCTTTGGCATGCATAAAGCAGAAGGGGGGCACGGGGAGGGACGTACGACACAGAGAAGACAACAAGGGATTCTACAGCATCTTAATATGCTCATGGACAGTGACTGCAATGAGGTATGTGGGGGCATCTCATTGTGGGGGGCAGTTTACTAAACTACATGAGACTCACGTAGATGAAGACTAATGATAAATAAAAAAAATAAATAACAGATATACAAGTGAGTAATGAACTAACTAAATATATTCATACATCCGGACATACAGAAATAAACACTAGAATACAACAGCCCAGTTTAAAAAAGACCTGTGCACCCGTATAATTATCACAGCACTGTCCACAACAACAGACAAGGTAAGTGTCTATCAGAGGATGAAAAGTGGAATATTATTCTGCCATATGCAGAAACCAATCCTACCATGTGCAACAACATGGAGGGAGGTAGAGGGTATCATGCTCAGCGAAATAAGCCACGCAGAGAAAGACAAGTGTCAACTGATTTCACTCAACTGTGGAGAACCAGAAAAAAGAAAAGGAGTGATAGAAAAGGACAGTAGCAGCCGCACCGAACCCAAGAATGGACTCACACTTACCAAAGGGAATGGGACTGAGGAGGATGGCTGAGGAGGGAAGGGAGAGAGGGAAAATGGGGCATTATGAGTGGCACACAGGCTGTGGCCCGGCGGCAAGCTTAGGTAGGTCCGTATAACATAGCGATGATCAGCAGCACTTCCACAGCATATTCCTGGGCTGTTGGACAGCGACTCTTACGGGCTACGTGCTGGGGACTTGACAGTGGGGGTAGTCTTAGGAACCATAATGTTGTTCATGTAACTTTCAAGTAGTGACAACAAAATGAAAAGGAACACACAGTACCTTGGCTCTGGATTCCATTTAGCCTGATGCTGTCAAGTTGGTCAGTGTCCACTTCACCCGAATCACACCTGCTCCTCTCAGCATACACATTATGTCTCTAGGACAGAGGCACCACTGTGACATCGTGGAATCTCCAGGCAACAGGGCTGCGCTTACAAACTCCACCCACGGGGGGGGCGGGGCAGTGCCAAGCCTTGCGGAGCTGCATCATCTTAGCAAACATTAGAGTTACTTACCTACAAACGTATATATATATATATACATATATGTAAATGATATCACTCATCATTACAGTATCAGAACAAACAAAAAACTGAAGAAGGAAACAGCAGCAGTCTCAGAAAACCCAAGAATGGACTAAAAGTTAACAGAGGGAAAGAGACTGAGGTGTATGGGTGGGAATGGAGGGATTAGGGAGGGGCGAAGTAAGGACACATTAGAAGAAGAATATATAATGTGGGAGGGGTGTCACAGACAGGGCGGAAAAACACAGAAAAGACAAGTAGGGATTCTACAGTATCTTACTATGCTCATGGACAGTGACTGCAATGGGGTATCTGGGGGCACGTGCGTGATGGGGGGAGTCTAGTAAACATAATGGAACTCATCTAATTGTGCATTAATGACAGAAACATCCATGGATAGATAGGTAGACAGATAATAAATGAATGAATGAATGAATGAATGAATGAATGGATGCATGGATGGATGAATACATACATACACACATACATACATACAAACATACATACATAAGGAATGCAGCAACCCAGTTCTAGAAAGACATCTGCACCCCTAAATTTATGGCAGCACTATTCACAATAACCAGTCTACAATTACATAAGGAACATTAAGGTTACTACACTGCCCAGATCATCAAGTCGCCCCCCAGACCCCATTACACTCACTGTTCACCAGCATAGTAAGATCCTACAGAATCACTGCTTGAATTCTCTGAACTATACTGCCTTCCCTATAGAATTCCCCCCCACATTATGTGAGCTAATCGTAATGCCCCCTTACCAGCCTGCAACCGTCCTTCACAACCAGCCTTCTCAGTCCCTTAACCATTCCTACGTTGGTGATGGGGGGAGTGTAATAAACATGATGTGATCCACATAATTGTAGATTCATGATAAAAAAATAAATGAATAAACAGATGAATGAATGAATGAGACATTGCCGCCCCCAGTTTAAAAGCGACACGTGCATCCCTATGATTACCACAGCACTATTCTCAATAGCCAAGCTCAGTGTCCATCAGTAGATGAACAATGGAATATTATTCAGTCATAGGAAAACAAATCACACCATTTGCAGAAACACGGATGGTGTGAGAGGGCATCATACTCAGTGTAATAAGGCAGGCAGGTGGAGAAACACAAGGATCAAATGATATCACTCGCCTGTGCAGGAGGGGAACCAAGAGACATCCGAAGAAGAAAAACGGCACCACAAGAGTGGACTCACAGGTACCAAAGGGAAAGGGATGGACGTGGACAGCTGGGAACGGAGGAAAATGTCAGGCGGAGCGGGGGCGAATGTGCACATTACCTTTGGCATGCATAAAGCAGAAGGGGGGCACGGGGAGGGACGTACGACACAGAGAAGACAACAAGGGATTCTACAGCATCTTAATATGCTCATGGACAGTGACTGCAATGAGGTATGTGGGGGCATCTCATTGTGGGGGGCAGTTTACTAAACTACATGAGACTCACGTAGATGAAGACTAATGATAAATAAATAAATAAATAACAGATATACAAGTGAGTAATGAACTAACTAAATATATTCATACATCCGGACATACAGAAATAAACACTAGAATACAGCAGCCCAGTTTAAAAAAGACCTGTGCACCCGTATAATTATCACAGCACTGTCCACAACAACAGACAAGGTAAGTGTCTATCTGAGGATGAAAAGTGGAATATTATTCTGCCATATGCAGAAACCAATCCTACCATGTGCAACAACATGGAGGGAGGTAGAGGGTATCATGCTCAGCGAAATAAGCCATGCAGAGAAAGACAAGTGTCATCTGATTTCACTCACCTGTGGAGTACCAGAAAAAAGGAAAGGAGTGATAGAAAAGGACAGTAGAAGCCGCACCGAACCCAAGAATGGACTCACACTTACCAAAGGGAATGGGACTGAGGAGGATGGCTTAGGAGGGAAGGGAGAGAGGGAAAATGGGGCATTATGAGTGGCACACAGGCTGTGGCCCGGCGGCAAGCTTAGGTAGGTCCGTATAACATAGCGATGATCAGCAGCACTTCTACAGCATATTCCTGGGCTGTTGGACAGCGACTCTTACGGGCTACGTGCTGGGGACTTGACAGTGGGGGTAGTCTTAGGAACCATAATGTTGTTCATGTAACTTTGAAGTAGTGACAACAAAATGAAAAGGAACACACAGTACCTTGGCTCTGGATTCCATTTAGCCTGATGCTGTCAAGTTGGTCAGTGTCCACCTCACCCGAATCACACCTGCTCCTCTCAGCATACACATTATGTCTCTAGGACAGAGGCACCACTGTGACATCGTGGAATCTCCAGGCAACAGTGCTGCGCTTACAAACTCCACCCACGGGGTGGGGCAGTGCCCAGCCTTGTGGAGCTGCATCATCTTAGCAAACATTAGACTTACTTACCTACAAACATATATATATATATATACATATATGTATAATGATATCACTCATCATTACAGTATCAGAACAAACAAAAAACTGAAGAAGGAAACAGCAGCAGTCTCAGAAAACCCAAGAATGGACTAAAAGTTAACAGAGGGAAAGAGACTGAGGTGTATGGGTGGGAATGGAGGGATTAGGGAGGGGCGAAGTAAGGACACATTAGAAGAAGAATATATAATGTGGGAGGGGTGTCACAGACAGGGCGGAAAAACACAGAAAAGACAAGTAGGGATTCTACAGTATCTTACTATGCTCATGGACAGTGACTGCAATGGGGTATCTGGGGGCACGTGCGTGATGGGGGGAGTCTTGTAAACATAATGGAACTCCTCTAATGGGCATTAATGACAGAAACATCCATGGATAGATAGGTAGACAGATAATAAATGAATGAATGAATGAATGAATGAATGAATGAATGAATGGATGCATGGATGGATGAATACATACATACACACATACATACATACAAACATACATACATAAGGAATGCAGCAACCCAGTTCTAGAAAGACATCTGCACCCCTAAATTTATGGCAGCACTATTCACAATAACCAGTCTACAATTACATAAGGAACATTAAGGTTACTACACTGCCCAGATCATCAAGTCGCCCCCCAGACCCCATTACACTCACTGTTCACCAGCATAGTAAGATCCTACAGAATCACTGCTTCAATTCTCTGAACTATACTGCCTTCCCTATAGAATTCCCCCCCACATTATGTGAGCTAATCGTAATGCCCCCTTACCAGCCTGCAACCGTCCTTCACAACCAGCCTTCTCAGTCCCTTAACCATTCCTACGTTGGTGATGGGGGGAGTGTAATAAACATGATGTGATCCACATAATTGTAGATTCATGATAAAAAAATAAATGAATAAACAGATGAATGAATGAATGAATGAGACATTGCCGCCCCCAGTTTAAAAGCGACACGTGCATCCCTATGATTACCACAGCACTATTCTCAATAGCCAAGCTCAGTGTCCATCAGTAGATGAACAATGGAATATTATTCAGTCATAGGAAAACAAATCACACCATTTGCAGAAACACGGATGGTGTGAGAGGGCATCATACTCAGTGTAATAAGGCAGGCAGGTGGAGAAACACAAGGATCAAATGATATCACTCGCCTGTGCAGGAGGGGAACCAAGAGACATCTGAAGAAGAAAAACGGCACCACAAGAGTGGACTCACAGTTACCAAAGGGAAAGGGATGGACGTGGACAGGTGGGAACGGAGGAAAATGTCAGGCGGAGCGGGGGCGAATGTGCACATTACCTTTGGCATGCATAAAGCAGAAGGGGGGCACGGGGAGGGACGTACGACACAGAGAAGACAACAAGGGATTCTACAGCATCTTAATATGCTCATGGACAGTGACTGCAATGAGGTATGTGGGGGCATCTCATTGTGGGGGGCAGTTTACTAAACTACATGAGACTCACGTAGATGAAGACTAATGATAAATAAAAAAAATAAATAACAGATATACAAGTGAGTAATGAACTAACTAAATATATTCATACATCCGGACATACAGAAATAAACACTAGAATACAACAGCCCAGTTTAAAAAAGACCTGTGCACCCGTATAATTATCACAGCACTGTCCACAACAACAGACAAGGTAAGTGTCTATCAGAGGATGAAAAGTGGAATATTATTCTGCCATATGCAGAAACCAATCCTACCATGTGCAACAACATGGAGGGAGGTAGAGGGTATCATGCTCAGCGAAATAAGCCACGCAGAGAAAGACAAGTGTCAACTGATTTCACTCAACTGTGGAGAACCAGAAAAAAGAAAAGGAGTGATAGAAAAGGACAGTAGCAGCCGCACCGAACCCAAGAATGGACTCACACTTACCAAAGGGAATGGGACTGAGGAGGATGGCTGAGGAGGGAAGGGAGAGAGGGAAAATGGGGCATTATGAGTGGCACACAGGCTGTGGCCCGGCGGCAAGCTTAGGTAGGTCCGTATAACATAGCGATGATCAGCAGCACTTCCACAGCATATTCCTGGGCTGTTGGACAGCGACTCTTACGGGCTACGTGCTGGGGACTTGACAGTGGGGGTAGTCTTAGGAACCATAATGTTGTTCATGTAACTTTCAAGTAGTGACAACAAAATGAAAAGGAACACACAGTACCTTGGCTCTGGATTCCATTTAGCCTGATGCTGTCAAGTTGGTCAGTGTCCACTTCACCCGAATCACACCTGCTCCTCTCAGCATACACATTATGTCTCTAGGACAGAGGCACCACTGTGACATCGTGGAATCTCCAGGCAACAGGGCTGCGCTTACAAACTCCACCCACGGGGGGGGCGGGGCAGTGCCAAGCCTTGCGGAGCTGCATCATCTTAGCAAACATTAGAGTTACTTACCTACAAACGTATATATATATATATACATATATGTAAATGATATCACTCATCATTACAGTATCAGAACAAACAAAAAACTGAAGAAGGAAACAGCAGCAGTCTCAGAAAACCCAAGAATGGACTAAAAGTTAACAGAGGGAAAGAGACTGAGGTGTATGGGTGGGAATGGAGGGATTAGGGAGGGGCGAAGTAAGGACACATTAGAAGAAGAATATATAATGTGGGAGGGGTGTCACAGACAGGGCGGAAAAACACAGAAAAGACAAGTAGGGATTCTACAGTATCTTACTATGCTCATGGACAGTGACTGCAATGGGGTATCTGGGGGCACGTGCGTGATGGGGGGAGTCTAGTAAACATAATGGAACTCATCTAATTGTGCATTAATGACAGAAACATCCATGGATAGATAGGTAGACAGATAATAAATGAATGAATGAATGAATGAATGAATGAATGGATGCATGGATGGATGAATACATACATACACACATACATACATACAAACATACATACATAAGGAATGCAGCAACCCAGTTCTAGAAAGACATCTGCACCCCTAAATTTATGGCAGCACTATTCACAATAACCAGTCTACAATTACATAAGGAACATTAAGGTTACTACACTGCCCAGATCATCAAGTCGCCCCCCAGACCCCATTACACTCACTGTTCACCAGCATAGTAAGATCCTACAGAATCACTGCTTGAATTCTCTGAACTATACTGCCTTCCCTATAGAATTCCCCCCCACATTATGTGAGCTAATCGTAATGCCCCCTTACCAGCCTGCAACCGTCCTTCACAACCAGCCTTCTCAGTCCCTTAACCATTCCTACGTTGGTGATGGGGGGAGTGTAATAAACATGATGTGATCCACATAATTGTAGATTCATGATAAAAAAATAAATGAATAAACAGATGAATGAATGAATGAGACATTGCCGCCCCCAGTTTAAAAGCGACACGTGCATCCCTATGATTACCACAGCACTATTCTCAATAGCCAAGCTCAGTGTCCATCAGTAGATGAACAATGGAATATTATTCAGTCATAGGAAAACAAATCACACCATTTGCAGAAACACGGATGGTGTGAGAGGGCATCATACTCAGTGTAATAAGGCAGGCAGGTGGAGAAACACAAGGATCAAATGATATCACTCGCCTGTGCAGGAGGGGAACCAAGAGACATCCGAAGAAGAAAAACGGCACCACAAGAGTGGACTCACAGGTACCAAAGGGAAAGGGATGGACGTGGACAGCTGGGAACGGAGGAAAATGTCAGGCGGAGCGGGGGCGAATGTGCACATTACCTTTGGCATGCATAAAGCAGAAGGGGGGCACGGGGAGGGACGTACGACACAGAGAAGACAACAAGGGATTCTACAGCATCTTAATATGCTCATGGACAGTGACTGCAATGAGGTATGTGGGGGCATCTCATTGTGGGGGGCAGTTTACTAAACTACATGAGACTCACGTAGATGAAGACTAATGATAAATAAATAAATAAATAACAGATATACAAGTGAGTAATGAACTAACTAAATATATTCATACATCCGGACATACAGAAATAAACACTAGAATACAGCAGCCCAGTTTAAAAAAGACCTGTGCACCCGTATAATTATCACAGCACTGTCCACAACAACAGACAAGGTAAGTGTCTATCTGAGGATGAAAAGTGGAATATTATTCTGCCATATGCAGAAACCAATCCTACCATGTGCAACAACATGGAGGGAGGTAGAGGGTATCATGCTCAGCGAAATAAGCCATGCAGAGAAAGACAAGTGTCATCTGATTTCACTCACCTGTGGAGTACCAGAAAAAAGGAAAGGAGTGATAGAAAAGGACAGTAGAAGCCGCACCGAACCCAAGAATGGACTCACACTTACCAAAGGGAATGGGACTGAGGAGGATGGCTTAGGAGGGAAGGGAGAGAGGGAAAATGGGGCATTATGAGTGGCACACAGGCTGTGGCCCGGCGGCAAGCTTAGGTAGGTCCGTATAACATAGCGATGATCAGCAGCACTTCTACAGCATATTCCTGGGCTGTTGGACAGCGACTCTTACGGGCTACGTGCTGGGGACTTGACAGTGGGGGTAGTCTTAGGAACCATAATGTTGTTCATGTAACTTTGAAGTAGTGACAACAAAATGAAAAGGAACACACAGTACCTTGGCTCTGGATTCCATTTAGCCTGATGCTGTCAAGTTGGTCAGTGTCCACCTCACCCGAATCACACCTGCTCCTCTCAGCATACACATTATGTCTCTAGGACAGAGGCACCACTGTGACATCGTGGAATCTCCAGGCAACAGTGCTGCGCTTACAAACTCCACCCACGGGGTGGGGCAGTGCCCAGCCTTGTGGAGCTGCATCATCTTAGCAAACATTAGACTTACTTACCTACAAACATATATATATATATATACATATATGTATAATGATATCACTCATCATTACAGTATCAGAACAAACAAAAAACTGAAGAAGGAAACAGCAGCAGTCTCAGAAAACCCAAGAATGGACTAAAAGTTAACAGAGGGAAAGAGACTGAGGTGTATGGGTGGGAATGGAGGGATTAGGGAGGGGCGAAGTAAGGACACATTAGAAGAAGAATATATAATGTGGGAGGGGTGTCACAGACAGGGCGGAAAAACACAGAAAAGACAAGTAGGGATTCTACAGTATCTTACTATGCTCATGGACAGTGACTGCAATGGGGTATCTGGGGGCACGTGCGTGATGGGGGGAGTCTTGTAAACATAATGGAACTCCTCTAATGGGCATTAATGACAGAAACATCCATGGATAGATAGGTAGACAGATAATAAATGAATGAATGAATGAATGAATGAATGAATGAATGGATGCATGGATGGATGAATACATACATACACACATACATACATACAAACATACATACATAAGGAATGCAGCAACCCAGTTCTAGAAAGACATCTGCACCCCTAAATATATGGCAGCACTATTCACAATAACCAGTCTACAATTACATAAGGAACATTAAGGTTACTACACTGCCCAGATCATCAAGTCGCCCCCCAGACCCCATTACACTCACTGTTCACCAGCATAGTAAGATCCTACAGAATCACTGCTTCAATTCTCTGAACTATACTGCCTTCCCTATAGAATTCCCCCCCACATTATGTGAGCTAATCGTAATGCCCCCTTACCAGCCTGCAACCGTCCTTCACAACCAGCCTTCTCAGTCCCTTAACCATTCCTACGTTGGTGATGGGGGGAGTGTAATAAACATGATGTGATCCACATAATTGTAGATTCATGATAAAAAAATAAATGAATAAACAGATGAATGAATGAATGAGACATTGCCGCCCCCAGTTTAAAAGCGACACGTGCATCCCTATGATTACCACAGCACTATTCTCAATAGCCAAGCTCAGTGTCCATCAGTAGATGAACAATGGAATATTATTCAGTCATAGGAAAACAAATCACACCATTTGCAGAAACACGGATGGTGTGAGAGGGCATCATACTCAGTGTAATAAGGCAGGCAGGTAGAGAAACACAAGGATCAAATGATATCACTCGCCCGTGCAGGAGGGGAACCAAGAGATATCCGAAGAAGAAAAACGGCACCACAAGAGTGGACTCACAGTTACCAAACGGAAAGGGATGGACGTGGACAGGTGGGAACGGAGGAAAATGTCAGGCGGAGCGGGGGCGAATGTGCACATTACCTTTGGCATGCATAAAGCAGAAGGGGGGCACGGGGAGGGACGTACGACACAGAGAAGACAACAAGGGATTCTACAGCATCTTAATATGCTCATGGACAGTGACGGCAATGAGGTATGTGGGGGCATCTCATTGTGGGGGGCAGTTTACTAAACTACATGAGACTCACGTAGATGAAGACTAATGATAAATAAATAAATAAATAACAGATATACAAGTGAGTAATGAACTAACTAAATATATTCATACATCCGGACATACAGAAATAAACACTACAATACAGCAGCCCAGTTTAAAAAAGACCTGTGCACCCGTATAATTATCACAGCACTGTCCACAACAACAGACAAGGTAAGTGTCTATCAGAGGATGAAAAGTGGAATATTATTCTGCCATATGCAGAAACCAATCAAACCATGTGCAACAACATGGAGGGAGGTAGAGGGTATCATGCTCAGCGAAATAAGCCACGCAGAGAAAGACAAGTGTCAACTGATTTCACTCACCTGTGGAGTACCAGAAAAAAGAAAAGGAGTGATAGAAAAGGACAGTAGCAGCCGCACCGAACCCAAGAATGGACTCACACTTACCAAAGGGAATGGGACTGAGGAGGATGGCTGAGGAGGGAAGGGAGAGAGGGAAAATGGGGCATTATGAGTGGCACACAGGCTGTGGCCCGGCGGCAAGCTTAGGTAGGTCCGTATAACATAGCGATGATCAGCAGCACTTCTACAGCATATTCCTGGGCTGTTGGACAGCGACTCTTACGGGCTACGTGCTGGGGACTTGACAGTGGGGGTAGTCTTAGGAACCATAATGTTGTTCATGTAACTTTGAAGTAGTGACAACAAAATGAAAAGGAACACACAGTACCTTGGCTCTGGATTCCATTTAGCCTGATGCTGTCAAGTTGGTCAGTGTCCACCTCACCCGAATCACACCTGCTCCTCTCAGCATACACATTATGTCTCTAGGACAGAGGCACCACTGTGACATCGTGGAGTCTCCAGGCAACAGTGCTGCGCTTACAAACTCCACCCACGGCGGGGGGGGAGTGCCCAGCCGGGCGGAGCTGCATCATCTTAGCAAACATTAGAGTTACTTACCTACAAACATATATACATATATATATGTATAATGATATCACTCATCATTACAGTATCAGAACAAACAATAAACTGAAGAAGGAAACAGCAGCAGTCTCAGAAAACCCAAGAATGGACTAAAAGTTAACAGAGGGAAAGAGACTGAGGTGTATGGGTGGGAATGGAGGGATTAGGGAGGGGCGAAGTAAGGACACATCAGAAGAAGAATATATAATGTGGGAGGGGTGTCACAGACAGGGCGGAAAAACACAGAAAAGACAAGTAGGGATTCTACACTATCTTACTATGCTCATGGACAGTGACTGCAATGGGGTATCTGGGGGCACGTGCGTGATGGGGGGAGTCTAGTAAACATAATGGAACTCATCTAATTGTGCATTAATGACAGAAACATCCATGGATAGATAGGTAGACAGATAATAAATGAATGAATGAATGAATGAATGAATGAATGAATGGATGCATGGATGGATGAATACATACATACACACATACATACATACAAACATACATACATAAGGAATGCAGCAACCCAGTTCTAGAAAGACATCGGCACCCTAAATTTATGGCAGCACTATTCACAATAACCAGTCTACAATTACATAAGGAACATTAAGGTTACTAGACTGCCCAGATCATCAAGTCGCCCCCCAGACCCCATTACACTCACTGTTCACCAGCATAGTAAGATCCTACAGAATCACTGCTTCAATTCTCTGAACTATACTGCCTTCCCTATAGAATTCCCCCCCACATTATGTGAGCTAATCGTAATGCCCCCTTACCAGCCTGCAACCGTCCTTCACAACCAGCCTTCTCAGTCCCTTAACCATTCCTACGTTGGTGATGGGGGGAGTGTAATAAACATGATGTGATCCACATAATTGTAGATTCATGAAAAAAAATTAAATGAATAAACAGATGAATGAATGAATGAGACATTGCCGCCCCCAGTTTAAAAGCGACACGTGCATCCCTATGATTACCACAGCACTATTCTCAATAGCCAAGCTCAGTGTCCATCAGTAGATGAACAATGGAATATTATTCAGTCATAGGAAAACAAATCACACCATTTGCAGAAACGCGGATGGTGTGAGAGGGCATCATACTCAGTGTAATAAGGCAGGCAGGTGGAGAAACACATGGATCAAATGATATCACTCGCCCGTGCAGGAGGGGAACCAAGAGACATCCGAAGAAGAAAAACGGCACCACAAGAGTGGACTCACAGTTACCAAAGGGAAAGGGATGGACGTGGACAGGTGGGAACGGAGGAAAATGTCCCGCGGAGCGGGGGCGAATGTGCACATTACCTTTGGCATGCATAAAGCAGAAGGGGGGCACGGGGAGGGAAGTACGACACAGAGAAGACAACAAGGGATTCTACAGCATCTTAATATGCTCATGGACAGTGACTGCAATGAGGTATGTGGGGGCATCTCATTGTGGGGGGCAGTTTACTAAACTACATGAGACTCACGTAGATGAAGACTAATGATAAATAAATAAATAAATAACAGATATACAAGTGAGTAATGAACTAACTAAATATATTCATACATCCGGACACACAGAAATAAACACTAGAATACAGCAGCCCAGTTTAAAAAAGACCTGTGCACCCGTATAATTATCACAGCACTGTCCACAACAACTGACAAGGTAAGTGTCTATCAGAGGATGAAAAGTGGAATATTATTCTGTCATATGCAGAAACCAATCCTACCATGTGCAACAACATGGAGGGAGGTAGAGGGTATCATGCTCAGCGAAATAAGCCACGCAGAGAAAGACAAGTGTCAACTGATTTCACTCACCTGTGGAGTACCAGAAAAAAGAAAAGGAGTGATAGAAAAGGACAGTAGCAGCCGCACCGAACCCAAGAATGGACTCACACTTACCAAAGGGAATGGGACTGAGGAGGATGGCTGAGGAGGGAAGGGAGAGAGGGAAAATGGGGCATTATGAGTGGCACACAGGCTGTGGCCCGGCGGCAAGCTTAGGTAGGTCCGTGTAACATAGCGATGATCAGCAGCACTTCTACAGCATATTCCTGGGCTGTTGGACAGCGACTCTTACGGGCTACGTGCTGGGGACTTGACAGTGGGGGTAGTCTTAGGAACCATAATGTTGTTCATGTAACTTTGAAGTAGTGACAACAAAATGAAAAGGAACACACAGTACCTTGGCTCTGGATTCCATTTAGCCTGATGCTGTCAAGTTGGTCAGTGTCCACCTCACCCGAATCACACCTGCTCCTCTCAGCATACACATTATGTCTCTAGGACAGAGGCACCACTGTGACATCGTGGAATCTCCAGGCAACAGTGCTGCGCTTACAAACTCCACGGGGGTGGGGGGGAGGAAGTGCCCAGCCGGGCGGAGCTGCATCATCTTAGCAAACATTAGAGTTACTTACCTACAAACATATATATATATATACATAAATGTATAATGATATCACTCATCATTACAGTATCAGAACAAACAAAAAACTGAAGAAGGAAACAGCAGCAGTCTCAGAAAACCCAAGAATGGACTAAAAGTTAACAGAGGGAAAGAGACTGAGGTGTATGGGTGGGAATGGAGGGATTAGGGAGGGGCGAAGTAAGGACACATTAGAAGAAGAATATATAATGTGGGAGGGGTGTCACAGACAGGGCGGAAAAACACAGAAAAGACAAGTAGGGATTCTACACTATCTTACTATGCTCATGGACAGTGACTGCAATGGGGTATCTGGGGGCACGTGCGTGATGGGGGGAGTCTAGTAAACATAATGGAACTCATCTAATTGTGCATTAATGACAGAAACATCCATGGATAGATAGGTAGACAGATAATAAATGAATGAATGAATGAATGAATGAATGAATGAATGGATGCATGGATGGATGAATACATACATACACACATACATACATACAAACATACATACATAAGGAATGCAGCAACCCAGTTCTAGAAAGACATCTGCACCCCTAAATTTATGGCAGCACTATTCACAATAACCAGTCTACAATTACATAAGGAACATTAAGGTTACTAGACTGCCCAGATCATCAAGTCGCCCCCCAGACCCCATTACACTCACTGTTCACCAGCATAGTAAGATCCTACAGAATCACTGCTTCAATTCTCTGAAATATACTGCCTTCCCTATAGAATTCCCCCCCACATTATGTGAGCTAATCGTAATGCCCCCTTACCAGCCTGCAACCATCCTTCACAACCAGCCTTCTCAGTCCCTTAACCATTCCTACGTTGGTGATGGGGGGAGTGTAATAAACATGATGTGATCCACATAATTGTAGATTCATGATAAAAAAATAAATGAATGAACAGATGAATGAATGAATGAGACATTGCCGCCCCCAGTTTAAAAGCGACACGTGCATGCCTATGATTACCACAGCACTATTCTCAATAGCCAAGCTCAGTGTCCATCAGTAGATGAACAATGGAATATTATTCAGTCATAGGAAAACAAATCACACCATTTGCAGAAACACGGATGGTGTGAGAGGGCATCATACTCAGTGTAATAAGGCAGGCAGGTGGAGAAACACAAGGCTCAAATGATATCACTCGCCCGTGCAGGAGGGGAAACAAGAGACATCCGAAGAAGAAAAACGGCACCACAAGAGTGGACTCACAGTTACCAAACGGGAAGAGATGGACGTGGACAGGTGGGAACGGAGGAAAATGTCAGGCGGAGCGGGGGCGAATGTGCACATTACCTTTGGCATGCATAAAGCAGAAGGGGGGCACGGGGAGGGACGTATGACACAGAGAAGACAACAAGGGATTCTACAGCATCTTAATATGCTCATGGACAGTGACTGCAATGAGGTATGTGGGGGCATCTCATTGTGGGGGGCAGTTTACTAAACTACATGAGACTCACGTAGATGAAGAATAATGATAAATAAATAAATAAATAACAGATATACAAGTGAGTAATGAACTAACTAAATATATTCATACATCCGGACATACAGAAATAAACACTAGAATACAGCAGCCCAGTTTAAAAAAGACCTGTGCACCCGTATAATTATCACAGCACTGTCCACAACAACAGACAAGGTAAGTGTCTATCAGAGGATGAAAAGTGGAATATTATACTGCCATATGCAGAAACCAATCCTACCATGTGCAACAACATGGAGGGAGGTAGAGGGTATCATGCTCAGCGAAATAAGCCACGCAGAGAAAGACAAGTGTCAACTGATTTCACTCACCTGTGGAGTACCAGAAAAAAGAAAAGGAGTGATAGAAAAGGACAGTAGCAGCCGCACCGAACCCAAGAATGGACTCACACTTACCAAAGGGAATGGGACTGAGGAGGATGGCTGAGGAGGGAAGGGAGAGAGGGAAAATGGGGCATTATGAGTGGCACACAGGGTGTGGCCCGGCGGCAAGCTTAGGTAGGTCCGTATAACATAGCGATGATCAGCAGCACTTCTACAGCATATTCCTGGGCTGTTGGACAGCGACTCTTACGGGCTACGTGCTGGGGACTTGACAGTGGGGGTAGTCTTAGGAACCATAATGTTGTTCATGTAACTTTGAAGTAGTGACAACAAAATGAAAAGGAACACACAGTACCTTGGCTCTGGATTCCATTTAGCCTGATGCTGTCAAGTTGGTCAGTGTCCACCTCACCCGAATCACACCTGCTCCTCTCAGCATACACATTATGTCTCTAGGACAGAGGCACCACTGTGACATCGTGGAGTCTCCAGGCAACAGTGCTGCGCTTACAAACTCCACCCACGGCGGGGGGGGAGTGCCCAGCCGGGCGGAGCTGCATCATCTTAGCAAACATTAGAGTTACTTACCTACAAACATATATACATATATATATGTATAATGATATCACTCATCATTACAGTATCAGAACAAACAAAAAACTGAAGAAGGAAACAGCAGCAGTCTCAGAAAACCCAAGAATGGACTAAAAGTTAACAGAGGGAAAGAGACTGAGGTGTATGGGTGGGAATGGAGGGATTAGGGAGGGGCGAAGTAAGGACACATTAGAAGAAGAATATATAATGTGGGAGGGGTGTCACAGACAGGGCGGAAAAACACAGAAAAGACAAGTAGGGATTCTACACTATCTTACTATGCTCATGGACAGTGACTGCAATGGGGTATCTGGGGGCATGTGCGTGATGGGGGAAGTCTAGTAAACATAATGGAACTCATCTAATTGTGCATTAATGACAGAAACATCCATGGATAGATAGGTAGACAGATAATAAATGAATTAATGAATGAATGAATGAATGAATGGATGCATGGATGGATGAATACATACATACACACATACATACATACAAACATACATACATAAGGAATGCAGCAACCCAGTTCTAGAAAGACATCTGCACCCCTAAATTTATGGCAGCACTATTCACAATAACCAGTCTACAATTACATAAGGAACATTAAGGTTACTAGACTGCCCAGATCATCAAGTCGCCCCCCAGACCCCATTACACTCACTGTTCACCAGCATAGTAAGATCCTACAGAATCACTGCTTGAATTCTCTGAACTATACTGCCTTCCCTATAGAATTCCCCCCCACATTATGTGAGCTAATCGTAATGCCCCCTTACCAGCCTGCAACCGTCCTTCACAACCAGCCTTCTCAGTCCCTTAACCATTCCTATGTTGGTGATGGGGGGAGTGTAATAAACATGATGTGATCCACATAATTGTAGATTCATGATAAAAAAATAAATGAATAAACAGATGAATGAATGAATGAGACATTGCCGCCCCCAGTTTAAAAGCGACACGTGCATCCCTATGATTACCACAGCACTATTCTCAATAGCCAAGCTCAGTGTCCATCAGTAGATGAACAATGGAATATTATTCAGTCATAGGAAAACAAATCACACCATTTGCAGAAACACGGATGGTGTGAGAGGGCATCATACTCAGTGTAATAAGGCAGGCAGGTGGAGAAACACAAGGATCAAATGATATCACTCGCCCGTGCAGGAGGGGAACCAAGAGATATCCGAAGAAGAAAAACGGCACCACAAGAGTGGACTCACAGTTACCAAACGGAAAGGGATGGACGTGGACAGGTGGGAAAGGAGGAAAATGTCAGGCGGAGCGGGGGCGAATGTGCACATTACCTTTGGCATGCATAAAGCAGAAGGGGGGCACGGGGAGGGACGTACGACACAGAGAAGACAACAAGGGATTCTACAGCATCTTAATATGCTCATGGACAGTGACGGCAATGAGGTATGTGGGGGCATCTCATTGTGGGGGGCAGTTTACTAAACTACATGAGACTCATGTAGATGAAGACTAATGATAAATAAATAAATAAATAACAGATATACAAGTGAGTAATGAACTAACTAAATATATTCATACATCCGGACATACAGAAATAAACACTAAAATACAGCAGCCCAGTTTAAAAAAGACCTGTGCACCCGTATAATTATCACAGCACTGTCCACAACAACAGACAAGGTAAGTGTCTATCAGAGGATGAAAAGTGGAATATTATTCTGCCATATGCAGAAACCAATCAAACCATGTGCAACAACATGGAGGGAGGTAGAGGGTATCATGCTCAGCGAAATAAGCCACGCAGAGAAAGACAAGTGTCAACTGATTTCACTCACCTGTGGAGTACCAGAAAAAAGAAAAGGAGTGATAGAAAAGGACAGTAGCAGCCGCACCGAACCCAAGAATGGACTCACACTTACCAAAGGGAATGGGACTGAGGAGGATGGCTGAGAAGGGAAGGGAGAGAGGGAAAATGGGGCATTATGAGTGGCACACAGGGTGTGGCCCGGCGGCAAGCTTAGGTAGGTCCGTATAACATAGCGATGATCAGCAGCACTTCTACAGCATATTCCTGGGCTGTTGGACAGCGACTCTTACGGGCTACGTGCTGGGGACTTGACAGTGGGGGTAGTCTTAGGAACCATAATGTTGTTCATGTAACTTTGAAGTAGTGACAACAAAATGAAAAGGAACACACAGTACCTTGGCTCTGGATTCCATTAAGCCTGATGCTGTCAAGTTGGTCAGTGTCCACCTCACCCGAATCACACCTGCTCCTCTCAGCATACACATTATGTCTCTAGGACAGAGGCACCACTGTGACATCGTGGAGTCTCCAGGCAACAGTGCTGCGCTTACAAACTCCACCCACGGCGGGGGGGGAGTGCCCAGCCGGGCGGAGCTGCATCATCTTAGCAAACATTAGAGTTACTTACCTACAAACATATATACATATATATATGTATAATGATATCACTCATCATTACAGTATCAGAACAAACAAAAAACTGAAGAAGGAAACAGCAGCAGTCTCAGAAAACCCAAGAATGGACTAAAAGTTAACAGAGGGAAAGAGACTGAGGTGTATGGGTGGGAATGGAGGGATTAGGGAGGGGCGAAGTAAGGACACATTAGAAGAAGAATATATAATGTGGGAGGGGTGTCACAGACAGGGCGGAAAAACACAGAAAAGACAAGTATGGATTCTACACTATCTTACTATGCTCATGGACAGTGACTGCAATGGGGTATCTAGGGTCACGTGAGTGACGGGGGGAGTCTAGTAAACATAATGGAACTCATCTAATTGTGCATTAATGACAGAAACATCCATGGATAGATAGGTAGACAGATAATAAATGAATGAATGAATGAATGAATGAATGAATGGATGCATGGATGGATGAATACATACATACACACATACATACATACAAACATACATACATAAGGAATGCAGCAACCCAGTTCTAGAAAGACATCTGCACCCCTAAATTTATGGCAGCACTATTCACAATAACCAGTCTACAATTACATAAGGAACATTAAGGTTACTAGACTGCCCAGATCATCAAGTCGCCCCCCAGACCCCATTACACTCACTGTTCACCAGCATAGTAAGATCCTACAGAATCACTGCTTCAATTCTCTGAACTATACTGCCTTCCCTATAGAATTCCCCCCCACATTATGTGAGCTAATCGTAATGCCCCCTTACCAGCCTGCAACCGTCCTTCACAACCAGCCTTCTCAGTCCCTTAACCATTCCTACGTTGGTGATGGGGGGAGTGTAATAAACATGATGTGATCCACATAATTGTAGATTCATGATAAAAAATAAATGAATAAACAGATGAATGAATGAATGAGACATTGCCGCCCCCAGTTTAAAAGCGACACGTGCATCCCTATGATTACCACAGCACTATTCTCAATAGCCAAGCTCAGTGTCCATCAGTAGATGAACAATGGAATATTATTCAGTCATAGGAAAACAAATCACACCATTTGCAGAAACACGGATGGTGTGAGAGGGCATCATACTCAGTGTAATAAGGCAGGCAGGTGGAGAAACACAAGGATCAAATGATATCACTCGCCTGTGCAGGAGGGGAACGAAGAGACATCCGAAGAAGAAAAACGGCACCACAAGAGTGGACTCACAGTTACCAAACGGAAAGGGATGGGCGAGGACAGGTGGGAATGGAGGAAAATGTCAGGCGGAGCGGGGGCGAATGTGCACATTACCTTTGGCATGCATAAAGCAGAAGGGGGGCACGGGGAGGGACGTACGACACAGAGAAGACAACAAGGGATTCTACAGCATCTTAATATGCTCATGGACAGTGACTGCAATGAGGTATGTGGGGGCATCTCATTGTGGGAGGCAGTTTACTAAGCTACATGAGACTCACGTAGATGAAGACTAATGATAAATAAATAAATAAATAACAGATATACAAGTGAGTAATGAACTAACTAAATATATTCATACATCCGGACATACAGAAATAAACACTAGAATACAGCAGCCCAGTTTAAAAAAGACCTGTGCACCCGTATAATTATCACAGCACTGTCCACAACAACAGACAAGGTAAGTGTCTATCAGAGGATGAAAAGTGGAATATTATACTGCCATATGCAGAAACCAATCCTACCATGTGCAACAACATGGAGGGAGGTAGAGGGTATCATGCTCAGCGAAATAAGCCACGCAGAGAAAGACAAGTGTCAACTGATTTCACTCACCTGTGGAGTACCAGAAAAAAGAAAAGGAGTGATAGAAAAGGACAGTAGCAGCCGCACCGAACCCAAGAATGGACTCACACTTACCAAAGGGAATGGGACTGAGGAGGATGGCTGAGGAGGGAAGGGAGAGAGGGAAAATGGGGCATTATGAGTGGCACACAGGCTGTGGCCCGGCGGCAAGCTTAGGTAGGTCCGTATAACATAGCGATGATCAGCAGCACTTCTACAGCATATTCCTGGGCTGTTGGACAGCGACTCTTACGGGCTACGTGCTGGGGACTTGACAGTGGGGGTAGTCTTAGGAACCATAATGTTGTTCATGTAACTTTGAAGTAGTGACAACAAAATGAAAAGGAACACACAGTACCTTGGCTCTGGATTCCATTTAGCCTGATGCTGTCAAGTTGGTCAGTGTCCACCTCACCCGAATCACACCTGCTCCTCTCAGCATACACATTATGTCTCTAGGACAGAGGCACCACTGTGACATCGTGGAGTCTCCAGGCAACAGTGCAGCGCTTACAAACTCCACCCACGGCGGGGGGGGAGTGCCCAGCCGGGCGGAGCTGCATCATCTTAGCAAACATTAGAGTTACTTACCTACAAACATATATACATATATATATGTATAATGATATCACTCATCATTACAGTATCAGAACAAACAAAAAACTGAAGAAGGAAACAGCAGCAGTCTCAGAAAACCCAAGAATGGACTAAAAGTTAACAGAGGGAAAGAGACTGAGGTGTATGGGTGGGAATGGAGGGATTAGGGAGGGGCGAAGTAAGGACACATTAGAAGAAGAATATATAATGTGGGAGGGGTGTCACAGACAGGGCGGAAAAACACAGAAAAGACAAGTAGGGATTCTACACTATCTTACAATGCTCATGGACAGTGACTGCAATGGGGTATCTGGGGGCACGTGCGTGATGGGGGGAGTCTAGTAAACATAATGGAACTCATCTAATTGTGCATTAATGACAGAAACATCCATGGATAGATAGGTAGACAGATAATAAATGAATGAATGAATGAATGAATGAATGAATGGATGCATGGATGGATGAATACATACATACACACATACATACATACAAACATACATACATAAGGAATGCAGCAACCCAGTTCTAGAAAGACATCTGCACCCTAAATTTATGGCAGCACTATTCACAATAACCAGTCTACAATTACATAAGGAACATTAAGGTTACTAGACTGCCCAGATCATCAAGTCGCCCCCCAGACCCCATTACACTCACTGTTCACCAGCATAGTAAGATCCTACAGAATCACTGCTTCAATTCTCTGAACTATACTGCCTTCCCTATAGAATTCCCCCCCACATTATGTGAGCTAATCGTAATGCCCCCTTACCAGCCTGCAACCGTCCTTCACAACCAGCCTTCTCAGTCCCTTAACCATTCCTACGTTGGTGATGGGGGGAGTGTAATAAACATGATGTGATCCACATAATTGTAGATTCATGAAAAAAAATTAAATGAATAAACAGATGAATGAATGAATGAGACATTGCCGCCCCCAGTTTAAAAGCGACACGTGCATCCCTATGATTACCACAGCACTATTCTCAATAGCCAAGCTCAGTGTCCATCAGTAGATGAACAATGGAATATTATTCAGTCATAGGAAAACAAATCACACCATTTGCAGAAACGCGGATGGTGTGAGAGGGCATCATACTCAGTGTAATAAGGCAGGCAGGTGGAGAAACACATGGATCAAATGATATCACTCGCCCGTGCAGGAGGGGAACCAAGAGACATCCGAAGAAGAAAAACGGCACCACAAGAGTGGACTCACAGTTACCAAAGGGAAAGGGATGGACGTGGACAGGTGGGAACGGAGGAGAATGTCAGGCAGAGCGGGGGCGAATGTGCACATTACCTTTGGCATGCATAAAGCAGAAGGGGGGCACGGGGAGGGACGTACGACACAGAGAAGACAACAAGGGATTCTACAGCATCTTAATATGCTCATGGACAGTGACTGCAATGAGGTATGTGGGGGCATCTCATTGTGGGGGGCAGTTTACTAAACTACATGAGACTCACGTAGATGAAGACTAATGATAAATAAATCAATAAATAACAGATATACAAGTGAGTAATGAACTAACTAAATATATTCATACATCCGGACATACAGAAATAAACACTAGAATACAGCAGCCCAGTTTAAAAAAGACCTGTGCACCCGTATAATTATCACAGCACTGTCCACAACAACAGACAAGGTAAGTGTCTATCAGAGGATGAAAAGTGGAATATTATACTGCCATATGCAGAAACCAATCCTACCATGTGCAACAACATGGAGGGAGGTAGAGGGTATCATGCTCAGCGAAATAAGCCACGCAGAGAAAGACAAGTGTCAACTGATTTCACTCACCTGTGGAGTACCAGAAAAAAGAAAAGGAGTGATAGAAAAGGACAGTAGCAGCCGCACCGAACCCAAGAATGGACTCACACTTACCAAAGGGAATGGGACTGAGGAGGATGGCTGAGGAGGGAAGGGAGAGAGGGAAAATGGGGCATTATGAGTGGCACACAGGGTGTGGCCCGGCGGCAAGCTTAGGTAGGTCCGTATAACATAGCGATGATCAGCAGCACTTCTACAGCATATTCCTGGGCTGTTGGACAGCGACTCTTACGGGCTACGTGCTGGGGACTTGACAGTGGGGGTAGTCTTAGGAACCATAATGTTGTTCATGTAACTTTGAAGTAGTGACAACAAAATGAAAAGGAACACACAGTACCTTGGCTCTGGATTCCATTTAGCCTGATGCTGTCAAGTTGGTCAGTGTCCACCTCACCCGAATCACACCTGCTCCTCTCAGCATACACATTATGTCTCTAGGACAGAGGCACCACTGTGACATCGTGGAGTCTCCAGGCAACAGTGCTGCGCTTACAAACTCCACCCACGGCGGGGGGGGAGTGCCCAGCCGGGCGGAGCTGCATCATCTTAGCAAACATTAGAGTTACTTACCTACAAACATATATACATATATATATGTATAATGATATCACTCATCATTACAGTATCAGAACAAACAAAAAACTGAAGAAGGAAACAGCAACAGTCTCAGAAAACCCAAGAATGGACTAAAAGTTAACAGAGGGAAAGAGACTGAGGTGTATGGGTGGGAATGGAGGGATTAGGGAGGGGCGAAGTAAGGACACATTAGAAGAAGAATATATAATGTGGGAGGGGTGTCACAGACAGGGCGGAAAAACACAGAAAAGACAAGTAGGGATTCTACACTATCTTACTATGCTCATGGACAGTGACTGCAATGGGGTATCTGGGGGCATGTGCGTGATGGGGGAAGTCTAGTAAACATAATGGAACTCATCTAATTGTGCATTAATGACAGAAACATCCATGGATAGATAGGTAGACAGATAATAAATGAATTAATGAATGAATGAATGAATGAATGGATGCATGGATGGATGAATACATACATACACACATACATACATACAAACATACATACATAAGGAATGCAGCAACCCAGTTCTAGAAAGACATCTGCACCCCTAAATTTATGGCAGCACTATTCACAATAACCAGTCTACAATTACATAAGGAACATTAAGGTTACTAGACTGCCCAGATCATCAAGTCGCCCCCCAGACCCCATTACACTCACTGTTCACCAGCATAGTAAGATCCTACAGAATCACTGCTTCAATTCTCTGAACTATACTGCCTTCCCTATAGAATTCCCCCCCACATTATGTGAGCTAATCGTAATGCCCCCTTACCAGCCTGCAACCGTCCTTCACAACCAGCCTTCTCAGTCCCTTAACCATTCCTACGTTGGTGATGGGGGGAGTGTAATAAACATGATGTGATCCACATAATTGTAGATTCATGATAAAAAAATAAATGAATAAACAGATGAATGAATGAATGAGACATTGCCGCCCCCAGTTTAAAAGCGACACGTGCATCCCTATGATTACCACAGCACTATTCTCAATAGCCAAGCTCAGTGTCCATCAGTAGATGAACAATGGAATATTATTCAGTCATAGGAAAACAAATCACACCATTTGCAGAAACACGGATGGTGTGAGAGGGCATCATACTCAGTGTAATAAGGCAGGCAGGTGGAGAAACACAAGGATCAAATGATATCACTCGCCCGTGCAGGAGGGGAACCAAGAGATATCCGAAGAAGAAAAACGGCACCACAAGAGTGGACTCACAGTTACCAAACGGAAAGGGATGGACGTGGACAGGTGGGAAAGGAGGAAAATGTCAGGCGGAGCGGGGGCGAATGTGCACATTACCTTTGGCATGCATAAAGCAGAAGGGGGGCACGGGGAGGGACGTACGACACAGAGAAGACAACAAGGGATTCTACAGCATCTTAATATGCTCATGGACAGTGACGGCAATGAGGTATGTGGGGGCATCTCATTGTGGGGGGCAGTTTACTAAACTACATGAGACTCATGTAGATGAAGACTAATGATAAATAAATAAATAAATAACAGATATACAAGTGAGTAATGAACTAACTAAATATATTCATACATCCGGACATACAGAAATAAACACTAAAATACAGCAGCCCAGTTTAAAAAAGACCTGTGCACCCGTATAATTATCACAGCACTGTCCACAACAACAGACAAGGTAAGTGTCTATCAGAGGATGAAAAGTGGAATATTATTCTGCCATATGCAGAAACCAATCAAACCATGTGCAACAACATGGAGGGAGGTAGAGGGTATCATGCTCAGCGAAATAAGCCACGCAGAGAAAGACAAGTGTCAACTGATTTCACTCACCTGTGGAGTACCAGAAAAAAGAAAAGGAGTGATAGAAAAGGACAGTAGCAGCCGCACCGAACCCAAGAATGGACTCACACTTACCAAAGGGAATGGGACTGAGGAGGATGGCTGAGAAGGGAAGGGAGAGAGGGAAAATGGGGCATTATGAGTGGCACACAGGGTGTGGCCCGGCGGCAAGCTTAGGTAGGTCCGTATAACATAGTGATGATCAGCAGCACTTCTACAGCATATTCCTGGGCTGTTGGACAGCGACTCTTACGGGCTACGTGCTGGGGACTTGACAGTGGGGGTAGTCTTAGGAACCATAATGTTGTTCATGTAACTTTGAAGTAGTGACAACAAAATGAAAAGGAACACACAGTACCTTGGCTCTGGATTCCATTAAGCCTGATGCTGTCAAGTTGGTCAGTGTCCACCTCACCCGAATCACACCTGCTCCTCTCAGCATACACATTATGTCTCTAGGACAGAGGCACCACTGTGACATCGTGGAGTCTCCAGGCAACAGTGCTGCGCTTACAAACTCCACCCACGGCGGGGGGGGAGTGCCCAGCCGGGCGGAGCTGCATCATCTTAGCAAACATTAGAGTTACTTACCTACAAACATATATACATATATATATGTATAATGATATCACTCATCATTACAGTATCAGAACAAACAAAAAACTGAAGAAGGAAACAGCAGCAGTCTCAGAAAACCCAAGAATGGACTAAAAGTTAACAGAGGGAAAGAGACTGAGGTGTATGGGTGGGAATGGAGGGATTAGGGAGGGGCGAAGTAAGGACACATTAGAAGAAGAATATATAATGTGGGAGGGGTGTCACAGACAGGGCGGAAAAACACAGAAAAGACAAGTATGGATTCTACACTATCTTACTATGCTCATGGACAGTGACTGCAATGGGGTATCTAGGGTCACGTGAGTGACGGGGGGAGTCTAGTAAACATAATGGAACTCATCTAATTGTGCATTAATGACAGAAACATCCATGGATAGATAGGTAGACAGATAATAAATGAATGAATGAATGAATGAATGAATGAATGGATGCATGGATGGATGAATACATACATACACACATACATACATACAAACATACATACATAAGGAATGCAGCAACCCAGTTCTAGAAAGACATCTGCACCCCTAAATTTATGGCAGCACTATTCACAATAACCAGTCTACAATTACATAAGGAACATTAAGGTTACTAGACTGCCCAGATCATCAAGTCGCCCCCCAGACCCCATTACACTCACTGTTCACCAGCATAGTAAGATCCTACAGAATCACTGCTTCAATTCTCTGAACTATACTGCCTTCCCTATAGAATTCCCCCCCACATTATGTGAGCTAATCGTAATGCCCCCTTACCAGCCTGCAACCGTCCTTCACAACCAGCCTTCTCAGTCCCTTAACCATTCCTACGTTGGTGATGGGGGGAGTGTAATAAACATGATGTGATCCACATAATTGTAGATTCATGATAAAAAATAAATGAATAAACAGATGAATGAATGAATGAGACATTGCCGCCCCCAGTTTAAAAGCGACACGTGCATCCCTATGATTACCACAGCACTATTCTCAATAGCCAAGCTCAGTGTCCATCAGTAGATGAACAATGGAATATTATTCAGTCATAGGAAAACAAATCACACCATTTGCAGAAACACGGATGGTGTGAGAGGGCATCATACTCAGTGTAATAAGGCAGGCAGGTGGAGAAACACAAGGATCAAATGATATCACTCGCCTGTGCAGGAGGGGAACGAAGAGACATCCGAAGAAGAAAAACGGCACCACAAGAGTGGACTCACAGTTACCAAACGGAAAGGGATGGGCGAGGACAGGTGGGAACGGAGGAAAATGTCAGGCGGAGCGGGGGCGAATGTGCACATTACCTTTGGCATGCATAAAGCAGAAGGGGGGCACGGGGAGGGACGTACGACACAGAGAAGACAACAAGGGATTCTACAGCATCTTAATATGCTCATGGACAGTGACTGCAATGAGGTATGTGGGGGCATCTCATTGTGGGAGGCAGTTTACTAAGCTACATGAGACTCACGTAGATGAAGACTAATGATAAATAAATAAATAAATAACAGATATACAAGTGAGTAATGAACTAACTAAATATATTCATACATCCGGACATACAGAAATAAACACTAGAATACAGCAGCCCAGTTTAAAAAAGACCTGTGCACCCGTATAATTATCACAGCACTGTCCACAACAACAGACAAGGTAAGTGTCTATCAGAGGATGAAAAGTGGAATATTATACTGCCATATGCAGAAACCAATCCTACCATGTGCAACAACATGGAGGGAGGTAGAGGGTATCATGCTCAGCGAAATAAGCCACGCAGAGAAAGACAAGTGTCAACTGATTTCACTCACCTGTGGAGTACCAGAAAAAAGAAAAGGAGTGATAGAAAAGGACAGTAGCAGCCGCACCGAACCCAAGAATGGACTCACACTTACCAAAGGGAATGGGACTGAGGAGGATGGCTGAGGAGGGAAGGGAGAGAGGGAAAATGGGGCATTATGAGTGGCACACAGGCTGTGGCCCGGCGGCAAGCTTAGGTAGGTCCGTATAACATAGCGATGATCAGCAGCACTTCTACAGCATATTCCTGGGCTGTTGGACAGCGACTCTTACGGGCTACGTGCTGGGGACTTGACAGTGGGGGTAGTCTTAGGAACCATAATGTTGTTCATGTAACTTTGAAGTAGTGACAACAAAATGAAAAGGAACACACAGTACCTTGGCTCTGGATTCCATTTAGCCTGATGCTGTCAAGTTGGTCAGTGTCCACCTCACCCGAATCACACCTGCTCCTCTCAGCATACACATTATGTCTCTAGGACAGAGGCACCACTGTGACATCGTGGAGTCTCCAGGCAACAGTGCAGCGCTTACAAACTCCACCCACGGCGGGGGGGGAGTGCCCAGCCGGGCGGAGCTGCATCATCTTAGCAAACATTAGAGTTACTTACCTACAAACATATATACATATATATATGTATAATGATATCACTCATCATTACAGTATCAGAACAAACAAAAAACTGAAGAAGGAAACAGCAGCAGTCTCAGAAAACCCAAGAATGGACTAAAAGTTAACAGAGGGAAAGAGACTGAGGTGTATGGGTGGGAATGGAGGGATTAGGG
This sequence comes from Manis pentadactyla, assembly GCF_030020395.1. Taxonomy (NCBI): domain Eukaryota; kingdom Metazoa; phylum Chordata; class Mammalia; order Pholidota; family Manidae; genus Manis; species Manis pentadactyla. The sequence goes on from NC_080024.1 coordinate 81,612,961, forward strand.
AGGGGCGAAGTAAGGACACATTAGAAGAAGAATATATAATGTGGGAGGGGTGTCACAGACAGGGCGGAAAAACACAGAAAAGACAAGTAGGGATTCTACACTATCTTACAATGCTCATGGACAGTGACTGCAATGGGGTATCTGGGGGCACGTGCGTGATGGGGGGAGTCTAGTAAACATAATGGAACTCATCTAATTGTGCATTAATGACAGAAACATCCATGGATAGATAGGTAGACAGATAATAAATGAATGAATGAATGAATGAATGAATGAATGGATGCATGGATGGATGAATACATACATACACACATACATACATACAAACATACATACATAAGGAATGCAGCAACCCAGTTCTAGAAAGACATCTGCACCCTAAATTTATGGCAGCACTATTCACAATAACCAGTCTACAATTACATAAGGAACATTAAGGTTACTAGACTGCCCAGATCATCAAGTCGCCCCCCAGACCCCATTACACTCACTGTTCACCAGCATAGTAAGATCCTACAGAATCACTGCTTCAATTCTCTGAACTATACTGCCTTCCCTATAGAATTCCCCCCCACATTATGTGAGCTAATCGTAATGCCCCCTTACCAGCCTGCAACCGTCCTTCACAACCAGCCTTCTCAGTCCCTTAACCATTCCTACGTTGGTGATGGGGGGAGTGTAATAAACATGATGTGATCCACATAATTGTAGATTCATGAAAAAAAATTAAATGAATAAACAGATGAATGAATGAATGAGACATTGCCGCCCCCAGTTTAAAAGCGACACGTGCATCCCTATGATTACCACAGCACTATTCTCAATAGCCAAGCTCAGTGTCCATCAGTAGATGAACAATGGAATATTATTCAGTCATAGGAAAACAAATCACACCATTTGCAGAAACGCGGATGGTGTGAGAGGGCATCATACTCAGTGTAATAAGGCAGGCAGGTGGAGAAACACATGGATCAAATGATATCACTCGCCCGTGCAGGAGGGGAACCAAGAGACATCCGAAGAAGAAAAACGGCACCACAAGAGTGGACTCACAGTTACCAAAGGGAAAGGGATGGACGTGGACAGGTGGGAACGGAGGAAAATGTCCCGCGGAGCGGGGGCGAATGTGCACATCACCTTTGGCATGCATAAAGCAGAAGGGGGGCACGGGGAGGGACGTACGACACAGAGAAGACAACAAGGGATTCTACAGCATCTTAATATGCTCATGGACAGTGACTGCAATGAGGTATGTGGGGGCATCTCATTGTGGGCAGTTTACTAAACTACATGAGACTCACGTAGATGAAGACTAATGATAAATAAATAAATAAATAACACATATACAAGTGAGTAATGAACTAACTAAATATATTCATACATCCGGACATACAGAAATAAACACTAAAATACAGCAGCCCAGTTTAAAAAAGACCTGTGCACCCGTATAATTATCACAGCACTGTCCACAACAACAGACAAGGTAAGTGTCTATCTGAGGATGAAAAGTGGAATATTATTCTGCCATATGCAGAAACCAATCCTACAATGTGCAACAACATGGAGGGAGGTAGAGGGTATCATGCTCAGCGAAATAAGCCACGCAGAGAAAGACAAGTGTCAACTGATTTCACTCACCTGTGGAGTACCAGAAAAAAGAAAAGGAGTGATAGAAAAGGACAGTAGCAGCCGCACCGAACCCAAGAATGGACTCACACTTACCAAAGGGAATGGGACTGAGGAGGATGGCTTAGGAGGGAAGGGAGAGAGGGAAAATGGGGCATTATGAGTGGCACACAGGCTGTGGCCCGGCGGCAAGCTTAGGTAGGTCCGGGTAACATAGCGATGATCAGCAGCACTTCTACAGCATATTCCTGGGCTGTTGGACAGCGACTCTTACGGGCTACGTGCTGGGGACTTGACAGTGGGGGTAGTCTTAGGAACCATAATGTTGTTCATGTAACTTTGAAGTAGTGACAACAAAATGAAAAGGAACACACAGTACCTTGGCTCTGGATTCCATTTAGCCTGACGCTGTCAAGTTGGTCAGTGTCCACCTCACCCGAATCACACCTGCTCCTCTCAGCATACACATTATGTCTCTAGGACAGAGGCACCACTGTGACATCGTGGAGTCTCCAGGCAACAGTGCTGCGCTTACAAACTCCACCCACGCGGGGGGGGGCAGTGCCCAGCCTTGCGGAGCTGCATCATCTTAGCAAACATTAGAGTTACTTACCTACAAACATATATATATATGTATACATATCTGTATAATGATATCACTCATCATTACAGTATCAGAACAAACAAAAAACTGAAGAAGGAAACAGCAGCAGTCTCAGAAAACCCAAGAATGGACTAAAAGTTAACAGAGGGAAAGAGACTGAGGTGTATGGGTGGGAATGGAGGGATTAGGGAGGGGCGAAGTAAGGACACATTAGAAGAAGAATATATAATGTGGGAGGGGTGTCACAGACAGGGCGGAAAAACACAGAAAAGACAAGTAGGGATTCTACACTATCTTACTATGCTCATGGACAGTGACTGCAATGGGGTATCTGGGGGCACGTGCGTGATGGGGGGAGTCTAGTAAACATAATGGAACTCATCTAATTGTGCATTAATGACAGAAACATCCATGGATAGATAGGTAGACAGATAATAAATGAATGAATGAATGAATGAATGAATGAATGGATGCATGGATGGATGAATACATACATACACACATACATACATACAAACATACATACATAAGGAATGCAGCAACCCAGTTCTAGAAAGACATCTGCACCCCTAAATTTATGGCAGCACTATTCACAATAACCAGTCTACAATTACATAAGGAACATTAAGGTTACTAGACTGCCCAGATCATCAAGTCGCCCCCCAGACCCCATTACACTCACTGTTCACCAGCATAGTAAGATCCTACAGAATCACTGCTTGAATTCTCTGAACTATACTGCCTTCCCTATAGAATTCCCCCCCACATTATGTGAGCTAATCGTAATGCCCCCTTACCAGCCTGCAACCATCCTTCACAACCAGCCTTCTCAGTCCCTTAACCATTCCTACGTTGGTGATGGGGGGAGTGTAATAAACATGATGTGATCCACATAATTGTAGATTCATGATAAAAAAATAAATGAATAAACAGATGAATGAATGAATGAGACATTGCCGCCCCCAGTTTAAAAGCGACACGTGCATCCCTATGATTACCACAGCACTATTCTCAATAGCCAAGCTCAGTGTCCATCAGTAGATGAACAATGGAATATTATTCAGTCATAGGAAAACAAATCACACCATTTGCAGAAACACGGATGGTGTGAGAGGGCATCATACTCAGTGTAATAAGGCAGGCAGGTGGAGAAACACAAGGATCAAATGATATCACTCGCCCGTGCAGGAGGGGAACCAAGAGACATCCGAAGAAGAAAAACGGCACCACAAGAGTGGACTCACAGTTACCAAACGGAAAGGGATGGACGTGGACAGGTGGGAACGGAGGAAAATGTCAGGTGGAGCGGGGGCGAATGTGCACATTACCTTTGGCATGCATAAAGCAGAAGGGGGGCACGGGGAGGGACGTACGACACAGAGAAGACAACAAGGGATTCTACAGCATCTTAATATGCTCATGGACAGTGACTGCAATGAGGTATGTGGGGGCATCTCATTGTGGGCAGTTTACTAAACTACATGAGACTCACGTAGATGAAGACTAATGATAAATAAATAAATAAATAACACATATACAAGTGAGTAATGAACTAACTAAATATATTCATACATCCGGACATACAGAAATAAACACTAAAATACAGCAGCCCAGTTTAAAAAAGACCTGTGCACCCGTATAATTATCACAGCACTGTCCACAACAACAGACAAGGTAAGTGTCTATCTGAGGATGAAAAGTGGAATATTATTCTGCCATATGCAGAAACCAATCCTACAATGTGCAACAACATGGAGGGAGGTAGAGGGTATCATGCTCAGCGAAATAAGCCACGCAGAGAAAGACAAGTGTCAACTGATTTCACTCACCTGTGGAGTACCAGAAAAAAGAAAAGGAGTGATAGAAAAGGACAGTAGCAGCCGCACCGAACCCAAGAATGGACTCACACTTACCAAAGGGAATGGGACTGAGGAGGATGGCTTAGGAGGGAAGGGAGAGAGGGAAAATGGGGCATTATGAGTGGCACACAGGCTGTGGCCCGGCGGCAAGCTTAGGTAGGTCCGGGTAACATAGCGATGATCAGCAGCACTTCTACAGCATATTCCTGGGCTGTTGGACAGCGACTCTTACGGGCTACGTGCTGGGGACTTGACAGTGGGGGTAGTCTTAGGAACCATAATGTTGTTCATGTAACTTTGAAGTAGTGACAACAAAATGAAAAGGAACACACAGTACCTTGGCTCTGGATTCCATTTAGCCTGACGCTGTCAAGTTGGTCAGTGTCCACCTCACCCGAATCACACCTGCTCCTCTCAGCATACACATTATGTCTCTAGGACAGAGGCACCACTGTGACATCGTGGAGTCTCCAGGCAACAGTGCTGCGCTTACAAACTCCACCCACGCGGGGGGGGGCAGTGCCCAGCCTTGCGGAGCTGCATCATCTTAGCAAACATTAGAGTTACTTACCTACAAACATATATATATATGTATACATATCTGTATAATGATATCACTCATCATTACAGTATCAGAACAAACAAAAAACTGAAGAAGGAAACAGCAGCAGTCTCAGAAAACCCAAGAATGGACTAAAAGTTAACAGAGGGAAAGAGACTGAGGTGTATGGGTGGGAATGGAGGGATTAGGGAGGGGCGAAGTAAGGACACATTAGAAGAAGAATAAATAATGTGGGAGGGGTGTCAATGACAGGGTAGAAAAACACAGAAAAGTCAAGTAGGGATTCTACAGTATCTGACTATGCTCATGGACAGTGACTGCAATGGGGTATCTGGGGGCACGTGCGTGATGGGGGGAGTCTAGTAAACATAATGGAACTCATCTAATTGTGCATTAATGACAGAAACATCCATGGATAGATAGGTAGACAGAAAATAAATGAATGAATGAATGAATGAATGGATGCATGGATGGATGAATACATACATACACTCATACATACATACAAACATACATACATAAGGAATGCAGCAACCCAGTTCTAGAAAGACATCTGCACCCCTAAATTTATGGCAGCACTATTCACAATAACCAGTCTACAATTACATAAGGAACATTAAGGTTACTAGACTGCCCAGATCATCAAGTCGCCCCCCAGACCCCATTACACTCACTGTTCACCAGCATAGTAAGATCCTACAGAATCACTGCTTGAATTCTCTGAACTATACTGCCTTCCCTATAGAATTCCCCCCCACATTATGTGAGCTAATCGTAATGCCCCCTTACCAGCCTGCAACCATCCTTCACAACCAGCCTTCTCAGTCCCTTAACCATTCCTACGTTGGTGATGGGGGGAGTGTAATAAACATGATGTGATCCACATAATTGTAGATTCATGATAAAAAAATAAATGAATAAACAGATGAATGAATGAATGAATGAGACATTGCCGCCCCCAGTTTAAAAGCGACACGTGCATCCCTATGATTACCACAGCACTGTTCTCAATAGCCAAGCTCAGTGTCCATCAGTAGATGAACAATGGAATATTATTCAGTCATAGGAAAACAAATCACACCATTTGCAGAAACACGGATGGTGTGAGAGGGCATCATACTCAGTGTAATAAGGCAGGCAGGTGGAGAAACACAAGGATCAAATGATATCACTCGCCCGTGCAGGAGGGGAACCAAGAGACATCCGAAGAAGAAAAACGGCACCACAAGAGTGGACTCACAGTTACCAAACGGAAAGGGATGGACGTGGACAGGTGGGAACGGAGGAAAATGTCAGGCGGAGCGGGGGCGAATGTGCACATTACCTTTGGCATGCATAAAGCAGAAGGGGGGCACGGGGAGGGACGTACGACACAGAGAAGACAACAAGGGATTCTACAGCATCTTAATATGCTCATGGACAGTGACTGCAATGAGGTATGTGGGGGCATCTCATTGTGGGGGGCAGTTTACTAAACTACATGAGACTCACGTCGATGAAGACTAATGGTAAATAAATAAATAAATAACAGATATACAAGTGAGTAATGAACTAACTAAATATATTCATACATCCGGACATACAGAAATAAACACTAGAATACAGCAGCCCAGTTTAAAAAAGACCTGTGCACCCGTATAATTATCACAGCACTGTCCACAACAACAGACAAGGTAAGTGTCTATCTGAGGATGAAAAGTGGAATATTATTCTGCCATATGCAGAAACCAATCGTACCATGTGCAACAACATGGAGGGAGGTAGAGGGTATCATGCTCAGCGAAATAAGCCACGCAGAGAAAGACAAGTGTCAACTGATTTCACTCACCTGTGGAGTAGCAGAAAAAAGAAAAGGAGTGATAGAAAAGGACAGTAGCAGCCGCACCGAACCCAAGAATGGACTCACACTTACCAAAGGGAATGGGACTGAGGAGGATGGCTGAGGAGGGAAGGGAGAGAGGGAAAATGGGGCATTATGAGTGGCACACAGGCTGTGGCCCGGCGGCAAGCATAGGTAGGTCCGTATAACATAGCGATGATCAGCAGCACTTCTACAGCATATTCCTGGGCTGTTGGACAGCGACTCTTACGGGCTACGTGCTGGGAACTTGACAGTGGGGGTAGTCTTAGGAACCATAATGTTGTTCATGTAACTTTGAAGTAGTGACAACAAAATGAAAAGGAACACACAGTACCTTGGCTCTGGATTCCATTTAGCCTGATGCTGTCAAGTTGGTCAGTGTCCACCTCACCCGAATCACACCTGCTCCTCTCAGCATACACATTATGTCTCTAGGACAGAGGCACCACTGTGACATCGTGGAGTCTCCAGGCAACAGTGCTGCGCTTACAAACTCCACCCACGGGGGGGGGGGAGTGCCCAGCCAGACGGAGTTGCATCATCTTAGCAAACATTAGAGTTACTTACCTACAAACATATATACATATATATATGTATAATGATATCACTCATCATTACAGTATCAGAACAAACAAAAAACTGAAGAAGGAAACAGCAGCAGTCTCAGAAAACCCAAGAATGGACTAAAAGTTAACAGAGGGAAAGAGACTGAGGTGTATGGGTGGGAATGGAGGGATTAGGGAGGGGGGAAGTAAGGACACATTAGAAGAAGAATATATAATGTGGGAGCGGGGGTCACAGGCAGGGCGGAAAAACACAGAAAAGACAAGTAGGGATTCTACAGTATCTTACTATGCTCATGGACAGTGACTGCAATGGGGTATCTGGGGGCACGTGCGTGATGGGGGGAGTCTAGTAAACATAATGGAACTCATCTAATTGTGCATTAATGACAGAAACATCCATGGATAGATAGGTAGACAGATAATAAATGAATGAATGAATGAATGAATGAATGAATGGATGCATGGATGGATGAATACATACATACACACATACATACATACAAACATACATACATAAGGAATGCAGCAACCCAGTTCTAGAAAGACATCTGCACCCCTAAATTTATGGCAGCACTATTCACAATAACCAGTCTACAATTACATAAGGAACATTAAGGTTACTAGACTGCCCAGATCATCAAGTCGCCCCCCAGACCCCATTACACTCACTGTTCACCAGCATAGTAAGATCCTACAGAATCACTGCTTGAATTCTCTGAACTATACTGCCTTCCCTATAGAATTCCCCCCCACATTATGTGAGCTAATCGTAATGCCCCCTTACCAGCCTGCAACCGTCCTTCACAACCAGCCTTCTCAGTCCCTTAACCATTCCTACGTTGGTGATGGGGGGAGTGTAATAAACATGATGTGATCCACATAATTGTAGATTCATGAAAAAAAATTAAATGAATAAACAGATGAATGAATGAATGAGACATTGCCGCCCCCAGTTTAAAAGCGACACGTGCATCCCTATGATTACCACAGCACTATTCTCAATAGCCAAGCTCAGTGTCCATCAGTAGATGAACAATGGAATATTATTCAGTCATAGGAAAACAAATCACACCATTTGCAGAAACGCGGATGGTGTGAGAGGGCATCATACTCAGTGTAATAAGGCAGGCAGGTGGAGAAACACAAGGATCAAATGATATCACTCGCCCGTGCAGGAGGGGAACCAAGAGACATCCGAAGAAGAAAAACGGCACCACAAGAGTGGACTCACAGTTACCAAAGGGAAAGGGATGGACGTGGACAGGTGGGAACGGAGGAAAATGTCAGGCGGAGCGGGGGCGAATGTGCACATTACCTTTGGCATGCATAAAGCAGAAGGGGGGCACGGGGAGGGACGTACGACACAGAGAAGACAACAAGGGATTCTACAGCATCTTAATATGCTCATGGACAGTGACTGCAATGAGGTATGTGGGGGCATCTCATTGTGGGGGGCAGTTTACTAAACTACATGAGACTCACGTAGATGAAGACTAATGATAAATAAATAAATAAATAACAGATATACAAGTGAGTAATGAACTAACTAAATATATTCATACATCCGGACATACAGAAATAAACACTAGAATACAGCAGCCCAGTTTAAAAAAGACCTGTGCACCCGTATAATTATCACAGCACTGTCCACAACAACTGACAAGGTAAGTGTCTATCAGAGGATGAAAAGTGGAATATTATTCTGCCATATGCAGAAACCAATCCTACCATGTGCAACAACATGGAGGGAGGTAGAGGGTATCATGCTCAGCGAAATAAGCCACGCAGAGAAAGACAAGTGTCAACTGATTTCACTCACCTGTGGAGTACCAGAAAAAAGAAAAGGAGTGATAGAAAAGGACAGTAGCAGCCGCACCGAACCCAAGAATGGACTCACACTTACCAAAGGGAATGGGACTGAGGAGGATGGCTTAGGAGGGAAGGGAGAGAGGGAAAATGGGGCATTATGAGTGGCACACAGGCTGTGGCCCGGCGGCAAGCTTAGGTAGGTCCGTGTAACATAGCGATGATCAGCAGCACTTCTACAGCATATTCCTGGGCTGTTGGACAGCGACTCTTACGGGCTACGTGCTGGGGACTTGACAGTGGGGGTAGTCTTAGGAACCATAATGTTGTTCATGTAACTTTGAAGTAGTGACAACAAAATGAAAAGGAACACACAGTACCTTGGCTCTGGATTCCATTTAGCCTGATGCTGTCAAGTTGGTCAGTGTCCACCTCACCCGAATCACACCTGCTCCTCTCAGCATACACATTATGTCTCTAGGACAGAGGCACCACTATGAGATCGTGGAATCTCCAGGCAACAGTGCTGCGCTTACAAACTCCACCCACGGGGTGGGAGGAAGTGCCCAGCCGGGCGGAGCTGCATCATCTTAGCAAACATTAGACTTACTTACCTACAAACATATATATATATATACATATATGTATAATGATATCACTCATCATTACAGTATCAGAACAAACAAAAAACTGAAGAAGGAAACAGCAGCAGTCTCAGAAAACCCAAGAATGGACTAAAAGTTAACAGAGGGAAAGAGAATGAGGTGTATGGGTGGGAATGGAGGGATTAGGGAGGGGCGAAGTAAGGACACATTAGAAGAAGAATATATAATGTGGGAGGGGTGTCACAGACAGGGCGGAAAAACACAGAAAAGACAAGTAGGGATTCTACAGTATCTTACTATGCTCATGGACAGTGACTGCAATGGGGTATCTGGGGGCACGTGCGTGATGGGGGGAGTCTAGTAAACATAATGGAACTCATCTAATTGTGCATTAATGACAGAAACATCCATGGATAGATAGGTAGACAGATAATAAATGAATGAATGAATGAATGAATGAATGGATGCATGGATGGATGAATACATACATACACACATACATACATACAAACATACATACATAAGGAATGCACCAACCCAGTTCTAGAAAGACATCTGCACCCCTAAATTTATGGCAGCACTATTCACAATAACCAGTCTACAATTACATAAGGAACATTAAGGTTACTAGACTGCCCAGATCATCAAGTCGCCCCCCAGACCCCATTACACTCACTGTTCACCAGCATAGTAAGATCCTACAGAATCACTGCTTCAATTCTCTGAACTATACTGCCTTCCCTATAGAATTCCCCCCCACATTATGTGAGCTAATCGTAATGCCCGCTTACCAGCCTGCAACCATCCATCACAACCAGCCTTCTCAGTCCCTTAACCATTCCTACGTTGGTGATGGGGGGAGTGTAATAAACATGATGTGATCCACATAATTGTAGATTCATGATAAAAAAATAAATGAATAAACAGATGAATGAATGAATGAGACATTGCCGCCCCCAGTTTAAAAGCGACACGTGCATCCCTATGATTACCACAGCACTATTCTCAATAGCCAAGCTCAGTGTCCATCAGTAGATGAACAATGGAATATTATTCAGTCATAGGAAAACAAATCACACCATTTGCAGAAACACGGATGGTGTGAGAGGGCATCATACTCAGTGTAATAAGGCAGGCAGGTGGAGAAACACAAGGATCAAATGATATCACTCGCCTGTGCAGGAGGGGAACCAAGAGACATCCGAAGAAGAAAAACGGCACCACAAGAGTGGACTCACAGTTACCAAAGGGAAAGGGATGGACGTGGACAGGTGGGAACGGAGGAAAATGTCAGGCGGTGCGGGGGCGAAAGTGCACATTACCATTGGCATGAATAAAGCAGAAGGGGGGCACGGGGAGGGACGTACGACACAGAGAAGACAACAAGGGATTCTACAGCATCTTAATATGCTCATGGACAGTGACTGCAATGAGGTATGTGGGGGCATCTCATTGTGGGGGGCAGTTTACTAAACTACATGAGACTCACGTCGATGAAGACTAATGATAAATAAATAAATAAATAACAGATATACAAGTGAGTAATGAACTAACTAAATATATTCATACATCCGGACATACAGAAATAAACACTAGAATACAGCAGCCCAGTTTAAAAAAGAACTGTGCACCCGTATAATTATCACAGCACTGTCCACAACAACAGACAAGGTAAGTGTCTATCAGAGGATGAAAAGTGGAATATTATTCTGCCATATGCAGAAACCAATCCTACCATGTGCAACAACATGGAGGGAGGTAGAGGGTATCATGCTCAGCGAAATAAGCCACGCAGAGAAAAACAAGTGTCAACTGATTTCACTCACCTGTGGAGTACCAGAAAAAAGAAAAGGAGTGATAGAAAAGGACAGTAGCAGCCGCACCGAACCCAAGAATGGACTCACACTTACCAAAGGGAATGGGACTGAGGAGGATGGCTTAGGAGGGAAGGGAGAGAGGGAAAATGGGGCATTATGAGTGGCACACAGGCTGTGGCCCGGCGGCAAGCTTAGGTAGGTCCGTATAACATAGCGATGATCAGCAGCACTTCTACAGCATATTCCTGGGCTGTTGGACAGCGACTCTTACGGGCTACGTGCTGGGGACTTGACAGTGTGGGTAGTCTTAGGAACCATAATGTTGTTCATGTAACTTTGAAGTAGTGACAACAAAATGAAAAGGAACACACAGTACCTTGGCTCTGGATTCCATTTAGCCTGATGCTGTCAAGTTGGTCAGTGTCCACCTCACCCGAATCACACCTGCTCCTCTCAGCATACACATTATGTCTCTAGGACAGAGGCACCACTGTGACATCGTGGAATCTCCAGGCAACAGTGCTGCGCTTACAAACTCCACCCACGGGGGGGGGGGGGCAGTGCCCAGCCTTGCGGAGCTGCATCATCTTAGCAAACATTAGAGTTACTTACCTAGAAACATATATATGTATATACATATATGTATAATGATATCACTCATCATTACAGTATCAGAACAAACAAAAAACTGAAGAAGGAAACAGCAGCAGTCTCAGAAAACCCAAGAATGGACTGAAAGTTAACAGAGGGAAAGAGACTGAGGTGTATGGTTGGGAATGGAGGGATTAGGGAGGGGCGAAGTAAGGACACATTAGAAGAAGAATATATAATGTGGGAGGGGTGTCACAGACAGGGCGGAAAAACACAGAAAAGACAAGTAGGGATTCTACAGTATCTTACTATGCTCATGGACAGTGACTGCAATGGGGTATCTGGGGGCACGTGCGTGATGGGGGGAGTCTAGTAAACATAATGTTACTCATCTAATAGGGCATTAATGACAGAAAGATACACAGATAGATAGGTAGACAGATAATAAATGAATGAATGAATAAATGGATGCATGGACAGATGAATACATACATACACACAAACATACATACAAACATACATAAATAAGGACTGCAACAGCCCAGTTCAACAAAAGACATCTGCACCCCTAAATTTATGGCAGCACTATTCACAATAACCAATCTACAATTACATAAGGAACATTAAGGTTACTAGACTGCATAGATCATCAAGTCGCCCCCCAGACCCCATTACACTCACTGTTCACCAGCATAGTAAGATCCTACAGAATCACTGCTTGAATTCTCTGAACTATACTGCCTTCCCTATAGAATTCCCCCCCACATTATGTGAGCTAATCGTAATGCCCCCTTACCAGCCTGCAACCGTCCTTCACAACCAGCCTTCTCAGTCCCTTAACCATTCCTACGTTGGTGATGGGGGGAGTGTAATAAACATGATGTGATCCACATAATTGTAGATTCATGATAAAAAATAAATGAATAAACAGATGAATGAATGAATGAGACATTGCCGCCCCCAGTTTAAAAGCGACACGTGCATCCCTATGATTACCACAGCACTATTCTCAATAGCCAAGCTCAGTGTCCATCAGTAGATGAACAATGGAATATTATTCAGTCATAGGAAAACAAATCACACCATTTGCAGAAACACGGATTGTGTGAGAGGGCATCATACTCAGTGTAATAAGGCAGGCAGGTGGAGAAACACAAGGATCAAATGATATCACTCGCCTGTGCAGGAGGGGAACCAAGAGACATCCGAAGAAGAAAAACGGCACCACAAGAGTGGACTCACAGTTACCAAAGGGAAAGGGATGGACGTGGACAGGTCGGAACGGAGGAAAATGTCAGGCGGTGCGGGGGCGAAAGTGCACATTACCTTTGGCATGCATAAAGCAGAAGGGGGGCACGGGGAGGGACGTACGACACAGAGAAGACAACAAGGGATTCTACAGCATCTTAATATGCTCATGGACAGTGACTGCAATGAGGTATGTGGGGGCATCTCATTGTGGGGGGCAGTTTACTAAACTACATGAGACTCACGTAGATGAAGACTAATGATAAATAGATAAATAAATAACAGATATACAAGTGAGTAATGAACTAACTAAATATATTCATACATCCGGACATACAGAAATAAACACTAGAATACAGCAGCCCAGTTTAAAAAAGACATGTGCACCCGTATAATTATCACAGCACTGTCCACAACAACAGACAAGGTAAGTGTCTATCAGAGGATGAAAAGTGGAATATTATTCTGCCATATGCAGAAACCAATCCTACCATGTGCAACAACATGGAGGGAGGTAGAGGGTATCATGCTCAGCGAAATAAGCCATGCAGAGAAAGACAAGTGTCATCTGATTTCACTCACCTGTGGAGTACCAGAAAAAAGAAAAGGAGTGATAGAAAAGGACAGTAGAAGCCGCACCGAACCCAAGAATGGACTCACACTTACCAAAGGGAATGGGACTGAGGAGGATGGCTTAGGAGGGAAGGGAGAGAGGGAAAATGGGGCATTATGAGTGGCACACAGGGTGTGGCCCGGCGGCAAGCTTAGGTAGGTCCGTATAACATAGCGATGATCAGCAGCACTTCTACAGCATATTCCTGGGCTGTTGGACAGCGACTCTTACGGGCTACGTGCTGGGGACTTGACAGTGGGGGTAGTCTTAGGAACCATAATGTTGTTCATGTAACTTTGAAGTAGTGACAACAAAATGAAAAGGAACACACAGTACCTTGGCTCTGGATTCCATTTAGCCTGATGCTGTCAAGTTGGTCAGTGTCCACCTCACCCGAATCACACCTGCTCCTCTCAGCATACACATTATGTCTCTAGGACAGAGGCACCACTGTGACATCGTGGAATCTCCAGGCAACAGTGCTGCGCTTACAAACTCCACCCACGGGGTGGGGCAGTGCCCAGCCTTGCGGAGCTGCATCATCTTAGCGAACATTAGACTTACTTACCTACAAACATATATATATATATACATATATGTATAATGATATCACTCATCATTACAGTATCAGAACAAACAAAAAACTGAAGAAGGAAACAGCAGCAGTCTCAGAAAACCCAAGAATGGACTAAAAGTTAACAGAGGGAAAGAGACTGAGGTGTATGGGTGGGAATGGAGGGATTAGGGAGGGGCGAAGTAAGGACACATTAGAAGAAGAATATATAATGTGGGAGGGGTGTCACAGACAGGGCGGAAAAACACAGAAAAGACAAGTAGGGATTCTACAGTATCTTACTATGCTCATGGACAGTGACTGCAATGGGGTATCTGGGGGCACGTGCGTGATGGGGGGAGTCTAGTAAACATAATGGAACTCATCTAATTGTGCATTAATGACAGAAACATCCATGGATAGATAGGTAGACAGATAATAAATGAATGAATGAATGAATGAATGAATGAATGGATGCATGGATGGATGAATACATACATACACACATACATACATACAAACATACATACATAAGGAATGCAGCAACCCAGTTCTAGAAAGACATCTGCACCCCTAAATTTATGGCAGCACTATTCACAATAACCAGTCTACAATTACATAAGGAACATTAAGGTTACTACACTGCCCAGATCATCAAGTCGCCCCCCAGACCCCATTACACTCACTGTTCACCAGCATAGTAAGATCCTACAGAATCACTGCTTCAATTCTCTGAACTATACTGCCTTCCCTATAGAATTCCCCCCCACATTATGTGAGCTAATCGTAATGCCCCCTTACCAGCCTGCAACCGTCCTTCACAACCAGCCTTCTCAGTCCCTTAACCATTCCTACGTTGGTGATGGGGGGAGTGTAATAAACATGATGTGATCCACATAATTGTAGATTCATGATAAAAAAATTAATGAATAAACAGATGAATGAATGAATGAGACATTGCCGCCCCCAGTTTAAAAGCGACACGTGCATGCCTATGATTACCACAGCACTATTCTCAATAGCCAAGCTCAGTGTCCATCAGTAGATGAACAATGGAATATTATTCAGTCATAGGAAAACAAATCACACCATTTGCAGAAACACGGATGGTGTGAGAGGGCATCATACTCAGTGTAATAAGGCAGGCAGGTGGAGAAACACAAGGATCAAATGATATCACTCGCCCGTGCAGGAGGGGAACCAAGAGATATCCGAAGAAGAAAAACGGCACCACAAGAGTGGACTCACAGTTACCAAACGGAAAGGGATGGACGTGGACAGGTGGGAACGGAGGAAAATGTCAGGCGGAGCGGGGGCGAATGTGCACATTACCTTTGGCATGCATAAAGCAGAAGGGGGGCACGGGGAGGGACGTACGACACAGAGAAGACAACAAGGGATTCTACAGCATCTTAATATGCTCATGGACAGTGACGGCAATGAGGTATGTGGGGGCATCTCATTGTGGGGGGCAGTTTACTAAACTACATGAGACTCACGTAGATGAAGACTAATGATAAATAAATAAATAAATAACAGATATACAAGTGAGTAATGAACTAACTAAATATATTCATACATCCGGACATACAGAAATAAACACTAAAATACAGCAGCCCAGTTTAAAAAAGACCTGTGCACCCGTATAATTATCACAGCACTGTCCACAACAACAGACAAGGTAAGTGTCTATCAGAGGATGAAAAGTGGAATATTATTCTGTCATATGCAGAAACCAATCCTACCATGTGCAACAACATGGAGGGAGGTAGAGGGTATCATGCTCAGCGAAATAAGCCACGCAGAGAAAGACAAGTGTCAACTGATTTCACTCACCTGTGGAGTACCAGAAAAAAGAAAAGGAGTGATAGAAAAGGACAGTAGCAGCCGCACCGAACCCAAGAATGGACTCACACTTACCAAAGGGAATGGGACTGAGGAGGATGGCTTAGGAGGGAAGGGAGAGAGGGAAAATGGGGCATTATGAGTGGCACACAGGCTGTGGCCCGGCGGCAAGCTTAGGTAGGTCCGTGTAACATAGCGATGATCAGCAGCACTTCTACAGCATATTCCTGGGCTGTTGGACAGCGACTCTTACGGGCTACGTGCTGGGGACTTGACAGTGGGGGTAGTCTTAGGAACCATAATGTTGTTCATGTAACTTTGAAGTAGTGACAACAAAATGAAAAGGAACACACAGTACCTTGGCTCTGGATTCCATTTAGCCTGATGCTGTCAAGTTGGTCAGTGTCCACCTCACCCGAATCACACCTGCTCCTCTCAGCATACACATTATGTCTCTAGGACAGAGGCACCACTGTGACATCGTGGAATCTCCAGGCAACAGTGCTGCGCTTACAAACTCCACGGGGGGGGGGGAGGAAGTGCCCAGCCGGGCGGAGCTGCATCATCTTAGCAAACACTTTAGAGTTAATTACCTACATACATACACATATATATATATATATAGATAGATATAAATATCTATCTATATATATATATGTATAATGATATCACTCATCATTACAGTATAAGAAAAAACAAAAAACTGAAGAAGGAAACAGCAGCAGTCTCAGAAAACCCAAGAATGGACTAAAAGTTAACAGAGGGAAAGAGACTGAGGTGTATGGGTGGGAATGGAGGGATTAGGGAGGGGCGAAGTAAGGACACATTAGAAGAAGAATATATAATGTGGGAGGGGTGTCACAGACAGGGCGGAAAAACACAGAAAAGACAAGTAGGGATTCTACACTATCTTACTATGCTCATGGACAGTGACTGCAATGGGGTATCTGGGGGCACGTGCGTGATGGGGGGAGTCTTGTAAACATAATGGAACTCATCTAATTGTGCATTAATGACAGAAACATCCATGGATAGATAGGTAGACAGATAATAAATGAATGAATGAATGAATGAATGGATGGATGGATGCATGGATGGATGAATACATACATACACTCATACATACATACAAACATACATACATAAGGAATGCAGCAACCCAGTTCTAGAAAGACATCTGCACCCCTAAATTTATGGCAGCACTATTCACAATAACCAGTCTACAATTACATAAGGAACATTAAGGTTACTAGACTGCCCAGATCATCAAGTCGCCCCCCAGACCCCATTACACTCACTGTTCACCAGCATAGTAAGATCCTACAGAATCACTGCTTGAATTCTCTGAACTATACTGCCTTCCCTATAGAATTCCCCCCCACATTATGTGAGCTAATCGTAATGCCCCCTTACCAGCCTGCAACCATCCTTCACAACCAGCCTTCTCAGTCCCTTAACCATTCCTACGTTGGTGATGGGGGGAGTGTAATAAACATGATGTGATCCACATAATTGTAGATTCATGATAAAAAAATAAATGAATAAACAGATGAATGAATGAATGAATGAGACATTGCCGCCCCCAGTTTAAAAGCGACACGTGCATCCCTATGATTACCACAGCACTATTCTCAATAGCCAAGCTCAGTGTCCATCAGTAGATGAACAATGGAATATTATTCAGTCATAGGAAAACAAATCACACCATTTGCAGAAACACGGATGGTGTGAGAGGGCATCATACTCAGTGTAATAAGGCAGGCAGGTGGAGAAACACAAGGATCAAATGATATCACTCGCCCGTGCAGGAGGGGAACCAAGAGACATCCGAAGAAGAAAAACGGCACCACAAGAGTGGACTCACAGTTACCAAACGGAAAGGGATGGACGTGGACAGGTGGGAACGGAGGAAAATGTCAAGCGGAGCGGGGGCGAATGTGCACATTACCTTTGGCATGCATAAAGCAGAAGGGGGGCACGGGGAGGGACGTACGACACAGAGAAGACAACAAGGGATTCTACAGCATCTTAATATGCTCATGGACAGTGACTGCAATGAGGTATGTGGGGGCATCTCATTGTGGGGGGCAGTTTACTAAACTACATGAGACTCACGTCGATGAAGACTAATGGTAAATAAATAAATAAATAACAGATATACAAGTGAGTAATGAACTAACTAAATATATTCATACATCCGGACATACAGAAATAAACACTAGAATACAGCAGCCCAGTTTAAAAAAGACCTGTGCACCCGTATAATTATCACAGCACTGTCCACAACAACAGACAAGGTAAGTGTCTATCTGAGGATGAAAAGTGGAATATTATTCTGCCATATGCAGAAACCAATCGTACCATGTGCAACAACATAGAGGGAGGTAGAGGGTATCATGCTCAGCGAAATAAGCCACGCAGAGAAAGACAAGTGTCAACTGATTTCACTCACCTGTGGAGTAGCAGAAAAAAGAAAAGGAGTGATAGAAAAGGACAGTAGCAGCTGCACCGAACCCAAGAATGGACTCACACTTACCAAAGGGAATGGGACTGAGGAGGATGGCTGAGGAGGGAAGGGAGATAGGGAAAATGGGGCATTATGAGTGGCACACAGGGTGTGGCCCGGCGGCAAGCTTAGGTAGGTCCGTATAACATAGCGATGATCAGCAGCACTTCTACAGCATATTCCTGGGCTGTTGGACAGCGACTCTTACGGGCTACGTGCTGGGAACTTGACAGTGGGGGTAGTCTTAGGAACCATAATGTTGTTCATGTAACTTTGAAGTAGTGACAACAAAATGAAAAGGAACACACAGTACCTTGGCTCTGGATTCCATTTAGCCTGATGCTGTCAAGTTGGTCAGTGTCCACCTCACCCGAATCACACCTGCTCCTCTCAGCATACACATTATGTCTCTAGGACAGAGGCACCACTGTGACATCGTGGAATCTCCAGGCAACAGTGCTGCGCTTACAAACTCCACCCACGGGGTGGGGCAGTGCCCAGCCTTGCGGAGCTGCATCATCTTAGCGAACATTAGACTTACTTACCTACAAACATATATATATATATACATATATGTATAATGATATCACTCATCATTACAGTATCAGAACAAACAAAAAACTGAAGAAGGAAACAGCAGCAGTCTCAGAAAACCCAAGAATGGACTAAAAGTTAACAGAGGGAAAGAGACTGAGGTGTATGGGTGGGAATGGAGGGATTAGGGAGGGGCGAAGTAAGGACACATTAGAAGAAGAATATATAATGTGGGAGGGGTGTCACAGACAGGGCGGAAAAACACAGAAAAGACAAGTAGGGATTCTACAGTATCTTACTATGCTCATGGACAGTGACTGCAATGGGGTATCTGGGGGCACGTGCGTGATGGGAGGAGTCTAGTAAACATAATGGAACTCATCTAATTGTGCATTAATGACAGAAACATCCATGGATAGATAGGTAGACAGATAATAAATGAATGAATGAATGAATGAATGAACGAATGAATGAATGGATGCATGGATGGATGAATACATACATACACACATACATACATACAAACATACATACATAAGGAATGCAGCAACCCAGTTCTAGAAAGACATCTGCACCCCTAAATTTATGGCAGCACTATTCACAATAACCAGTCTACAATTACACAAGGAACATTAAGGTTACTAGACTGCCCAGATCATCAAGTCGCCCCCCAGACCCGATTACACTCACAGTTCACCAGCATAGTAAGATCCTACAGAATCACTGCTTGAATTCTCTGAAATATACTGAATTACCTATAGAAATCCACCCCCACATTATGTGAGCTAATCGTAATGCCCCCTTACCATCCTGCAACCATCCTTCACAACCAGCCTTCTCAGTCCCTTAACCATTCCTACGTTGGTGATGGGGGGAGTGTAATAAACATGATGTGATCCACATAATTGTAGATTCATGATAAAAAAATAAATGAATAAACAGATGAATGAATGAATGAGACATTGCCGCCCCCTGTTTAAAAGCGACACGTGCATCCCTATGATTACCACAGCACTATTCTCAATAGCCAAGCTCAGTGTCCATCAGTAGATGAACAATGGAATATTATTCAGTCATAGGAAAACAAATCACACCATTTGCAGAAACACGGATGGTGTGAGAGGGCATCACACTCAGTGTAATAAGGCAGGCAGGTGGAGAAACACAAGGATCAAATGATATCACTCGCCTGTGCAGGAGGGGAACCAAGAGACATCCGAAGAAGAAAAACGGCACCACAAGAGTGGACTCACAGTTACCAAACGGAAAGGGATGGGCGTGGACAGGTGGGAACAGAGGAAAATGTCAGGCGGAGCGGGGGCGAATGTGCACATTACCTTTGGCATGCATAAAGCAGAAGGGGGGCACGGGGAGGGACGTACGACACAGAGAAGACAACAAGGGATTCTACAGCATCTTAATATGCTCATGGACAGTGACTGCAATGAGGTATGTGGGGGCATCTCATTGTGGGAGGCAGTTTACTAAGCTACATGAGACTCACGTAGATGAAGACTAATGATAAATAAATAAATAAATAACAGATATACAAGTGAGTAATGAACTAACTAAATATATTCATACATCCGGACATACAGAAATAAACACTAGAATACAGCAGCCCAGTTTAAAAAAGACCTGTGCACCCGTATAATTATCACAGCACTGTCCACAACAACAGACAAGGTAAGTGTCTATCAGAGGATGAGAAGTGGAATATTATTCTGCCATATGCAGAAACCAATCCTACCATGTGCAACAACATGGAGGGAGGTAGAGGGTATCATGCTCAGCGAAATAAGCCACGCAGAGAAAGACAAGTGTCAACTGATTTCACTCACCTGTGGAGTACCAGAAAAAAGAAAAGGAGTGATAGAAAAGGACAGTGGCAGCCGCACCGAACCCAAGAATGGACTCACACTTACCAAAGGGAATGGGACTGAGGAGGATGGCTTAGGAGGGAAGGGAGAGAGGGAAAATGGGGCATTATGAGTGGCACACAGGGTGTGGCCCGGCGGCAAGCTTAGGTAGGTCCGTATAACATAGCGATGATCAGCAGCACTTCTACAGCATATTCCTGGGCTGTTGGACAGCGACTCTTACGGGCTACGTGCTGGGGACTTGACAGTGGGGGTAGTCTTAGGAACCATAATGTTGTTCATGTAACTTTGAAGTAGTGACAACAAAATGAAAAGGAACACACAGTACCTTGGCTCTGGATTCCATTTAGCCTGATGCTGTCAAGTTGGTCAGTGTCCACCTCACCCGAATCACACCTGCTCCTCTCAGCATACACATTATGTCTCTAGGACAGAGGCACCACTGTGACATCGTGGAATCTCCAGGCAACAGTGCTGCGCTTACAAACTCCACCCACGGGGGGGGGGCAGTGCCCAGCCTTGCGGAGCTGCATCATCTTAGCAAACATTAGAGTTAGTTACCTAAATACATACACATATATATATATAGATATAAATATCTATATACATATATATATGTATAATGATATCACTCATCATTACACTATCAGAACAAACAAAAAACTGAAGAAGGAAACAGCAGCAGTCTCAGAAAACCCAAGAATGGACTAAAAGTTAACAGAGGGAAAGAGACTGAGGTGTATGGGTGGGAATGGAGGGATTAGGGAGGGGCGAAGTAAGGACACATTAGAAGAAGAATATATAATGTGGGAGGGGTGTCACAGACAGGGCGGAAAAACACAGAAAAGACAAGTAGGGATTCTACAGTATCTTACTATGCTCATGGACAGTGACTGCAATGGGGTATCTGGGGGCACGTGCGTGATGGGAGGAGTCTAGTAAACATAACGGAACTCATCTAATTGTGCATTAATGACAGAAACATCCATGGATAGATAGGTAGACAGATAATGAATGAATGAATGAATGAATGAATGGATGCATGGATGGATGAATACATACATACACACATACATACATACAAACATACATACATAAGGAATGCAGCAACCCAGTTATAGAAAGACATCTGCACCCCTAAATTTATGGCAGCACTATTCACAATAACCAGTCTACAATTACATAAGGAACATTAAGGTTACTAGACTGCCCAGATCATCAAGTCGCCCCCCAGACCCCATTACACTCACTGTTCACCAGCATAGTAAGATCCTACGGAATCACTGCTTGAATTCTCTGAACTATAGTGCCTTCCCTATAGAATTCCCCCCCACATTATGAGAGCTAATCGTAATGCCCCCTTACCAGCCTGCAACCATCCTTCACAACCAGCCTTCTCAGTCCCTTAAAGATTCCTACGTTGGTGATGGGGGGAGTGTAATAAACATGATGTGATCCACATAATTGTAGATTCATGATAAAAAAATAAATGAATAAACAGATGAATGAATGAATGAGACATTGCCGCCCCCTGTTTAAAAGCGACAGTGCATGCCTATGATTACCACAGCACTATTCTCAATAGCCAAGCTCAGTGTCCATCAGTAGATGAACAATGGAATATTATTCAGTCATAGCAAAACAAATCACACCATTTGCAGAAACACGGATGGTGTGAGAGGGCATCATACTCAGTGTAATAAGGCAGGCAGGTGGAGAAACACAAGGATCAAATGATATCACTCGCCTGTGCAGGAGGGGAACCAAGAGACATCCGAAGAAGAAAAACGGCACCACAAGAGTGGACTCACAGTTACCAAACGGAAAGGGATGGGCGTGGACAGGTGGGAACGGAGGAAAATGTCAGGCAGAGCGGGGGCGAATGTGCACATTACCTTTGGCATGCATAAAGCAGAAGGGGGGCACGGGGAGGGACGTACGACACAGAGAAGACAACAAGGGATTCTACAGCATCTTAATATGCTCATGGACAGTGACTGCAATGAGGTATGTGGGGGGCAGTTTACTAAACTACATGAGACTCACGTAGATGAAGACTAATGATAAATAAATAAATAAATAACAGATATACAAGTGAGTAATGAACTAACTAAATATATTCATACATCCGGACATACAGAAATAAACACTAGAATACAGCAGCCCAGTTTAAAAAAGACCTGTGCACCCATATAATTATCACAGCACTGTCCACAACAACAGACAAGGTAAGTGTCTATCAGAGGATGAAAAGTGGAATATTATTCTGCCATATGCAGAAACCAATCCTACCATGTGCAACAACATGGAGGGAGGTAGAGGGTATCATGCTCAGCGAAATAAGCCACGCAGAGAAAGACAAGTGTCAACTGATTTCACTCACCTGTGGAGTACCAGAAAAAAGAAAAGGAGTGATAGAAAAGGACAGTAGCAGCCGCACCGAACCCAAGAATGGACTCACACTTACCAAAGGGAATGGGACTGAGGAGGATGGCTTAGGAGGGAAGGGAGAGAGGGAAAATGGGGCATTATGAGTGGCACACAGGGTGTGGCCCGGCGGCAAGCTTAGGTAGGTCCGTATAACATAGCGATGATCAGAAGCACTTCTACAGCATATTCCTGGGCTGTTGGACAGCGACTCTTACGGGCTACGTGCTGGGGACTTGACAGTGGGGGTAGTCTTAGGAACCATAATGTTGTTCATGTAACTTTGAAGTAGTGACAACAAAATGAAAAGGAACACACAGTACCTTGGCTCTGGATTCCATTTAGCCTGATGCTGTCAAGTTGGTCAGTGTCCACCTCACCCGAATCACACCTGCTCCTCTCAGCATACACATTATGTCTCTAGGACAGAGGCACCACTGTGACATCGTGGAATCTCCAGGCAACAGTGCTGCGCTTACAAACTCCACCCACGGGGGGGGGGGGCAGTGCCCAGCCTTGCGGAGCTGCATCATCTTAGCAAACATTAGAGTTACTTACCTACATACATACACATATATATATATAGATATAAATATCTATATATATATATATATATGTATAATGATATCACTCATCATTACAGTATCAGAACAAACAAAAAACTGAAGAAGGAAACAGCAGCAGTCTCAGAAAACCCAAGAATGGACTAAAAGTTAACAGAGGGAAAGAGACTGAGGTGTATGGGTGGGAATGGAGGGATTAGGGAGGGGCGAAGTAAGGACACATTAGAAGAAGAATATATAATGTGGGAGGGGTGTCACAGACAGGGCGGAAAAACACAGAAAAGACAAGTAGGGATTCTACAGTATCTTACTATGCTCATGGACAGTGACTGCAATGGGGTATCTGGGGGCACGTGCGTGATGGGAGGAGTCTAGTAAACATAACGGAACTCATCTAATTGTGCATTAATGACAGAAACATCCATGGATAGATAGGTAGACAGATAATGAATGAATGAATGAATGAATGAATGGATGCATGGATGGATGAATACATACATACTCACATACATACATACAAACATACATACATAAGGAATGCAGCAACCCAGTTCTAGAAAGACATCTGCACCCCTAAATTTATGGCAGCACTATTCACAATAACCAGTCTACAATTACATAAGGAACATTAAGGTTACTAGACTGCCCAGATCATCAAGTCGCCCCCCAGACCCCATTACACTCACTGTTCACCAGCATAGTAAGATCCTACGGAATCACTGCTTGAATTCTCTGAACTATAGTGCCTTCCCTATAGAATTCCCCCCCACATTATGAGAGCTAATCGTAATGCCCCCTTACCAGCCTGCAACCATCCTTCACAACCAGCCTTCTCAGTCCCTTAAAGATTCCTACGTTGGTGATGGGGGGAGTGTAATAAACATGATGTGATCCACATAATTGTAGATTCATGATAAAAAAATAAATGAATAAACAGATGAATGAATGAATGAGACATTGCCGCCCCCAGTTTAAAAGCGACACGTGCATCCCTATGATTACCACAGCACTATTCTCAATAGCGAAGCTCAGTGTCCATCAGTAGATGAACAATGGAATATTATTCAGTCATAGGAAAACAAATCACACCATTTGCAGAAACACGGATGGTGTGAGAGGGCATCATACTCAGTGTAATAAGGCAGGCAGGTGGAGAAACACAAGGATCAAATGATATCACTCGCCTGTGCAGGAGGGGAACCAAGAGACATCCGAAGAAGAAAAACGGCACCACAAGAGTGGACTCACAGTTACCAAACGGAAAGGGATGGGCGTGGACAGGTGGGAACGGAGGAAAATGTCAGGCGGAGCGGGGGCGAATGTGCACATTACCTTTGGCATGCATAAAGCAGAAGGGGGGCACGGGGAGGGACGTACGACACAGAGAAGACAACAAGGGATTCTACAGCATCTTAATATGCTCATGGACAGTGACTGCAATGAGGTATGTGGGGGGCAGTTTACTAAACTACATGAGACTCACGTAGATGAAGACTAATGATAAATAAATAAATAAATAACAGATATACAAGTGAGTAATGAACTAACTAAATATATTCATACATCCGGACATACAGAAATAAACACTAGAATACAGCAGCCCAGTTTAAAAAAGACCTGTGCACCCATATAATTATCACAGCACTGTCCACAACAACAGACAAGGTAAGTGTCTATCAGAGGATGAAAAGTGGAATATTATTCTGCCATATGCAGAAACCAATCCTACCATGTGCAACAACATGGAGGGAGGTAGAGGGTATCATGCTCAGCGAAATAAGCCACGCAGAGAAAGACAAGTGTCAACTGATTTCACTCACCTGTGGAGTACCAGAAAAAAGAAAAGGAGTGATAGAAAAGGACAGTAGCAGACGCACCGAACCCAAGAATGGACTCACACTTACCAAAGGGAATGGGACTGAGGAGGATGGCTTAGGAGGGAAGGGAGAGAGGGAAAATGGGGCATTATGAGTGGCACACAGGGTGTGGCCCGGCGGCAAGCTTAGGTAGGTCCGTATAACATAGCGATGATCAGCAGCACTTCTACAGCATATTCCTGGGCTGTTGGACAGCGACTCTTACGGGCTACGTGCTGGGGACTTGACAGTGGGGGTAGTCTTAGGAACCATAATGTTGTTCATGTAACTTTGAAGTAGTGACAACAAAATGAAAAGGAACACACAGTACCTTGGCTCTGGATTCCATTTAGCCTGATGCTGTCAAGTTGGTCAGTGTCCACCTCACCCGAATCACACCTGCTCCTCTCAGCATACACATTATGTCTCTAGGACAGAGGCACCACTGTGACATCGTGGAATCTCCAGGCAACAGTGCTGCGCTTACAAACTCCACCCACGGGGGGGGGGGGGGGCAGTGCCAAGCCTTGCGGAGCTGCATCATCTTAGCAAACATTAGAGTTACTTACCTACATACATACACATATATATATATAGATATAAATATCTATATATATATATATATATGTATAATGATATCACTCATCATTACAGTATCAGAACAAACAAAAAACTGAAGAAGGAAACAGCAGCAGTCTCAGAAAACCCAAGAATGGACTAAAAGTTAACAGAGGGAAAGAGACTGAGGTGTATGGGTGGGAATGGAGGGATTAGGGAGGGGCGAAGTAAGGACACATTAGAAGAAGAATATATAATGTGGGAGGGGTGTCACAGACAGGGCGGAAAAACACAGAAAAGACAAGTAGGGATTCTACAGTATCTTACTATGCTCATGGACAGTGACTGCAATGGGGTATCTGGGGGCACGTGCGTGATGGGAGGAGTCTAGTAAACATAATGGAACTCATCTAATTGTGCATTAATGACAGAAACATCCATGGATAGATAGGTAGACAGATAATAAATGAATGAATGAATGAATGAATGAATGAACGAATGAATGAATGGATGCATGGATGGATGAATACATACATACACACATACATACATACAAACATACATACATAAGGAATGCAGCAACCCAGTTCTAGAAAGACATCTGCACCCCTAAATTTATGGCAGCACTATTCACAATAACCAGTCTACAATTACATAAGGAACATTAAGGTTACTAGACTGCCCAGATCATCAAGTCGCCCCCCAGACCCGATTACACTCACAGTTCACCAGCATAGTAAGATCCTACAGAATCACTGCTTGAATTCTCTGAAATATACTGAATTACCTATAGAAATCCACCCCCACATTATGTGAGCTAATCGTAATGCCCCCTTACCATCCTGCAACCATCCTTCACAACCAGCCTTCTCAGTCCCTTAACCATTCCTACGTTGGTGATGGGGGGAGTGTAATAAACATGATGTGATCCACATAATTGTAGATTCATGATAAAAAAATAAATGAATAAACAGATGAATGAATGAATGAGACATTGCCGCCCCCTGTTTAAAAGCGACACGTGCATCCCTATGATTACCACAGCACTATTCTCAATAGCCAAGCTCAGTGTCCATCAGTAGATGAACAATGGAATATTATTCACTCATAGGAAAACAAATCACACCATTTGCAGAAACACGGATGGTGTGAGAGGGCATCACACTCAGTGTAATAAGGCAGGCAGGTGGAGAAACACAAGGATCAAATGATATCACTCGCCTGTGCAGGAGGGGAACCAAGAGACATCTGAAGAAGAAAAACGGCACCACAAGAGTGGACTCACAGTTACCAAACGGAAAGGGATGGGCGTGGACAGGTGGGAACAGAGGAAAATGTCAGGCGGAGCGGGGGCGAATGTGCACATTACCTTTGGCATGCATAAAGCAGAAGGGGGGCACGGGGAGGGACGTACGACACAGAGAAGACAACAAGGGATTCTACAGCATCTTAATATGCTCATGGACAGTGACTGCAATGAGGTATGTGGGGGCATCTCATTGTGGGAGGCAGTTTACTAAGCTACATGAGACTCACGTAGATGAAGACTAATGATAAATAAATAAATAAATACCAGATATACAAGTGAGTAATGAACTAACTAAATATATTCATACATCCGGACATACAGAAATAAACACTAGAATACAGCAGCCCAGTTTAAAAAAGACCTGTGCACCCGTATAATTATCACAGCACTGTCCACAACAACAGACAAGGTAAGTGTCTATCAGAGGATGAAAAGTGGAATATTATTCTGCCATATGCAGAAACCAATCCTACCATGTGCAACAACATGGAGGGAGGTAGAGGGTATCATGCTCAGCGAAATAAGCCACGCAGAGAAAGACAAGTGTCAACTGATTTCACTCACCTGTGGAGTACCAGAAAAAAGAAAAGGAGTGATAGAAAAGGACAGTAGCAGCCGCACCGAACCCAAGAATGGACTCACACTTACCAAAGGGAATGGGACTGAGGAGGATGGCTTAGGAGGGAAGGGAGAGAGGGAAAATGGGGCATTATGAGTGGCACACAGGGTGTGGCCCGGCGGCAAGCTTAGGTAGGTCCGTATAACATAGCGATGATCAGCAGCACTTCTACAGCATATTCCTGGGCTGTTGGACAGCGACTCTTACGGGCTACGTGCTGGGAACTTGACAGTGGGGGTAGTCTTAGGAACCATAATGTTGTTCATGTAACTTTGAAGTAGTGACAACAAAATGAAAAGGAACACACAGTACCTTGGCTCTGGATTCCATTTAGCCTGATGCTGTCAAGTTGGTCAGTGTCCACCTCACCCGAATCACACCTGCTCCTCTCAGCATACACATTATGTCTCTAGGACAGAGGCACCACTGTGACATCGTGGAATCTCCAGGCAACAGTGCTGCGCTTACAAACTCCACCCACGGGGGGGGGGCAGTGCCCAGCCTTGCGGAGCTGCATCATCTTAGCAAACATTAGAGTTACTTACCTACATAGATACACATATATATATATATAAATATCTATATATATATATGTATAATGATATCACTCATCATTACAGTATCAGAACAAACAAAAAACTGAAGAAGGAAACAGCAGCAGTCTCAGAAAACCCAAGAATGGACTAAAAGTTAACAGAGGGAAAGAGACTGAGGTGTATGGGTGGGAATGGAGGGATTAGGGAGGGGCGAAGTAAGGACACATTAGAAGAAGAATATATAATGTGGGAGGGGTGTCACAGACAGGGCGGAAAAACACAGAAAAGACAAGTAGGGATTCTACAGTATCTTACTATGCTCATGGACAGTGACTGCAATGGGGTATCTGGGGGCACGTGCGTGATGGGAGGAGTCTAGTAAACATAATGGAACTCATCTAATTGTGCATTAATGACAGAAACATCCATGGATAGATAGGTAGACAGATAATGAATGAATGAATGAATGAATGAATGGATGCATGGATGGATGAATACATACATACACACATACATACATACAAACATACATACATAAGGAATGCAGCAACCCAGTTATAGAAAGACATCTGCACCCATAAATTGATGGCAGCACTATTCACAATAACCAGTCAACAATTACATAAGGAACATTAAGGTTACTAGACTGCCCAGATCATCAAGTCGCCCCCCAGACCCCATTACACTCACTGTTCACCAGCATAGTAAGATCCTACGGAATCACTGCTTGAATTCTCTGAACTATAGTGCCTTCCCTATAGAATTCCCCCCCACATTATGTGAGCTAATCGTAATGCCCCCTTACCAGCCTGCAACCATCCTTCACAACCAGCCTTCTCAGTCCCTTAACCATTCCTACGGTGGTGATGGGGGGAGTGTAATAAACATGATGTGATCCACATAATTGTAGATTCATGATAAAAAAATAAATGAATAAACAGATGAATGAATGAATGAGACATTGCCGCCCCCAGTTTAAAAGCGACACGTGCATCCCTATGATTACCACAGCACTATTCTCAATAGCGAAGCTCAGTGTCCATCAGTAGATGAACAATGGAATATTATTCAGTCATAGGAAAACAAATCACACCATTTGCAGAAACACGGATGGTGTGAGAGGGCATCATACTCAGTGTAATAAGGCAGGCAGGTGGAGAAACACAAGGATCAAATGATATCACTCGCCTGTGCAGGAGGGGAACCAAGAGACATCCGAAGAAGAAAAACGGCACCACAAGAGTGGACTCACAGTTACCAAACGGAAAGGGATGGGCGTGGACAGGTGGGAACAGAGGAAAATGTCAGGCGGAGCGGGGGCGAATGTGCACATTACCTTTGGCATGCATAAAGCAGAAGGGGGGCACGGGGAGGGACGTACGACACAGAGAAGACAACAAGGGATTCTACAGCATCTTAATATGCTCATGGACAGTGACTGCAATGAGGTATGTGGGGGGCAGTTTACTAAACTACATGAGACTCACGTAGATGAAGACTAATGATAAATAAATAAATAAATAACAGATATACAAGTGAGTAATGAACTAACTAAATATATTCATACATCCGGACATACAGAAATAAACACTAGAATACAGCAGCCCAGTTTAAAAAAGACCTGTGCACCCATATAATTATCACAGCACTGTCCACAACAACAGACAAGGTAAGTGTCTATCAGAGGATGAAAAGTGGAATATTATTCTGCCATATGCAGAAACCAATCCTACCATGTGCAACAACATGGAGGGAGGTAGAGGGTATCATGCTCAGCGAAATAAGCCACGCAGAGAAAGACAAGTGTCAACTGATTTCACTCACCTGTGGAGTACCAGAAAAAAGAAAAGGAGTGATAGAAAAGGACAGTAGCAGCCGCACCGAACCCAAGAATGGACTCACACTTACCAAAGGGAATGGGACTGAGGAGGATGGCTTAGGAGGGAAGGGAGAGAGGGAAAATGGGGCATTATGAGTGGCACACAGGGTGTGGCCCGGCGGCAAGCTTAGGTAGGTCCGTATAACATAGCGATGATCAGCAGCACTTCTACAGCATATTCCTGGGCTGTTGGACAGCGACTCTTACGGGCTACGTGCTGGGGACTTGACAGTGGGGGTAGTCTTAGGAACCATAATGTTGTTCATGTAACTTTGAAGTAGTGACAACAAAATGAAAAGGAACACACAGTACCTTGGCTCTGGATTCCATTTAGCCTGATGCTGTCAAGTTGGTCAGTGTCCACCTCACCCGAATCACACCTGCTCCTCTCAGCATACACATTATGTCTCTAGGACAGAGGCACCACTGTGACATCGTGGAATCTCCAGGCAACAGTGCTGCGCTTACAAACTCCACCCACGGGGGGGGGGGGGGCAGTGCCCAGCCTTGCGGAGCTGCATCATCTTAGCAAACATTAGAGTTACTTACCTACATACATACACATATATATATATAGATATAAATATCTATATATATATATATATATGTATAATGATATCACTCATCATTACAGTATCAGAACAAACAAAAAACTGAAGAAGGAAACAGCAGCAGTCTCAGAAAACCCAAGAATGGACTAAAAGTTAACAGAGGGAAAGAGACTGAGGTGTATGGGTGGGAATGGAGGGATTAGGGAGGGGCGAAGTAAGGACACATTAGAAGAAGAATATATAATGTGGGAGGGGTGTCACAGACAGGGCGGAAAAACACAGAAAAGACAAGTAGGGATTCTACAGTATCTTACTATGCTCATGGACAGTGACTGCAATGGGGTATCTGGGGGCACGTGCGTGATGGGAGGAGTCTAGTAAACATAATGGAACTCATCTAATTGTGCATTAATGACAGAAACATCCATGGATAGATAGGTAGACAGATAATAAATGAATGAATGAATGAATGAATGAATGAACGAATGAATGAATGGATGCATGGATGGATGAATACATACATACACACATACATACATACAAACATACATACATAAGGAATGCAGCAACCCAGTTCTAGAAAGACATCTGCACCCCTAAATTTATGGCAGCACTATTCACAATAACCAGTCTACAATTACATAAGGAACATTAAGGTTACTAGACTGCCCAGATCATCAAGTCGCCCCCCAGACCCCATTACACTCACAGTTCACCAGCATAGTAAGATCCTACAGAATCACTGCTTGAATTCTCTGAAATATACTGAATTACCTATAGAAATCCACCCCCACATTATGTGAGCTAATCGTAATGCCCCCTTACCATCCTGCAACCATCCTTCACAACCAGCCTTCTCAGTCCCTTAACCATTCCTACGTTGGTGATGGGGGGAGTGTAATAAACATGATGTGATCCACATAATTGTAGATTCATGATAAAAAAATAAATGAATAAACAGATGAATGAATGAATGAGACATTGCCGCCCCCTGTTTAAAAGCGACACGTGCATCCCTATGATTACCACAGCACTATTCTCAATAGCCAAGCTCAGTGTCCATCAGTAGATGAACAATGGAATATTATTCACTCATAGGAAAACAAATCACACCATTTGCAGAAACACGGATGGTGTGAGAGGGCATCACACTCAGTGTAATAAGGCAGGCAGGTGGAGAAACACAAGGATCAAATGATATCACTCGCCTGTGCAGGAGGGGAACCAAGAGACATCTGAAGAAGAAAAACGGCACCACAAGAGTGGACTCACAGTTACCAAACGGAAAGGGATGGGCGTGGACAGGTGGGAACAGAGGAAAATGTCAGGCGGAGCGGGGGCGAATGTGCACATTACCTTTGGCATGCATAAAGCAGAAGGGGGGCACGGGGAGGGACGTACGACACAGAGAAGACAACAAGGGATTCTACAGCATCTTAATATGCTCATGGACAGTGACTGCAATGAGGTATGTGGGGGCATCTCATTGTGGGAGGCAGTTTACTAAGCTACATGAGACTCACGTAGATGAAGACTAATGATAAATAAATAAATAAATACCAGATATACAAGTGAGTAATGAACTAACTAAATATATTCATACATCCGGACATACAGAAATAAACACTAGAATACAGCAGCCCAGTTTAAAAAAGACCTGTGCACCCGTATAATTATCACAGCACTGTCCACAACAACAGACAAGGTAAGTGTCTATCAGAGGATGAAAAGTGGAATATTATTCTGCCATATGCAGAAACCAATCCTACCATGTGCAACAACATGGAGGGAGGTAGAGGGTATCATGCTCAGCGAAATAAGCCACGCAGAGAAAGACAAGTGTCAACTGATTTCACTCACCTGTGGAGTACCAGAAAAAAGAAAAGGAGTGATAGAAAAGGACAGTAGCAGCCGCACCGAACCCAAGAATGGACTCACACTTACCAAAGGGAATGGGACTGAGGAGGATGGCTTAGGAGGGAAGGGAGAGAGGGAAAATGGGGCATTATGAGTGGCACACAGGGTGTGGCCCGGCGGCAAGCTTAGGTAGGTCCGTATAACATAGCGATGATCAGCAGCACTTCTACAGCATATTCCTGGGCTGTTGGACAGCGACTCTTACGGGCTACGTGCTGGGAACTTGACAGTGGGGGTAGTCTTAGGAACCATAATGTTGTTCATGTAACTTTGAAGTAGTGACAACAAAATGAAAAGGAACACACAGTACCTTGGCTCTGGATTCCATTTAGCCTGATGCTGTCAAGTTGGTCAGTGTCCACCTCACCCGAATCACACCTGCTCCTCTCAGCATACACATTATGTCTCTAGGACAGAGGCACCACTGTGACATCGTGGAATCTCCAGGCAACAGTGCTGCGCTTACAAACTCCACCCACGGGGGGGGGGGCAGTGCCCAGCCTTGCGGAGCTGCATCATCTTAGCAAACATTAGAGTTACTTACCTACATAGATACACATATATATATATATAAATATCTATATATATATATGTATAATGATATCACTCATCATTACAGTATCAGAACAAACAAAAAACTGAAGAAGGAAACAGCAGCAGTCTCAGAAAACCCAAGAATGGACTAAAAGTTAACAGAGGGAAAGAGACTGAGGTGTATGGGTGGGAATGGAGGGATTAGGGAGGGGCGAAGTAAGGACACATTAGAAGAAGAATATATAATGTGGGAGGGGTGTCACAGACAGGGCGGAAAAACACAGAAAAGACAAGTAGGGATTCTACAGTATCTTACTATGCTCATGGACAGTGACTGCAATGGGGTATCTGGGGGCACGTGCGTGATGGGAGGAGTCTAGTAAACATAATGGAACTCATCTAATTGTGCATTAATGACAGAAACATCCATGGATAGATAGGTAGACAGATAATGAATGAATGAATGAATGAATGAATGGATGCATGGATGGATGAATACATACATACACACATACATACATACAAACATACATACATAAGGAATGCAGCAACCCAGTTATAGAAAGACATCTGCACCCATAAATTGATGGCAGCACTATTCACAATAACCAGTCAACAATTACATAAGGAACATTAAGGTTACTAGACTGCCCAGATCATCAAGTCGCCCCCCAGACCCCATTACACTCACTGTTCACCAGCATAGTAAGATCCTACGGAATCACTGCTTGAATTCTCTGAACTATAGTGCCTTCCCTATAGAATTCCCCCCCACATTATGTGAGCTAATCGTAATGCCCCCTTACCAGCCTGCAACCATCCTTCACAACCAGCCTTCTCAGTCCCTTAACCATTCCTACGGTGGTGATGGGGGGAGTGTAATAAACATGATGTGATCCACATAATTGTAGATTCATGATAAAAAAATAAATGAATAAACAGATGAATGAATGAATGAGACATTGCCGCCCCCAGTTTAAAAGCGACACGTGCATCCCTATGATTACCACAGCACTATTCTCAATAGCCAAGCTCAGTGTCCATCAGTAGATGAACAATGGAATATTATTCAGTCATAGGAAAACAAATCACACCATTTGCAGAAACACGGATGGTGTGAGAGGGCATCACACTCAGTGTAATAAGGCAGGCAGGTGGAGAAACACAAGGATCAAATGATATCACTCGCCTGTGCAGGAGGGGAACCAAGAGACATCCGAAGAAGAAAAACGGCACCACAAGAGTGGACTCACAGTTACCAAACGGAAAGGGATGGGCGTGGACAGGTGGGAACGGAGGAAAATGTCAGGCGGAGCGGGGGCGAATGTGCACATTACCTTTGGCATGCATAAAGCAGAAGGGGGGCACGGGGAGGGACGTACGACACAGAGAAGACAACAAGGGATTCTACAGCATCTTAATATGCTCATGGACAGTGACTGCAATGAGGTATGTGGGGGGCAGCTTACTAAACTACATGAGACTCACGTAGATGAAGACTAATGATAAATAAATAAATAAATAACAGATATACAAGTGAGTAATGAACTAACTAAATATATTCATACATCCGGACATACAGAAATAAACACTAGAATACAGAAGCCCAGTTTAAAAAAGACCTGTGCACCCATATAATTATCACAGCACTGTCCACAACAACAGACAAGGTAAGTGTCTATCAGAGGATGAAAAGTGGAATATTATTCTGCCATATGCAGAAACCAATCCTACCATGTGCAACAACATGGAGGGAGGTAGAGGGTATCATGCTCAGCGAAATAAGCCACGCAGAGAAAGACAAGTGTCAACTGATTTCACTCACCTGTGGAGTACCAGAAAAAAGAAAAGGAGTGATAGAAAAGGACAGTAGCAGCCGCACCGAACCCAAGAATGGACTCACACTTACCAAAGGGAATGGGACTGAGGAGGATGGCTTAGGAGGGAAGGGAGAGAGGGAAAATGGGGCATTATGAGTGGCACACAGGGTGTGGCCCGGCGGCAAGCTTAGGTAGGTCCGTATAACATAGCGATGATCAGCAGCACTTCTACAGCATATTCCTGGGCTGTTGGACAGCGACTCTTACGGGCTACGTGCTGGGGACTTGACAGTGGGGGTAGTCTTAGGAACCATAATGTTGTTCATGTAACTTTGAAGTAGTGACAACAAAATGAAAAGGAACACACAGTACCTTGGCTCTGGATTCCATTTAGCCTGATGCTGTCAAGTTGGTCAGTGTCCACCTCACCCGAATCACACCTGCTCCTCTCAGCATACACATTATGTCTCTAGGACAGAGGCACCACTGTGACATCGTGGAATCTCCAGGCAACAGTGCTGCGCTTACAAACTCCACCCACGGGGGGGGGGGGCAGTGCCCAGCCTTGCGGAGCTGCATCATCTTAGCAAACATTAGAGTTACTTACCTACATACATACACATACATATATATAGATATAAATATCTATATATATATATATATATATGTATAATGATATCACTCATCATTACAGTATCAGAACAAACAAAAAACTGAAGAAGGAAACAGCAGCAGTCTCAGAAAACCCAAGAATGGACTAAAAGTTAACAGAGGGAAAGAGACTGAGGTGTATGGGTGGGAATGGAGGGATTAGGGAGGGGCGAAGTAAGGACACATTAGAAGAAGAATATATAATGTGGGAGGGGTGTCACAGACAGGGCGGAAAAACACAGAAAAGACAAGTAGGGATTCTACAGTATCTTACTATGCTCATGGACAGTGACTGCAATGGGGTATCTGGGGGCACGTGCGTGATGGGAGGAGTCTAGTAAACATAATGGAACTCATCTAATTGTGCATTAATGACAGAAACATCCATGGATAGATAGGTAGACAGATAATAAATGAATGAATGAATGAATGAATGAATGAACGAATGAATGAATGGATGCATGGATGGATGAATACATACATACACACATACATACATACAAACATACATACATAAGGAATGCAGCAACCCAGTTCTAGAAAGACATCTGCACCCCTAAATTTATGGCAGCACTATTCACAATAACCAGTCTACAATTACATAAGGAACATTAAGGTTACTAGACTGCCCAGATCATCAAGTCGCCCCCCAGACCCCATTACACTCACTGTTCACCAGCATAGTAAGATCCTACAGAATCACTGCTTGAATTCTCTGAAATATACTGAATTACCTATACAAATCCACCCCCACATTATGTGAGCTAATCGTAATGCCCCCTTACCATCCTGCAACCATCCTTCACAACCAGCCTTCTCAGTCCCTTAACCATTCCTACGTTGGTGATGGGGGGAGTGTAATAAACATGATGTGATCCACATAATTGTAGATTCATGATAAAAAAATAAATGAATAAACAGATGAATGAATGAATGAGACATTGCCGCCCCCAGTTTAAAAGCGACACGTGCATCCCTATGATTACCACAGCACTATTCTCAATAGCCACGCTCAGTGTCCATTAGTAGATGAACAATGGAATATTATTCAGTCATAGGAAAACAAATCACACCATTTGCAGAAACACGGATGGTGTGAGAGGGCATCATACTCAGTGTAATAAGGCAGGCAGGTGGAGAAACACAAGGATCAAATGATATCACTCGCCTGTGCAGGAGGGGAACCAAGAGACATCCGAAGAAGAAAAACGGCACCATAAGAGTGGACTGACAGTTACCAAATGGAAAGGGATGGGCGTGGACAGGTGGGAACGGAGGAAAATGTCAGGCGGAGCGGGGGCGAATGTGCACATTACCTTTGGCATGCATAAAGCAGAAGGGGGGCACGGGGAGGGACGTACGACACAGAGAAGACAACAAGGGATTCTACAGCATCTTAATATGCTCATGGACAGTAACTGCAATGAGGTATGTGGGGGGCAGTTTACTAAACTACATGAGACTCACGTAGATGAAGACTAATGATAAATAAATAAATAAATACCAGATATACAAGTGAGTAATGAACTAACTAAATATATTCATACATCCGGACATACAGAAATAAACACTAGAATACAGCAGCCCAGTTTAAAAAAGACCTGTGCACCCATATAATTATCACAGCACTGTCCACAACAACAGACAAGGTAAGTGTCTATCAGAGGATGAAAAGTGGAATATTATTCTGCCATATGCAGAAACCAATCCTACCATGTGCAACAACATGGAGGGAGGTAGAGGGTATCATGCTCAGCGAAATAAGCCACGCAG
Source organism: Manis pentadactyla (assembly GCF_030020395.1). Taxonomy (NCBI): domain Eukaryota; kingdom Metazoa; phylum Chordata; class Mammalia; order Pholidota; family Manidae; genus Manis; species Manis pentadactyla. Next base: position 81,651,030 of record NC_080024.1, read on the forward strand.
AGAAAGACAAGTGTCAACTGATTTCACTCACCTGTGGAGTACCAGAAAAAAGAAAAGGAGTGATAGAAAAGGACAGTAGCAGCCGCACCGAACCCAAGAATGGACTCACACTTACCAAAGGGAATGGGACTGAGGAGGATGGCTTAGGAGGGAAGGGAGAGAGGGAAAATGGGGCATTATGAGTGGCACACAGGGTGTGGCCCGGCGGCAAGCTTAGGTAGGTCCGTATAACATAGCGATGATCAGCAGCACTTCTACAGCATATTCCTGGGCTGTTGGACAGCGACTCTTACGGGCTACGTGCTGGGGACTTGACAGTGGGGGTAGTCTTAGGAACCATAATGTTGTTCATGTAACTTTGAAGTAGTGACAACAAAATGAAAAGGAACACACAGTACCTTGGCTCTGGATTCCATTTAGCCTGATGCTGTCAAGTTGGTCAGTGTCCACCTCACCCGAATCACACCTGCTCCTCTCAGCATACACATTATGTCTCTAGGACAGAGGCACCACTGTGACATCGTGGAATCTCCAGGCAACAGTGCTACGTTTACAAACTCCACCTACGGGGGGGGGCAGTGCCCAGCCTTGCGGAGCTGCATCATCTTAGCAAACATTAGAGTTACTTACCTACATACATACACATATATATATATAGATATAAATATCTATATATATATATATATATATATGTATAATGATATCACTCATCATTACAGTATCAGAACAAACAAAAAACTGAGGAAGGAAACAGCAGCAGTCTCAGAAAACCCAAGAATGGACTAAAAGTTAACAGAGGGAAAGAGACTGAGGTGTATGGGTGGGAATGGAGGGATTAGGGAGGGGCGAAGTAAGGACACATTAGAAGAAGAATATATAATGTGGGAGGGGTGTCACAGACAGGGCGGAAAAACACAGAAAAGACAAGTAGGGATTCTACAGTATCTTACTATGCTCATGGACAGTGACTGCAATGGGGTATCTGGGGGCACGTGCGTGATGGGAGGAGTCTAGTAAACATAACGGAACTCATCTAATTGTGCATTAATGACAGAAACATCCATGGATAGATAGGTAGACAGATAATGAATGAATGAATGAATGAATGAATGGATGCATGGATGGATGAATACATACATACACACATACATACATACAAACATACATACATAAGGAATGCAGCAACCCAGTTCTAGAAAGACATCTGCACCCCTAAATTTATGGCAGCACTATTCACAATAACCAGTCTACAATTACATAAGGAACATTAAGGTTACTAGACTGCCCAGATCATCAAGTCGCCCCCCAGACCCCATTACACTCACTGTTCACCAGCATAGTAAGATCCTACGGAATCACTGCTTGAATTCTCTGAACTATAGTGCCTTCCCTATAGAATTCCCCCCCACATTATGAGAGCTAACCGTAATGCCCCCTTACCAGCCTGCAACCATCCTTCACAACCAGCCTTCTCAGTCCCTTAAAGATTCCTACGTTGGTGATGGGGGGAGTGTAATAAACATGATGTGATCCACATAATTGTAGATTCATGATAAAAAAATAAATGAATAAACAGATGAATGAATGAATGAGACATTGCCGCCCCCTGTTTAAAAGCGACACGTGCATCCCTATGATTACCACAGCACTATTCTCAATAGCCAAGCTCAGTGTCCATCAGTAGATGAACAATGGAATATTATTCACTCATAGGAAAACAAATCACACCATTTGCAGAAACACGGATGGTGTGAGAGGGCATCACACTCAGTGTAATAAGGCAGGCAGGTGGAGAAACACAAGGATCAAATGATATCACTCGCCTGTGCAGGAGGGGAACCAAGAGACATCCGAAGAAGAAAAACGGCACCACAAGAGTGGACTCACAGTTACCAAACGGAAAGGGATGGGCGTGGACAGGTGGGAACGGAGGAAAATGTCAGGCGGAGCGGGGGCGAATGTGCACATTACCTTTGGCATGCATAAAGCAGAAGGGGGGCACGGGGAGGGACGTACGACACAGAGAAGACAACAAGGGATTCTACAGCATCTTAATATGCTCATGGACAGTGACTGCAATGAGGTATGTGGGGGGCAGTTTACTAAACTACATGAGACTCACGTAGATGAAGACTAATGATAAATAAATAAATAAATAACAGATATACAAGTGAGTAATGAACTAACTAAATATATTCATACATCCGGACATACAGAAATAAACACTAGAATACAGAAGCCCAGTTTAAAAAAGACCTGTGCACCCATATAATTATCACAGCACTGTCCACAACAACAGACAAGGTAAGTGTCTATCAGAGGATGAAAAGTGGAATATTATTCTGCCATATGCAGAAACCAATCCTACCATGTGCAACAACATGGAGGGAGGTAGAGGGTATCATGCTCAGCGAAATAAGCCACGCAGAGAAAGACAAGTGTCAACTGATTTCACTCACCTGTGGAGTACCAGAAAAAAGAAAAGGAGTGATAGAAAAGGACAGTAGCAGCCGCACCGAACCCAAGAATGGACTCACACTTACCAAAGGGAATGGGACTGAGGAGGATGGCTTAGGAGGGAAGGGAGAGAGGGAAAATGGGGCATTATGAGTGGCACACAGGGTGTGGCCCGGCGGCAAGCTTAGGTAGGTCCGTATAACATAGCGATGATCAGCAGCACTTCTACAGCATATTCCTGGGCTGTTGGACAGCGACTCTTACGGGCTACGTGCTGGGGACTTGACAGTGGGGGTAGTCTTAGGAACCATAATGTTGTTCATGTAACTTTGAAGTAGTGACAACAAAATGAAAAGGAACACACAGTACCTTGGCTCTGGATTCCATTTAGCCTGATGCTGTCAAGTTGGTCAGTGTCCACCTCACCCGAATCACACCTGCTCCTCTCAGCATACACATTATGTCTCTAGGACAGAGGCACCACTGTGACATCGTGGAATCTCCAGGCAACAGTGCTGCGCTTACAAACTCCACCCACGGGGGGGGGGGCAGTGCCCAGCCTTGCGGAGCTGCATCATCTTAGCAAACATTAGAGTTACTTACCTACATACATACACATACATATATATAGATATAAATATCTATATATATATATATATATATGTATAATGATATCACTCATCATTACAGTATCAGAACAAACAAAAAACTGAAGAAGGAAACAGCAGCAGTCTCAGAAAACCCAAGAATGGACTAAAAGTTAACAGAGGGAAAGAGACTGAGGTGTATGGGTGGGAATGGAGGGATTAGGGAGGGGCGAAGTAAGGACACATTAGAAGAAGAATATATAATGTGGGAGGGGTGTCACAGACAGGGCGGAAAAACACAGAAAAGACAAGTAGGGATTCTACAGTATCTTACTATGCTCATGGACAGTGACTGCAATGGGGTATCTGGGGGCACGTGCGTGATGGGAGGAGTCTAGTAAACATAATGGAACTCATCTAATTGTGCATTAATGACAGAAACATCCATGGATAGATAGGTAGACAGATAATAAATGAATGAATGAATGAATGAATGAATGAACGAATGAATGAATGGATGCATGGATGGATGAATACATACATACACACATACATACATACAAACATACATACATAAGGAATGCAGCAACCCAGTTCTAGAAAGACATCTGCACCCCTAAATTTATGGCAGCACTATTCACAATAACCAGTCTACAATTACATAAGGAACATTAAGGTTACTAGACTGCCCAGATCATCAAGTCGCCCCCCAGACCCCATTACACTCACTGTTCACCAGCATAGTAAGATCCTACAGAATCACTGCTTGAATTCTCTGAAATATACTGAATTACCTATACAAATCCACCCCCACATTATGTGAGCTAATCGTAATGCCCCCTTACCATCCTGCAACCATCCTTCACAACCAGCCTTCTCAGTCCCTTAACCATTCCTACGTTGGTGATGGGGGGAGTGTAATAAACATGATGTGATCCACATAATTGTAGATTCATGATAAAAAAATAAATGAATAAACAGATGAATGAATGAATGAGACATTGCCGCCCCCAGTTTAAAAGCGACACGTGCATCCCTATGATTACCACAGCACTATTCTCAATAGCCACGCTCAGTGTCCATTAGTAGATGAACAATGGAATATTATTCAGTCATAGGAAAACAAATCACACCATTTGCAGAAACACGGATGGTGTGAGAGGGCATCATACTCAGTGTAATAAGGCAGGCAGGTGGAGAAACACAAGGATCAAATGATATCACTCGCCTGTGCAGGAGGGGAACCAAGAGACATCCGAAGAAGAAAAACGGCACCATAAGAGTGGACTGACAGTTACCAAATGGAAAGGGATGGGCGTGGACAGGTGGGAACGGAGGAAAATGTCAGGCGGAGCGGGGGCGAATGTGCACATTACCTTTGGCATGCATAAAGCAGAAGGGGGGCACGGGGAGGGACGTACGACACAGAGAAGACAACAAGGGATTCTACAGCATCTTAATATGCTCATGGACAGTAACTGCAATGAGGTATGTGGGGGGCAGTTTACTAAACTACATGAGACTCACGTAGATGAAGACTAATGATAAATAAATAAATAAATAACAGATATACAAGTGAGTAATGAACTAACTAAATATATTCATACATCCGGACATACAGAAATAAACACTAGAATACAGCAGCCCAGTTTAAAAAAGACCTGTGCACCCATATAATTATCACAGCACTGTCCACAACAACAGACAAGGTAAGTGTCTATCAGAGGATGAAAAGTGGAATATTATTCTGCCATATGCAGAAACCAATCCTACCATGTGCAACAACATGGAGGGAGGTAGAGGGTATCATGCTCAGCGAAATAAGCCACGCAGAGAAAGACAAGTGTCAACTGATTTCACTCACCTGTGGAGTACCAGAAAAAAGAAAAGGAGTGATAGAAAAGGACAGTAGCAGCCGCACCGAACCCAAGAATGGACTCACACTTACCAAAGGGAATGGGACTGAGGAGGATGGCTTAGGAGGGAAGGGAGAGAGGGAAAATGGGGCATTATGAGTGGCACACAGGGTGTGGCCCGGCGGCAAGCTTAGGTAGGTCCGTATAACATAGCGATGATCAGCAGCACTTCTACAGCATATTCCTGGGCTGTTGGACAGCGACTCTTACGGGCTACGTGCTGGGGACTTGACAGTGGGGGTAGTCTTAGGAACCATAATGTTGTTCATGTAACTTTGAAGTAGTGACAACAAAATGAAAAGGAACACACAGTACCTTGGCTCTGGATTCCATTTAGCCTGATGCTGTCAAGTTGGTCAGTGTCCACCTCACCCGAATCACACCTGCTCCTCTCAGCATACACATTATGTCTCTAGGACAGAGGCACCACTGTGACATCGTGGAATCTCCAGGCAACAGTGCTACGTTTACAAACTCCACCTACGGGGGGGGGCAGTGCCCAGCCTTGCGGAGCTGCATCATCTTAGCAAACATTAGAGTTACTTACCTACATACATACACATATATATATATAGATATAAATATCTATATATATATATATATATATATGTATAATGATATCACTCATCATTACAGTATCAGAACAAACAAAAAACTGAGGAAGGAAACAGCAGCAGTCTCAGAAAACCCAAGAATGGACTAAAAGTTAACAGAGGGAAAGAGACTGAGGTGTATGGGTGGGAATGGAGGGATTAGGGAGGGGCGAAGTAAGGACACATTAGAAGAAGAATATATAATGTGGGAGGGGTGTCACAGACAGGGCGGAAAAACACAGAAAAGACAAGTAGGGATTCTACAGTATCTTACTATGCTCATGGACAGTGACTGCAATGGGGTATCTGGGGGCACGTGCGTGATGGGAGGAGTCTAGTAAACATAACGGAACTCATCTAATTGTGCATTAATGACAGAAACATCCATGGATAGATAGGTAGACAGATAATGAATGAATGAATGAATGAATGAATGGATGCATGGATGGATGAATACATACATACACACATACATACATACAAACATACATACATAAGGAATGCAGCAACCCAGTTATAGAAAGACATCTGCACCCCTAAATTTATGGCAGCACTATTCACAATAACCAGTCTACAATTACATAAGGAACATTAAGGTTACTAGACTGCCCAGATCATCAAGTCGCCCCCCAGACCCCATTACACTCACTGTTCACCAGCATAGTAAGATCCTACGGAATCACTGCTTGAATTCTCTGAACTATAGTGCCTTCCCTATAGAATTCCCCCCCACATTATGAGAGCTAACCGTAATGCCCCCTTACCAGCCTGCAACCATCCTTCACAACCAGCCTTCTCAGTCCCTTAAAGATTCCTACGTTGGTGATGGGGGGAGTGTAATAAACATGATGTGATCCACATAATTGTAGATTCATGATAAAAAAATAAATGAATAAACAGATGAATGAATGAATGAGACATTGCCGCCCCCTGTTTAAAAGCGACACGTGCATCCCTATGATTACCACAGCACTATTCTCAATAGCCAAGCTCAGTGTCCATCAGTAGATGAACAATGGAATATTATTCAGTCATAGGAAAACAAATCACACCATTTGCAGAAACACGGATTGTGTGAGAGGGCATCACACTCAGTGTAATAAGGCAGGCAGGTGGAGAAACACAAGGATCAAATGATATCACTCGCCTGTGCAGGAGGGGAACCAAGAGACATCCGAAGAAGAAAAACGGCACCACAAGAGTGGACTCACAGTTACCAAACGGAAAGGGATGGGCGAGGACAGGTGGGAACGGAGGAAAATGTCAGGCGGAGCGGGGGCGAATGTGCACATTACCTTTGGCATGCATAAAGCAGAAGGGGGGCACGGGGAGGGACGTACGACACAGAGAAGACAACAAGGGATTCTACAGCATCTTAATATGCTCATGGACAGTGACTGCAATGAGGTATGTGGGGGCATCTCATTGTGGGGGGCAGTTTACTAAACTACATGAGACTCACGTAGATGAAGACTAATGATAAATAAATAAATAAATACCAGATATACAAGTGAGTAATGAACTAACTAAATATATTCATACATCCGGACATACAGAAATAAACACTAGAATACAGCAGCCCAGTTTAAAAAAGACCTGTGCACCCGTATAATTATCACAGCACTGTCCACAACAACAGACAAGGTAAGTGTCTATCAGAGGATGAAAAGTGGAATATTATTCTGCCATATGCAGAAACCAATCCTACCATGTGCAACAACATGGAGGGAGGTAGAGGGTATCATGCTCAGCGAAATAAGCCACGCAGAGAAAGACAAGTGTCAACTGATTTCACTCACCTGTGGAGTACCAGAAAAAAGAAAAGGAGTGATAGAAAAGGACAGTAGCAGCCGCACCGAACCCAAGAATGGACTCACACTTACCAAAGGGAATGGGACTGAGGAGGATGGCTTAGGAGGGAAGGGAGAGAGGGAAAATGGGGCATTATGAGTGGCACACAGGGTGTGGCCCGGCGGCAAGCTTAGGTAGGTCCGTATAACATAGCGATGATCAGCAGCACTTCTACAGCATATTCCTGGGCTGTTGGACAGCGACTCTTACGGGCTACGTGCTGGGGACTTGACAGTGGGGGTAGTCTTAGGAACCATAATGTTGTTCATGTAACTTTGAAGTAGTGACAACAAAATGAAAAGGAACACACAGTACCTTGGGTCTGGATTCCATTTAGCCTGATGCTGTCAAGTTGGTCAGTGTCCACCTCACCCGAATCACACCTGCTCCTCTCAGCATACACATTATGTCTCTAGGACAGAGGCACCACTGTGACATCGTGGAATCTCCAGGCAACAGTGCTACGTTTACAAACTCCACCTACGGGGGGGGGCAGTGCCCAGCCTTGCGGAGCTGCATCATCTTAGCAAACATTAGAGTTACTTACCTACATACATACACATATATATATATAGATATAAATTTCTATATATATATCTATATATATATATGTATAATGATATCACTCATCATTACAGTATCAGAACAAACAAAAAACTGAAGAAGGAAACAGCAGCAGTCTCAGAAAACCCAAGAATGGACTAAAAGTTAACAGAGGGAAAGAGACTGAGGTGTATGGGTGGGAATGGAGGGATTAGGGAGGGGCGAAGTAAGGACACATTAGAAGAAGAATATATAATGTGGGAGGGGTGTCACAGACAGGGCGGAAAAACACAGAAAAGACAAGTAGGGATTCTACAGTATCTTACTATGCTCATGGACAGTGACTGCAATGGGGTATCTGGGGGCACGTGCGTGATGGGAGGAGTCTAGTAAACATAACGGAACTCATCTAATTGTGCATTAATGACAGAAACATCCATGGATAGATAGGTAGACAGATAATGAATGAATGAATGAATGAATGAATGGATGCATGGATGGATGAATACATACATACACACATACATACATACAAACATACATACATAAGGAATGCAGCAACCCAGTTCTAGAAAGACATCTGCACCCCTAAATTTATGGCAGCACTATTCACAATAACCAGTCTACAATTACATAAGGAACATTAAGGTTACTAGACTGCCCAGATCATCAAGTCGCCCCCCAGACCCCATTACACTCACTGTTCACCAGCATAGTAAGATCCTACGGAATCACTGCTTGAATTCTCTGAACTATAGTGCCTTCCCTATAGAATTCCCCCCCACATTATGAGAGCTAACCGTAATGCCCCCTTACCAGCCTGCAACCATCCTTCACAACCAGCCTTCTCAGTCCCTTAAAGATTCCTACGTTGGTGATGGGGGGAGTGTAATAAACATGATGTGATCCACATAATTGTAGATTCATGATAAAAAAATAAATGAATAAACAGATGAATGAATGAATGAGACATTGCCGCCCCCTGTTTAAAAGCGACACGTGCATCCCTATGATTACCACAGCACTATTCTCAATAGCCAAGCTCAGTGTCCATCAGTAGATGAACAATGGAATATTATTCACTCATAGGAAAACAAATCACACCATTTGCAGAAACACGGATTGTGTGAGAGGGCATCACACTCAGTGTAATAAGGCAGGCAGGTGGAGAAACACAAGGATCAAATGATATCACTCGCCTGTGCAGGAGGGGAACCAAGAGACATCCGAAGAAGAAAAACGGCACCACAAGAGTGGACTCACAGTTACCAAACGGAAAGGGATGGGCGAGGACAGGTGGGAACGGAGGAAAATGTCAGGCGGAGCGGGGGCGAATGTGCACATTACCTTTGGCATGCATAAAGCAGAAGGGGGGCACGGGGAGGGACGTACGACACAGAGAAGACAACAAGGGATTCTACAGCATCTTAATATGCTCATGGACAGTGACTGCAATGAGGTATGTGGGGGCATCTCATTGTGGGGGGCAGTTTACTAAACTACATGAGACTCACGTAGATGAAGACTAATGATAAATAAATAAATAAATACCAGATATACAAGTGAGTAATGAACTAACTAAATATATTCATACATCCGGACATACAGAAATAAACACTAGAATACAGCAGCCCAGTTTAAAAAAGACCTGTGCACCCGTATAATTATCACAGCACTGTCCACAACAACAGACAAGGTAAGTGTCTATCAGAGGATGAAAAGTGGAATATTATTCTGCCATATGCAGAAACCAATCCTACCATGTGCAACAACATGGAGGGAGGTAGAGGGTATCATGCTCAGCGAAATAAGCCACGCAGAGAAAGACAAGTGTCAACTGATTTCACTCACCTGTGGAGTACCAGAAAAAAGAAAAGGAGTGATAGAAAAGGACAGTAGCAGCCGCACCGAACCCAAGAATGGACTCACACTTACCAAAGGGAATGGGACTGAGGAGGATGGCTTAGGAGGGAAGGGAGAGAGGGAAAATGGGGCATTATGAGTGGCACACAGGGTGTGGCCCGGCGGCAAGCTTAGGTAGGTCCGTATAACATAGCGATGATCAGCAGCACTTCTACAGCATATTCCTGGGCTGTTGGACAGCGACTCTTACGGGCTACGTGCTGGGGACTTGACAGTGGGGGTAGTCTTAGGAACCATAATGTTGTTCATGTAACTTTGAAGTAGTGACAACAAAATGAAAAGGAACACACAGTACCTTGGGTCTGGATTCCATTTAGCCTGATGCTGTCAAGTTGGTCAGTGTCCACCTCACCCGAATCACTCCTGCTCCTCTCAGCATACACATTATGTCTCTAGGACAGAGGCACCACTGTGACATCGTGGAATCTCCAGGCAACAGTGCTACGTTTACAAACTCCACCTACGGGGGGGGGCAGTGCCCAGCCTTGCGGAGCTGCATCATCTTAGCAAACATTAGAGTTACTTACCTACATACATACACATATATATATATAGATATAAATTTCTATATATATATCTATATATATATATGTATAATGATATCACTCATCATTACAGTATCAGAACAAACAAAAAACTGAAGAAGGAAACAGCAGCAGTCTCAGAAAACCCAAGAATGGACTAAAAGTTAACAGAGGGAAAGAGACTGAGGTGTATGGGTGGGAATGGAGGGATTAGGGAGGGGCGAAGTAAGGACACATTAGAAGAAGAATATATAATGTGGGAGGGGTGTCACAGACAGGGCGGAAAAACACAGAAAAGACAAGTAGGGATTCTACAGTATCTTACTATGCTCATGGACAGTGACTGCAATGGGGTATCTGGGGGCACGTGCGTGATGGGAGGAGTCTAGTAAACATAACGGAACTCATCTAATTGTGCATTAATGACAGAAACATCCATGGATAGATAGGTAGACAGATAATGAATGAATGAATGAATGAATGAATGGATGCATGGATGGATGAATACATACATACACACATACATACATACAAACATACATACATAAGGAATGCAGCAACCCAGTTCTAGAAAGACATCTGCACCCCTAAATTTATGGCAGCACTATTCACAATAACCAGTCTACAATTACATAAGGAACATTAAGGTTACTAGACTGCCCAGATCATCAAGTCGCCCCCCAGACCCCATTACACTCACTGTTCACCAGCATAGTAAGATCCTACGGAATCACTGCTTGAATTCTCTGAACTATAGTGCCTTCCCTATAGAATTCCCCCCCACATTATGAGAGCTAACCGTAATGCCCCCTTACCAGCCTGCAACCATCCTTCACAACCAGCCTTCTCAGTCCCTTAAAGATTCCTACGTTGGTGATGGGGGGAGTGTAATAAACATGATGTGATCCACATAATTGTAGATTCATGATAAAAAAATAAATGAATAAACAGATGAATGAATGAATGAGACATTGCCGCCCCCTGTTTAAAAGCGACACGTGCATCCCTATGATTACCACAGCACTATTCTCAATAGCCAAGCTCAGTGTCCATCAGTAGATGAACAATGGAATATTATTCAGTCATAGGAAAACAAATCACACCATTTGCAGAAACACGGATTGTGTGAGAGGGCATCACACTCAGTGTAATAAGGCAGGCAGGTGGAGAAACACAAGGATCAAATGATATCACTCGCCTGTGCAGGAGGGGAACCAAGAGACATCCGAAGAAGAAAAACGGCACCACAAGAGTGGACTCACAGTTACCAAACGGAAAGGGATGGGCGAGGACAGGTGGGAACGGAGGAAAATGTCAGGCGGAGCGGGGGCGAATGTGCACATTACCTTTGGCATGCATAAAGCAGAAGGGGGGCACGGGGAGGGACGTACGACACAGAGAAGACAACAAGGGATTCTACAGCATCTTAATATGCTCATGGACAGTGACTGCAATGAGGTATGTGGGGGCATCTCATTGTGGGGGGCAGTTTACTAAACTACATGAGACTCACGTAGATGAAGACTAATGATAAATAAATAAATAAATACCAGATATACAAGTGAGTAATGAACTAACTAAATATATTCATACATCCGGACATACAGAAATAAACACTAGAATACAGCAGCCCAGTTTAAAAAAGACCTGTGCACCCGTATAATTATCACAGCACTGTCCACAACAACAGACAAGGTAAGTGTCTATCAGAGGATGAGAAGTGGAATATTATTCTGCCATATGCAGAAACCAATCCTACCATGTGCAACAACATGGAGGGAGGTAGAGGGTATCATGCTCAGCCAAATAAGCCACGCAGAGAAAGACAAGTGTCAACTGATTTCACTCACCTGTGGAGTACCAGAAAAAAGAAAAGGAGTGATAGAAAAGGACAGTAGCAGCCGCACCGAACCCAAGAATGGACTCACACTTACCAAAGGGAATGGGACTGAGGAGGATGGCTTAGGAGGGAAGGGAGAGAGGGAAAATGGGGCATTATGAGTGGCACACAGGGTGTGGCCCGGCGGCAAGCTTAGGTAGGTCCGTATAACATAGCGATGATCAGCAGCACTTCTACAGCATATTCCTGGGCTGTTGGACAGCGACTCTTACGGGCTACGTGCTGGGGACTTGACAGTGGGGGTAGTCTTAGGAACCATAATGTTGTTCATGTAACTTTGAAGTAGTGACAACAAAATGAAAAGGAACACACAGTACCTTGGCTCTGGATTCCATTTAGCCTGATGCTGTCAAGTTGGTCAGTGTCCACCTCACCCGAATCACACCTGCTCCTCTCAGCATACACATTATGTCTCTAGGACAGAGGCACCACTGTGACATCGTGGAATCTCCAGGCAACAGTGCTGCGCTTACAAACTCCACCCACGGGGGGGGGGGGCAGTGCCCAGCCTTGCGGAGCTGCATCATCTTAGCAAACATTAGAGTTACTTACCTACATACATACACATATATATATATAGATATAAATATCTATATATATATATATATATGTATAATGATATCACTCATCATTATAGTATCAGAACAAACAAAAAACTGAAGAAGGAAACAGCAGCAGTCTCAGAAAACCCAAGAATGGACTAAAAGTTAACAGAGGGAAACAGACTGAGGTGTATGGGTGGGAATGGAGGGATTAGGGAGGGGCGAAGTAAGGACACATTAGAAGAAGAATATATAATGTGGGAGGGGTGTCACAGACAGGGCGGAAAAACACAGAAAAGACAAGTAGGGATTCTACAGTATCTTACTATGCTCATGGACAGTGACTGCAATGGGGTATCTGGGGGCACGTGCGTGATGGGAGGAGTCTAGTAAACATAACGGAACTCATCTAATTGTGCATTAATGACAGAAACATCCATGGATAGATAGGTAGACAGATAATGAATGAATGAAAGAATGAATGAATGGATGCATGGATGGATGAATACATACATACACACATACATACATACAAACATACATACATAAGGAATGCAGCAACCCAGTTCTAGAAAGACATCTGCACCCCTAAATTTATGGCAGCACTATTCACAATAACCAGTCTACAATTACATAAGGAACATTAAGGTTACTAGACTGCCCAGATCATCAAGTCGCCCCCCAGACCCCATTACACTCACTGTTCACCAGCATAGTAAGATCCTACAGAATCACTGCTTGAATTCTCTGAAATATACTGAATTACCTATAGAAATCCCCCGCCACATTATGTGAGCTAATCGTAATGCCCCCTTACCAGCCTGCAACCATCCTTCACAACCAGCATTCTCAGTCCCTTAACCATTCCTACGGTGGTGATGGGGGGAGTGTAATAAACATGATGTGATCCACATAATTGTAGATTCATGATAAAAAAATAAATGAATAAACAGATGAATGAATGAATGAGACATTGCCGCCACCAGTTTAAAAGCGACACGTGCATCCCTATGATTACCACAGCACTATTCTCAATAGCCAAGCTCAGTGTCCATCAGTAGATGAACAATGGAATATTATTCAGTCATAGGAAAACAAATCACACCATTTGCAGAAACACGGATTGTGTGAGAGGGCATCACACTCAGTGTAATAAGGCAGGCAGGTGGAGAAACACAAGGATCAAATGATATCACTCGCCTGTGCAGGAGGGGAACCAAGAGACATCCGAAGAAGAAAAACGGCACCACAAGAGTGGACTCACAGTTACCAAACGGAAAGGGATGGGCGAGGACAGGTGGGAACGGAGGAAAATGTCAGGCGGAGCGGGGGCGAATGTGCACATTACCTTTGGCATGCATAAAGCAGAAGGGGGGCACGGGGAGGGACGTACGACACAGAGAAGACAACAAGGGATTCTACAGCATCTTAATATGCTCATGGACAGTGACTGCAATGAGGTATGTGGGGGCATCTCATTGTGGGAGGCAGTTTACTAAGCTACATGAGACTCACGTAGATGAAGACTAATGATAAATAAATAAATAAATAACAGATATACAAGTGAGTAATGAACTAACTAAATATATTCATACATCCGGACATACAGAAATAAACACTAGAATACAGCAGCCCAGTTTAAAAAAGACCTGTGCACCCGTATAATTATCACAGCACTGTCCACAACAACAGACAAGGTAAGTGTCTATCAGAGGATGAGAAGTGGAATATTATTCTGCCATATGCAGAAACCAATCCTACCATGTGCAACAACATGGAGGGAGGTAGAGGGTATCATTCTCAGCGAAATAAGCCACGCAGAGAAAGACAAGTGTCAACTGATTTCACTCACCTGTGGAGTACCAGAAAAAAGAAAAGGAGTGATAGAAAAGGACAGTAGCAGCCGCACCGAACCCAAGAATGGACTCACACTTACCAAAGGGAATGGGACTGAGGAGGATGGCTTAGGAGGGAAGGGAGAGAGGGAAAATGGGGCATTATGAGTGGCACACAGGGTGTGGCCCGGCGGCAAGCTTAGGTAGGTCCGTATAACATAGCGATGATCAGCAGCACTTCTACAGCATATTCCTGGGCTGTTGGACAGCGACTCTTATGGGCTACGTGCTGGGGACTTGACAGTGGGGGTAGTCTTAGGAACCATAATGTTGTTCATGTAACTTTGAAGTAGTGACAACAAAATGAAAAGGAACACACAGTACCTTGGCTCTGGATTCCATTTAGCCTGATGCTGTCAAGTTGGTCAGTGTCCACCTCACCCGAATCACACCTGCTCCTCTCAGCATACACATTATGTCTCTAGGACAGAGGCACCACTGTGACATCGTGGAATCTCCAGGCAACAGTGCTGCGCTTACAAACTCCACCCACGGGGGGGGGGGGGGCAGTGCCCAGCCTTGCGGAGCTGCATCATCTTAGCAAACATTAGAGTTACTTACCTACATACATACACATATATATATATAGATATAAATATCTATATATATATATATATATATATGTATAATGATATCACTCATCATTACAGTATCAGAACAAACAAAAAACTGAGGAAGGAAACAGCAGCAGTCTCAGAAAACCCAAGAATGGACTAAAAGTTAACAGAGGGAAAGAGACTGAGGTGTATGGGTGGGAATGGAGGGATTAGGGAGGGGCGAAGTAAGGACACATTAGAAGAAGAATATATAATGTGGGAGGGGTGTCACAGACAGGGCGGAAAAACACAGAAAAGACAAGTAGGGATTCTACAGTATCTTACTATGCTCATGGACAGTGACTGCAATGGGGTATCTGGGGGCACGTGCGTGATGGGAGGAGTCTAGTAAACATAACGGAACTCATCTAATTGTGCATTAATGACAGAAACATCCATGGATAGATAGGTAGACAGATAATGAATGAATGAATGAATGAATGAATGGATGCATGGATGGATGAATACATACATACACACATACATACATACAAACATACATACATAAGGAATGCAGCAACCCAGTTCTAGAAAGACATCTGCACCCCTAAATTTATGGCAGCACTATTCACAATAACCAGTCTACAATTACATAAGGAACATTAAGGTTACTAGACTGCCCAGATCATCAAGTCGCCCCCCAGACCCCATTACACTCACTGTTCACCAGCATAGTAAGATCCTACGGAATCACTGCTTGAATTCTCTGAACTATAGTGCCTTCCCTATAGAATTCCCCCCCACATTATGAGAGCTAACCGTAATGCCCCCTTACCAGCCTGCAACCATCCTTCACAACCAGCCTTCTCAGTCCCTTAACCATTCCTACGTTGGTGATGGGGGGAGTGTAATAAACATGATGTGATCCACATAATTGTAGATTCATGATAAAAAAATAAATGAATAAACAGATGAATGAATGAATGAGACATTGCCGCCCCCTGTTTAAAAGCGACACGTGCATCCCTATGATTACCACAGCACTATTCTCAATAGCCAAGCTCAGTGTCCATCAGTAGATGAACAATGGAATATTATTCAGTCATAGGAAAACAAATCACACCATTTGCAGAAACACGGATTGTGTGAGAGGGCATCACACTCAGTGTAATAAGGCAGGCAGGTGGAGAAACACAAGGATCAAATGATATCACTCGCCTGTGCAGGAGGGGAACCAAGAGACATCCGAAGAAGAAAAACGGCACCACAAGAGTGGACTCACAGTTACCAAACGGAAAGGGATGGGCGAGGACAGGTGGGAACGGAGGAAAATGTCAGGCGGAGCGGGGGCGAATGTGCACATTACCTTTGGCATGCATAAAGCAGAAGGGGGGCACGGGGAGGGACGTACGACACAGAGAAGACAACAAGGGATTCTACAGCATCTTAATATGCTCATGGACAGTGACTGCAATGAGGTATGTGGGGGCATCTCATTGTGGGGGGCAGTTTACTAAACTACATGAGACTCACGTAGATGAAGACTAATGATAAATAAATAAATAAATACCAGATATACAAGTGAGTAATGAACTAACTAAATATATTCATACATCCGGACATACAGAAATAAACACTAGAATACAGCAGCCCAGTTTAAAAAAGACCTGTGCACCCGTATAATTATCACAGCACTGTCCACAACAACAGACAAGGTAAGTGTCTATCAGAGGATGAAAAGTGGAATATTATTCTGCCATATGCAGAAACCAATCCTACCATGTGCAACAACATGGAGGGAGGTAGAGGGTATCATGCTCAGCGAAATAAGCCACGCAGAGAAAGACAAGTGTCAACTGATTTCACTCACCTGTGGAGTACCAGAAAAAAGAAAAGGAGTGATAGAAAAGGACAGTAGCAGCCGCACCGAACCCAAGAATGGACTCACACTTACCAAAGGGAATGGGACTGAGGAGGATGGCTTAGGAGGGAAGGGAGAGAGGGAAAATGGGGCATTATGAGTGGCACACAGGGTGTGGCCCGGCGGCAAGCTTAGGTAGGTCCGTATAACATAGCGATGATCAGCAGCACTTCTACAGCATATTCCTGGGCTGTTGGACAGCGACTCTTACGGGCTACGTGCTGGGGACTTGACAGTGGGGGTAGTCTTAGGAACCATAATGTTGTTCATGTAACTTTGAAGTAGTGACAACAAAATGAAAAGGAACACACAGTACCTTGGGTCTGGATTCCATTTAGCCTGATGCTGTCAAGTTGGTCAGTGTCCACCTCACCCGAATCACACCTGCTCCTCTCAGCATACACATTATGTCTCTAGGACAGAGGCACCACTGTGACATCGTGGAATCTCCAGGCAACAGTGCTACGTTTACAAACTCCACCTACGGGGGGGGGCAGTGCCCAGCCTTGCGGAGCTGCATCATCTTAGCAAACATTAGAGTTACTTACCTACATACATACACATATATATATATAGATATAAATTTCTATATATATATCTATATATATATATGTATAATGATATCACTCATCATTACAGTATCAGAACAAACAAAAAACTGAAGAAGGAAACAGCAGCAGTCTCAGAAAACCCAAGAATGGACTAAAAGTTAACAGAGGGAAAGAGACTGAGGTGTATGGGTGGGAATGGAGGGATTAGGGAGGGGCGAAGTAAGGACACATTAGAAGAAGAATATATAATGTGGGAGGGGTGTCACAGACAGGGCGGAAAAACACAGAAAAGACAAGTAGGGATTCTACAGTATCTTACTATGCTCATGGACAGTGACTGCAATGGGGTATCTGGGGGCACGTGCGTGATGGGAGGAGTCTAGTAAACATAACGGAACTCATCTAATTGTGCATTAATGACAGAAACATCCATGGATAGATAGGTAGACAGATAATGAATGAATGAATGAATGAATGAATGGATGCATGGATGGATGAATACATACATACACACATACATACATACAAACATACATACATAAGGAATGCAGCAACCCAGTTCTAGAAAGACATCTGCACCCCTAAATTTATGGCAGCACTATTCACAATAACCAGTCTACAATTACATAAGGAACATTAAGGTTACTAGACTGCCCAGATCATCAAGTCGCCCCCCAGACCCCATTACACTCACTGTTCACCAGCATAGTAAGATCCTACGGAATCACTGCTTGAATTCTCTGAACTATAGTGCCTTCCCTATAGAATTCCCCCCCACATTATGAGAGCTAACCGTAATGCCCCCTTACCAGCCTGCAACCATCCTTCACAACCAGCCTTCTCAGTCCCTTAAAGATTCCTACGTTGGTGATGGGGGGAGTGTAATAAACATGATGTGATCCACATAATTGTAGATTCATGATAAAAAAATAAATGAATAAACAGATGAATGAATGAATGAGACATTGCCGCCCCCTGTTTAAAAGCGACACGTGCATCCCTATGATTACCACAGCACTATTCTCAATAGCCAAGCTCAGTGTCCATCAGTAGATGAACAATGGAATATTATTCAGTCATAGGAAAACAAATCACACCATTTGCAGAAACACGGATTGTGTGAGAGGGCATCACACTCAGTGTAATAAGGCAGGCAGGTGGAGAAACACAAGGATCAAATGATATCACTCGCCTGTGCAGGAGGGGAACCAAGAGACATCCGAAGAAGAAAAACGGCACCACAAGAGTGGACTCACAGTTACCAAACGGAAAGGGATGGGCGAGGACAGGTGGGAACGGAGGAAAATGTCAGGCGGAGCGGGGGCGAATGTGCACATTACCTTTGGCATGCATAAAGCAGAAGGGGGGCACGGGGAGGGACGTACGACACAGAGAAGACAACAAGGGATTCTACAGCATCTTAATATGCTCATGGACAGTGACTGCAATGAGGTATGTGGGGGCATCTCATTGTGGGGGGCAGTTTACTAAACTACATGAGACTCACGTAGATGAAGACTAATGATAAATAAATAAATAAATACCAGATATACAAGTGAGTAATGAACTAACTAAATATATTCATACATCCGGACATACAGAAATAAACACTAGAATACAGCAGCCCAGTTTAAAAAAGACCTGTGCACCCGTATAATTATCACAGCACTGTCCACAACAACAGACAAGGTAAGTGTCTATCAGAGGATGAAAAGTGGAATATTATTCTGCCATATGCAGAAACCAATCCTACCATGTGCAACAACATGGAGGGAGGTAGAGGGTATCATGCTCAGCGAAATATTCCACGCAGAGAAAGACAAGTGTCAACTGATTTCACTCACCTGTGGAGTACCAGAAAAAAGAAAAGGAGTGATAGAAAAGGACAGTAGCAGCCGCACCGAACCCAAGAATGGACTCACACTTACCAAAGGGAATGGGACTGAGGAGGATGGCTTAGGAGGGAAGGGAGAGAGGGAAAATGGGGCATTATGAGTGGCACACAGGGTGTGGCCCGGCGGCAAGCTTAGGTAGGTCCGTATAACATAGCGATGATCAGCAGCACTTCTACAGCATATTCCTGGGCTGTTGGACAGCGACTCTTACGGGCTACGTGCTGGGGACTTGACAGTGGGGGTAGTCTTAGGAACCATAATGTTGTTCATGTAACTTTGAAGTAGTGACAACAAAATGAAAAGGAACACACAGTACCTTGGGTCTGGATTCCATTTAGCCTGATGCTGTCAAGTTGGTCAGTCTCCACCTCACCCGAATCACACCTGCTCCTCTCAGCATACACATTATGTCTCTAGGACAGAGGCACCACTGTGACATCGTGGAATCTCCAGGCAACAGTGCTGCGTTTACAAACTCCACCTACGGGGGGGGGCAGTGCCCAGCCTTGCGGAGCTGCATCATCTTAGCAAACATTAGAGTTACTTACCTACATAGATACACATATATATATATATATAAATATCTATATATATATATGTATAATGATATCACTCATCATTACAGTATCAGAACAAACAAAAAACTGAAGAAGGAAACAGCAGCAGTCTCAGAAAACCCAAGAATGGACTAAAAGTTAACAGAGGCAAAGAGACTGAGGTGTATGGGTGGGAATGGAGGGATTAGGGAGGGGCGAAGTAAGGACACATTAGAAGAAGAATATATAATGTGGGAGGGGTGTCACAGACAGGGCGGAAAAACACAGAAAAGACAAGTAGGGATTCTACAGTATCTTACTATGCTCATGGACAGTGACTGCAATGGGGTATCTGGGGGCACGTGCGTGATGGGAGGAGTCTAGTAAACATAATGGAACTCATCTAATTGTGCATTAATGACAGAAACATCCATGGATAGATAGGTAGACAGATAATAAATGAATGAATGAATGAATGAATGAATGAACGAATGAATGAATGGATGCAAGGATGGATGAATACATACATACACACATACATACATACAAACATACATACATAAGGAATGCAGCAACCCAGTTCTAGAAAGACATCTGCACCCCTAAATTTATGGCAGCACTATTCACAATAACCAGTCTACAATTACATAAGGAACATTAAGGTTACTAGACTGCCCAGATCATCAAGTCGCCCCCCAGACCCCATTACACTCACTGTTCACCAGCATAGTAAGATCCTACAGAATCACTGCTTGAATTCTCTGAAATATACTGAATTACCTATAGAAATCCCCCCCCACATTATGTGAGCTAATCGTAATGCCCCCTTACCAGCCTGCAACCATCCTTCACAACCAGCCTTCTCAGTCCCTTAACCATTCCTACGGTGGTGATGGGGGAAGTGTAATAAACATGATGTGATCCACATAATTGTAGATTCATGATAAAAAAATAAATGAATAAACAGATGAATGAATGAATGAGACATTGCCGCCACCAGTTTAAAAGCGACACGTGCATCCCTATGATTACCACAGCACTATTCTCAATAGCCAAGCTCAGTGTCCATCAGTAGATGAACAATGGAATATTATTCAGTCATAGGAAAACAAATCACACCATTTGCAGAAACACGGATGGTGTGAGAGGGCATCACACTCAGTGTAATAAGGCAGGCAGGTGGAGAAACACAAGGATCAAATGATATCACTCGCCTGTGCAGGAGGGGAACCAAGAGACATCCGAAGAAGAAAAACGGCACCACAAGAGTGGACTCACAGTTACCAAACGGAAAGGGATGGGCGTGGACAGGTGGGAACAGAGGAAAATGTCAGGCGGAGCGGGGGCGAAAGCACATTACCTTTGGCATGCATAAAGCAGAAGGGGGGCACGGGAGGGACGTACGACACAGAGAAGACAACAAGGGATTCTACAGCATCTTAATATGCTCATGGACAGTGACTGCAATGAGGTATGTGGGGGCATCTCATTGTGGGAGGCAGTTTACTAAGCTACATGAGACTCACGTAGATGAAGACTAATGATAAATAAATAAATAAATAACAGATATACAAGTGAGTAATGAACTAACTAAATATATTCATACATCCGGATATACAGAAATAAACACTAGAATACAGCAGCCCAGTTTAAAAAAGACCTGTGCACCCGTATAATTATCACAGCACTGTCCACAACAACAGACAAGGTAAGTGTCTATCAGAGGATGAGAAGTGGAATATTATTCTGCCATATGCAGAAACCAATCCTACCATGTGCAACAACATGGAGGGAGGTAGAGGGTATCATGCTCAGCCAAATAAGCCACGCAGAGAAAGACAAGTGTCAACTGATTTCACTCACCTGTGGAGTACCAGAAAAAAGAAAAGGAGTGATAGAAAAGGACAGTAGCAGCCGCACCGAACCCAAGAATGGACTCACACTTACCAAAGGGAATGGGACTGAGGAGGATGGCTTAGGAGGGAAGGGAGAGAGGGAAAATGGGGCATTATGAGTGGCACACAGGGTGTGGCCCGGCGGCAAGCTTAGGTAGGTCCGTATAACATAGCGATGATCAGCAGCACTTCTACAGCATATTCCTGGGCTGTTGGACAGCGACTCTTACGGGCTACGTGCTGGGGACTTGACAGTGGGGGTAGTCTTAGGAACCATAATGTTGTTCATGTAACTTTGAAGTAGTGACAACAAAATGAAAAGGAACACACAGTACCTTGGCTCTGGATTCCATTTAGCCTGATGCTGTCAAGTTGGTCAGTGTCCACCTCACCCGAATCACACCTGCTCCTCTCAGCATACACATTATGTCTCTAGGACAGAGGCACCACTGTGACATCGTGGAATCTCCAGGCAACAGTGCTGCGCTTACAAACTCCACCCACGGGGGGGGGGGGCAGTGCCCAGCCTTGCGGAGCTGCATCATCTTAGCAAACATTAGAGTTACTTACCTAAATACATACACATATATATATATAGATATAAATATCTATATACATATATATATGTATAATGATATCACTCATCATTACAGTATCAGAACAAACAAAAAACTGAAGAAGGAAACAGCAGCAGTCTCAGAAAACCCAAGAATGGACTAAAAGTTAACAGAGGGAAACAGACTGAGGTGTATGGGTGGGAATGGAGGGATTAGGGAGGGGCGAAGTAAGGACACATTAGAAGAAGAATATATAATGTGGGAGGGGTGTCACAGACAGGGCGGAAAAACACAGAAAAGACAAGTAGGGATTCTACAGTATCTTACTATGCTCATGGACAGTGACTGCAATGGGGTATCTGGGGGCACGTGCGTGATGGGAGGAGTCTAGTAAACATAACGGAACTCATCTAATTGTGCATTAATGACAGAAACATCCATGGATAGATAGGTAGACAGATAATGAATGAATGAATGAATGAATGAATGGATGCATGGATGGATGAATACATACATACTCACATACATACATACAAACATACATACATAAGGAATGCAGCAACCCAGTTCTAGAAAGACATCTGCACCCCTAAATTTATGGCAGCACTATTCACAATAACCAGTCTACAATTACATAAGGAACATTAAGGTTACTAGACTGCCCAGATCATCAAGTCGCCCCCCAGACCCCATTACACTCACTGTTCACCAGCATAGTAAGATCCTACGGAATCACTGCTTGAATTCTCTGAACTATAGTGCCTTCCCTATAGAATTCCCCCCCACATTATGAGAGCTAATCGTAATGCCCCCTTACCAGCCTGCAACCATCCTTCACAACCAGCCTTCTCAGTCCCTTAAAGATTCCTACGTTGGTGATGGGGGGAGTGTAATAAACATGATGTGATCCACATAATTGTAGATTCATGATAAAAAAATAAATGAATAAACAGATGAATGAATGAATGAGACATTGCCGCCCCCTGTTTAAAAGCGACACGTGCATCCCTATGATTACCACAGCACTATTCTCAATAGCCAAGCTCAGTGTCCATCAGTAGATGAACAATGGAATATTATTCAGTCATAGGAAAACAAATCACACCATTTGCAGAAACACGGATGGTGTGAGAGGGCATCATACTCAGTGTAATAAGGCAGGCAGGTGGAGAAACACAAGTTTCAAATGATATCACTCGCCTGTGCAGGAGGGGAACCAAGAGACATCCGAAGAAGAAAAACGGCACCACAAGAGTGGACTCACAGTTACCAAACGGAAAGGGATGGGCGTGGACAGGTGGGAACGGAGGAAAATGTCAGGCGGAGCGGGGGCGAATGTGCACATTACCTTTGGCATGCATAAAGCAGAAGGGGGGCACGGGGAGGGACGTACGACACAGAGAAGACAACAAGGGATTCTACAGCATCTTAATATGCTCATGGACAGTGACTGCAATGAGGTATGTGGGGGGCAGTTTACTAAACTACATGAGACTCACGTAGATGAAGACTAATGATAAATAAATAAATAAATAACAGATATACAAGTGAGTAATGAACTAACTAAATATATTCATACATCCGGACATACAGAAATAAACACTAGAATACAGCAGCCCAGTTTAAAAAAGACCTGTGCACCCATATAATTATCACAGCACTGTCCACAACAACAGACAAGGTAAGTGTCTATCAGAGGATGAAAAGTGGAATATTATTCTGCCATATGCAGAAACCAATCCTACCATGTGCAACAACATGGAGGGAGGTAGAGGGTATCATGCTCAGCGAAATAAGCCACGCAGAGAAAGACAAGTGTCAACTGATTTCACTCACCTGTGGAGTACCAGAAAAAAGAAAAGGAGTGATAGAAAAGGACAGTAGCAGCCGCACCGAACCCAAGAATGGACTCACACTTACCAAAGGGAATGGGACTGAGGAGGATGGCTTAGGAGGGAAGGGAGAGAGGGAAAATGGGGCATTATGAGTGGCACACAGGGTGTGGCCCGGCGGCAAGCTTAGGTAGGTCCGTATAACATAGCGATGATCAGCAGCACTTCTACAGCATATTCCTGGGCTGTTGGACAGCGACTCTTACGGGCTACGTGCTGGGGACTTGACAGTGGGGGTAGTCTTAGGAACCATAATGTTGTTCATGTAACTTTGAAGTAGTGACAACAAAATGAAAAGGAACACACAGTACCTTGGCTCTGGATTCCATTTAGCCTGATGCTGTCAAGTTGGTCAGTGTCCACCTCACCCGAATCACACCTGCTCCTCTCAGCATACACATTATGTCTCTAGGACAGAGGCACCACTGTGACATCGTGGAATCTCCAGGCAACAGTGCTGCGCTTACAAACTCCACCCACGGGGGGGGGGGCAGTGCCCAGCCTTGCGGAGCTGCATCATCTTAGCAAACATTAGAGTTACTTACCTACATACATACACATATATATATATAGATATAAATATCTATATATATATATATATATATGTATAATGATATCACTCATCATTATAGTATCAGAACAAACAAAAAACTGAAGAAGGAAACAG
This sequence comes from Manis pentadactyla, assembly GCF_030020395.1. Classification (NCBI taxonomy): domain Eukaryota; kingdom Metazoa; phylum Chordata; class Mammalia; order Pholidota; family Manidae; genus Manis; species Manis pentadactyla. The sequence continues at coordinate 81,676,211 of NC_080024.1, forward strand.
CAGCAGTCTCAGAAAACCCAAGAATGGACTAAAAGTTAACAGAGGGAAACAGACTGAGGTGTATGGGTGGGAATGGAGGGATTAGGGAGGGGCGAAGTAAGGACACATTAGAAGAAGAATATATAATGTGGGAGGGGTGTCACAGACAGGGCGGAAAAACACAGAAAAGACAAGTAGGGATTCTACAGTATCTTACTATGCTCATGGACAGTGACTGCAATGGGGTATCTGGGGGCACGTGCGTGATGGGAGGAGTCTAGTAAACATAATGGAACTCATCTAATTGTGCATTAATGACAGAAACATCCATGGATAGATAGGTAGACAGATAATAAATGAATGAATGAATGAATGAATGAATGAACGAATGAATGAATGGATGCATGGATGGATGAATACATACATACACACATACATACATACAAACATACATACATAAGGAATGCAGCAACCCAGTTCTAGAAAGACATCTGCACCCCTAAATTTATGGCAGCACTATTCACAATAACCAGTCTACAATTACATAAGGAACATTAAGGTTACTAGACTGCCCAGATCATCAAGTCGTCCCCCAGACCCGATTACACTCACAGTTCACCAGCATAGTAAGATCCTACAGAATCACTGCTTGAATTCTCTGAAATATACTGCCTTACCTATAGAAACCCACCCCCACATTATGTGAGCTAATCGTAATGCCCCCTTACCATCCTGCAACCATCCTTCACAACCAGCCTTCTCAGTCCCTTAAAGATTCCTACGTTGGTGATGGGGGGAGTGTAATAAACATGATGTGATCCACATAATTGTAGATTCATGATAAAAAAATAAATGAATAAACAGATGAATGAATGAATGAGACATTGCCGCCCCCTGTTTAAAAGCGACACGTGCATCCCTATGATTACCACAGCACTATTCTCAATAGCCAAGCTCAGTGTCCATCAGTAGATGAACAATGGAATATTATTCTGTCATAGGAAAACAAATCACACCATTTGCAGAAACACGGATGGTGTGAGAGGGCATCATACTCAGTGTAATAAGGCAGGCAGGTGGAGAAACACAAGGATCAAATGATATCACTCGCCTGTGCAGGAGGGGAACCAAGAGACATCCGAAGAAGAAAAACGGCACCACAAGAGTGGACTCACAGTTACCAAACGGAAAGGGATGGGCGAGGACAGGTGGGAACGGAGGAAAATGTCAGGCGGAGCGGGGGCGAATGTGCACATTACCTTTGGCATGCATAAAGCAGAAGGGGGGCACGGGGAGGGACGTACGACACAGAGAAGACAACAAGGGATTCTACAGCATCTTAATATGCTCATGGACAGTGACTGCAATGAGGTATGTGGGGGCATCTCATTGTGGGAGGCAGTTTACTAAGCTACATGAGACTCACGTAGATGAAGACTAATGATAAATAAATAAATAAATAACAGATATACAAGTGAGTAATGAACTAACTAAATATATTCATACATCCGGACATACAGAAATAAACACTAGAATACAGCAGCCCAGTTTAAAAAAGACCTGTGCACCCGTATAATTATCACAGCACTGTCCACAACAACAGACAAGGTAAGTGTCTATCAGAGGATGAGAAGTGGAATATTATTCTGCCATATGCAGAAACCAATCCTACCATGTGCAACAACATGGAGGGAGGTAGAGGGTATCATTCTCAGCGAAATAAGCCACGCAGAGAAAGACAAGTGTCAACTGATTTCACTCACCTGTGGAGTACCAGAAAAAAGAAAAGGAGTGATAGAAAAGGACAGTAGCAGCCGCACCGAACCCAAGAATGGACTCACACTTACCAAAGGGAATGGGACTGAGGAGGATGGCTTAGGAGGGAAGGGAGAGAGGGAAAATGGGGCATTATGAGTGGCACACAGGGTGTGGCCCGGCGGCAAGCTTAGGTAGGTCCGTATAACATAGCGATGATCAGCAGCACTTCTACAGCATATTCCTGGGCTGTTGGACAGCGACTCTTACGGGCTACGTGCTGGGGACTTGACAGTGGGGGTAGTCTTAGGAACCATAATGTTGTTCATGTAACTTTGAAGTAGTGACAACAAAATGAAAAGGAACACACAGTACCTTGGCTCTGGATTCCATTTAGCCTGATGCTGTCAAGTTGGTCAGTGTCCACCTCACCCGAATCACACCTGCTCCTCTCAGCATACACATTATGTCTCTAGGACAGAGGCACCACTGTGACATCGTGGAATCTCCAGGCAACAGTGCTGCGCTTACAAACTCCACCCACGGGGGGGGGGGGGCAGTGCCCAGCCTTGCGGAGCTGCATCATCTTAGCAAACATTAGAGTTACTTACCTACATACATACACATATATATATATAGATATAAATATCTATATACATATATATATGTATAATGATATCACTCATCATTACAGTATCAGAACAAACAAAAAACTGAGGAAGGAAACAGCAGCAGTCTCAGAAAACCCAAGAATGGACTAAAAGTTAACAGAGGGAAAGAGACTGAGGTGTATGGGTGGGAATGGAGGGATTAGGGAGGGGCGAAGTAAGGACACATTAGAAGAAGAATATATAATGTGGGAGGGGTGTCACAGACAGGGCGGAAAAACACAGAAAAGACAAGTAGGGATTCTACAGTATCTTACTATGCTCATGGACAGTGACTGCAATGGGGTATCTGGGGGCACGTGCGTGATGGGAGGAGTCTAGTAAACATGACGGAACTCATCTAATTGTGCATTAATGACAGAAACATCCATGGATAGATAGGTAGACAGATAATGAATGAATGAAAGAATGAATGAATGGATGCATGGATGGATGAATACATACATACACACATACATACATACAAACATACATACATAAGGAATGCAGCAACCCAGTTCTAGAAAGACATCTGCACCCCTAAATTTATGGCAGCACTATTCACAATAACCAGTCTACAATTACATAAGGAACATTAAGGTTACTAGACTGCCCAGATCATCAAGTCGCCCCCCAGACCCCATTACACTCACTGTTCACCAGCATAGTAAGATCCTACGGAATCACTGCTTGAATTCTCTGAACTATAGTGCCTTCCCTATAGAATTCCCCCCCACATTATGAGAGCTAATCGTAATGCCCCCTTACCAGCCTGCAACCATCCTTCACAACCAGCCTTCTCAGTCCCTTAAAGATTCCTACGTTGGTGATGGGGGGAGTGTAATAAACATGATGTGATCCACATAATTGTAGATTCATGATAAAAAAATTAATGAATAAACAGATGAATGAATGAATGAGACATTGCCGACCCTGTTTAAAAGCGACACGTGCATCCCTATGATTACCACAGCACTATTCTCAATAGCCAAGCTCAGTGTCCATCAGTAGATGAACAATGGAATATTATTCAGTCATAGGAAAACAAATCACACCATTTGCAGAAACACGGATGGTGTGAGAGGGCATCACACTCAGTGTAATAAGGCAGGCAGGTGGAGAAACACAAGGATCAAATGATATCACTCGCCTGTGCAGGAGGGGAACCAAGAGACATCCGAAGAAGAAAAACGGCACCACAAGAGTGGACTCACAGTTACCAAACGGAAAGGGATGGGCGTGGACAGGTGGGAACGGAGGAAAATGTCAGGCGGAGCGGGGGCGAATGTGCACATTACCTTTGGCATGTATAAAGCAGAAGGGGGGCACGGGGAGGGACGTACGACACAGAGAAGACAACAAGGGATTCTACAGCATCTTAATATGCTCATGGACAGTGACTGCAATGAGGTATGTGGGGGGCAGTTTACTAAACTACATGAGACTCACGTAGATGAAGACTAATGATAAATAAATAAATAAATAACAGATATACAAGTGAGTAATGAACTAACTAAATATATTCATACATCCGGACATACAGAAATAAACACTAGAATACAGCAGCCCAGTTTAAAAAAGACCTGTGCACCCATATAATTATCACAGCACTGTCCACAACAACAGACAAGGTAAGTGTCTATCAGAGGATGAAAAGTGGAATATTATTCTGCCATATGCAGAAACCAATCCTACCATGTGCAACAACATGGAGGGAGGTAGAGGGTATCATGCTCAGCGAAATAAGCCACGCAGAGAAAGACAAGTGTCAACTGATTTCACTCACCTGTGGAGTACCAGAAAAAAGAAAAGGAGTGATAGAAAAGGACAGTAGCAGCCGCACCGAACCCAAGAATGGACTCACACTTACCAAAGGGAATGGGACTGAGGAGGATGGCTTAGGAGGGAAGGGAGAGAGGGAAAATGGGGCATTATGAGTGGCACACAGGGTGTGGCCCGGCGGCAAGCTTAGGTAGGTCCGTATAACATAGCGATGATCAGCAGCACTTCTACAGCATATTCCTGGGCTGTTGGACAGCGACTCTTACGGGCTACGTGCTGGGGACTTGACAGTGGGGGTAGTCTTAGGAACCATAATGTTGTTCATGTAACTTTGAAGTAGTGACAACAAAATGAAAAGGAACACACAGTACCTTGGCTCTGGATTCCATTTAGCCTGATGCTGTCAAGTTGGTCAGTGTCCACCTCACCCGAATCACACCTGCTCCTCTCAGCATACACATTATGTCTCTAGGACAGAGGCACCACTGTGACATCGTGGAATCTCCAGGCAACAGTGCTGCGCTTACAAACTCCACCCACGGGGGGGGGGGGCAGTGCCCAGCTTGCGGAGCTGCATCATCTTAGCAAACATTAGAGTTACTTACCTACAAACGTATATATATATATATACATATATGTAAATGATATCACTCATCATTACAGTATCAGAACAAACAAAAAACTGAAGAAGGAAACAGCAGCAGTCTCAGAAAACCCAAGAATGGACTAAAAGTTAACAGAGGGAAAGAGACTGAGGTGTATGGGTGGGAATGGAGGGATTAGGGAGGGGCGAAGTAAGGACACATTAGAAGAAGAATATATAATGTGGGAGGGGTGTCACAGACAGGGCGGAAAAACACAGAAAAGACAAGTAGGGATTCTACAGTATCTTACTATGCTCATGGACAGTGACTGCAATGGGGTATCTGGGGGCACGTGCGTGATGGGGGGAGTCTAGTAAACATAATGGAACTCATCTAATTGTGCATTAATGACAGAAACATCCATGGATAGATAGGTAGACAGATAATAAATGAATGAATGAATGAATGAATGAATGAATGGATGCATGGATGGATGAATACATACATACACACATACATACATACAAACATACATACATAAGGAATGCAGCAACCCAGTTCTAGAAAGACATCTGCACCCCTAAATTTATGGCAGCACTATTCACAATAACCAGTCAACAATTACATAAGGAACATTAAGGTTACTAGACTGCCCAGATCATCACGTCGCCCCCCAGACCCCATTACACTCACTGTTCACCAGCATAGTAAGATCCTACAGAATCACTGCTTGAATTCTCTGAAATATACTGCCTTCCCTATAGAAATCCCCCCCATTATGTGAGCTAATCGTAATGCCCCCTTACCAGCCTGCAACCATCCTTCACAACCAGCCTTCTCAGTCCCTTAACCATTCCTACGGTGGTGATGGGGGGAGTGTAATAAACATGATGTGATCCACATAATTGTAGATTCATGATAAAAAAATAAATGAATAAACAGATGAATGAATGAATGAGACATTGCCGCCCCCAGTTTAAAAGCGACACGTGCATCCCTATGATTACCACAGCACTATTCTCAATAGCCAAGCTCAGTGTCCATCAGTAGATGAACAATGGAATATTATTCTGTCATAGGAAAACAAATCACACCATTTGCAGAAACACGGATGGTGTGAGAGTGCATCACACTCAGTGTAATAAGGCAGGCAGGTGGAGAAACACAAGGATCAAATGATATCACTCGCCTGTGCAGGAGGGGAACCAAGAGACATCCGAAGAAGAAAAACGGCACCACAAGAGTGGACTCACAGTTACCAAACGGAAAGGGATGGGCGTGGACAGGTGGGAACGGAGGAAAATGTCAGGCGGAGCGGGGGCGAATGTGCACATTACCTTTGGCATGCATAAAGCAGAAGGGGGGCACGGGGAGGGACGTACGACACAGAGAAGACAACAAGGGATTCTACAGCATCTTACTATGCTCATGGACAGTGACTGCAATGAGGTATCTGGGGGCAACTCATTGTGGGGGGCAGTTTAGTAAACTACATGTGACTCACGCAGATGAAGACTAATGATAAATAAATAAATAAATTAACAGATATGTAAGTGAGTAATGAATTAACTAAATACATTCATACATCCGGACATACAGAAATGAACACTAGTATACAGCAGACAAGTTTAAAAAAGACCTGTGCACCCGTATGATTATCAGAGCAATGTCCACAACAGCCAAGGTAAGTGTCTGTCAGAGGATGAACAGTGGAATATTATTCTGCCATACGAAGAAACCAATCCTACCATGTGCAACAACATGGAGGGAGGTAGAGGGTAACATGCTCAGCGAAATAAGCCACGCAGAGAAAGACAAGTGTCAACTGATTTGACTCACCTGTGGAGTACCAGAAAAAAGAAAAGGAGTGATAGAACAGGACAGTAGCAGCCTCAGCGAACCCAAGAGATGACTCAAGGTTACCAAAGGGAATGGGACTGAGGAGGAAGCGTTAGGAGGGAGGGTAGAGAGGGAAAATGGGGCATGACGAGTGTAACACAGGGTGTGGCCTGGCGGCATGCTTAGGTAGGTCCGTATAACATAGCGATGATCAGCAGCACTTCTACAGCATATTCCGGGCTGGTGGACAGCTACTCTTACGGGCTACGTGGTGGACACTTGACAGTGGGGTTGGTCTAGGAACCATAATGTTGTTCATGTAACTGTGAAGTAGTGACAACAAAATGAAAAGGAACACACAGTACCTTGGCTCTGAATTCCATTTATCCTGATGCTGTCAAGTTGGTCAGTGTCCACATCACCAGAATCACACTTGCTCCTCTCAGCATACACATTATGTCTCTAGGACAGAGGCACCACTGTGACATCGTGGAATCTCCAGGCAACAGTGCTGCACTTACAAACTCCACCCACGGGGGGGGGGGCACTGCTCAGCTGTGCGGAGCTGAATCATCTTAGCAAACATTAGAGATACTTACCTATATTTATATATATATATATATATGTATATATATGTATGTATGTATATATATATGTATATATATATATAGATGTGTATATATGTATGTATGTATATATATATGTATGATGATATCACTCATCATTACAGTATCAGAACAAACAAAAAGTGAAGAAGAAAACAGCAGTAGTCTCAGAAAACCCAAGAATGGACTAAAAGTTAACAGAAGGAAAGAGACTAAGGTGAATGGGTGTTAATGGAAGGATTAGGGAGGGGGTAAGAAAGGACACATTAGAATAAGAATATATAATGTGGGAGGGGTGTCACAGGCAGGGCGGCAAAACACACAAAAAGACATGTAGGGATTCTACAGTATCTTATTATGCTCATGTACACTGACTGCAATGGGGTATCAGGGGGCACGTGCGTGATGGGGGGAGTCTAGTAAACATAACTTACTCATCTAATTGTACATTAATGACAGAAAGATACATGGGTAGATAGGTAGACAGATAATAAATGAACGAATGAATGAATGGATGCATGGATGGATGAATACATACATACACACATACATACATACACACATACATACATAAGGAATGCAGCAGCCCAGGTCAAGAAAGACATCTGCACCCCTAAACTTATGGCAGCACTATTCACAATAACCAATCTACAATTACATAAGCAACATTAAGGTTACTAGACTGCCCAGATCATCAAGTCGCCCCCCAGAACCGATTACACTTACTGTTCACCAGCATAGTAAGATCCTACAGAATCACTGCTTGAATTCTCTGAACTATATTGCCTTGCCTATAGAATTCCTCCCCAAATTATATGAGGTAATCGTAATACCCCCTTACCAGCCTGTAACCGTCCTTCACAAACAGCCTTCCTAGTCCCTTAACCATTCCTACATTGGTGAAGGGGGACTGTACTAAACATGATGTTATCCACATAATTGTAGATTAATGATAAATAAATGAATAAATAGATGAAGGAATGAATGAGACATTGACGCCCCCAGTTTAAAAGCGACACGTGCATCCCTATGATTACCACAGCACTATTCTCAATAGCCAAGCTCAGTGTCCATCAGTAGATGAACAATGGAATATTATTCAGTCATAGGAAAACAAATCACACCATTTGCAGAAACACGGATGGTGTGAGAGGGCATCATACTCAGTGTAATAAGGCAGGCAGGTGGAGAAACACAAGGATCAAATGATATCACTCGCCTGTGCAGGAGGGGAACCAAGAGACATCCGAAGAGTAAAAACGGCACCACAAGAGAGGACTCACAGTTAACAAAGGGAAAGGGATGGACGTGGACAGGTGGGAATGGAGGAAAATGTCAGGCGGAGCGGGGGCGAATGTGCACATTACCTTTGGCATGCATAAAGCAGAAGGGGGGCACGGGGAGGGACGTACGACACAGAGATGACAACAAGGGATTCTACAGCATCTTAATAGGCTCATGGACAGAGACTGCAATGAGGTATGTGGGGGCATCTCATTGTGGGGGGTAGTTTACTAAACTACATGAGACTCACGTAGATGAAGACTAATGATAAATACATAAATAAATAACAGATATACAAGTGAGTAATGAACTAACTAAATATATTCATACATCCGGACATACAGAAATAAACACTAGAATACAGCAGCCCAGTTTAAAAAAGACCTGTGAACCCGTATAATTATCACAGCACTGTCCACAACAACAGATAAGGTAAGTGTCTATCAGAGGATGAAAAGTGGAATATTATTCCGCCATATGCAGAAAGCAATCGTAACATGTGCAACAAAATGGATGGAGGTAGGGGGTATCATGCTCAGCAAAATAAGCCACACAGAGAAAGACAAGTGTCAACTGATTTCACTCACCTGTGGAGTACCAGAAAAAAGAAAAGGAGTGATAGAAAAGGACAGTAGCAGCCGCACTGAACCCAAGAATGGACTCACAGTTACCAAAGGGAATGGGACTGAGGAGGATGGCTTAGGAGGGAAGGGAGAGAGGGAAAATGGGGCATTATGAGTGGCACACAGGGTGTGGACCGGCGGCATGCTTAGGTAGGTCCGTATAACATAGCGATGATAACAGCACAACTAGACCATATTCTGGGCTGATGGACAGCGACTCTTACGGGCTACGTCGAGGGGACTTGACGGTGGATTGACTTAGGAACCATAATGTTGTTCATGTAACTGTGAAGTAGTGAGAACAAAATAAAAAGGAACACACAGTACCTTGGCTCTGGATTCCATTTACCCTGATGCTGTCAAGTTGTTTAGTGTCCACCTCACCTTAATCACAACTGCTCCTCTCAGCACACACATTATGTCTCTAGGACAGAGGCACCACTGTGACATCATGGAATCTCCAGGCAACAGTGCTCCGCATACAAACTCCACCCACGGGGGGGTCGGGGCACTGCCCAGCCGTGCGGAGCTGCATCATCTTACCAAACATTAGAGTTACTTACCTTTAGGGAGGGGGGAAGTAAGGACACATTAGAATAAGAATATATAATGTGGGAGTGGTGTCACAGTCAGGGCAATAAAACACAGAAAACACAAGTAGGCATTCTACAGTACCTTACTATGCTCATGGACAGTGACTGCAATGGGGTATTTGGCGGCACGCGCGTGATGGTAGGAGTCTAGTAAACATAATGTTACTCATCTAGTTGTGCAGTAATGACAGAAAGATACACAGATAGGTAGGTAGACAGATAATAAATGGATGAATGAATGAATGGATGCATGGATGGATAAATACATACATACACACATACATATACACAAACATACATACATAAGGAATGCAGAAGCCCAGTTCAAGAAAGACATCTGCACCCCTATATTTATGGCAGCACTATTCACAATATCCAATCTACAATTACATAGCAACATTAAGGTTACTAGACTGCCCAGATCAACAAGTCGCCCCCGCAGACCTGCCTTGTATGTAAATTATACCTTGATAAAGATGTTATAAAACTATATGTTTGATGTTCTTCAATGCTTGAAGCTCAGGATCCTTTTCCTTAAAGGATCCTTCACCACTCAATCTAGTGACCACCATTCTTTTATCTCAACTCCTGGTATTATACCTTTTCCTATCACTCACTTAGCAATTAATTTTATCCCCCATATGACAAATCTCTGGTGTTTTTTAATTACCATTACACCTTAATTATTTCATTATGCTTTGTTTACAAAACTAGTTTCGTTGCTCAAATTATCAAATTAAGACCCATATTTAATTTTTGTTTTTACTATTTTTCAAACAAGATTAATAACAGCTCACTCTTAAATCAGGATCCAGAAGCCCTCTGCCTTCTTCAAATCATCAAAAATAATTCAATTTTATACTTGTACAAATACATGAAGTAAAAATTTCAATTATTTTAAGAGAAAGCATTCTGGGAAAAAATAATCAGAATATTCATTACTTGGGCTCTCCAATTAATAAGGGATGTAACAGATTTAGTTCAGTAAAATTATTTTTAAAAATAAGATATTTTCTACAGAAAATTTTCTGATTGACTTGTCATTTTTCTTTTTCCCCAACTGAATTAAAGACAAAACCCTACACATAAAAAATTAAAACAAAATAGTCAAAGAATACACAAACATTCAGCACATGTACTGATATATTTTATGTATAAGTAGAAATGTTCAGGATATATACTTCTACTCCTGGATGGAATTAACTAAAATATGAAATTACACAGATTATTTAGTTACAATAAAGAAGGGTGTTTTGGGGCCATTGAATATTTTTGTTTACTTAAAAAGTTCATTTAATGATTACAGTGAACTTAAATTTTACTCAAGTATTTGGGGTAAAATAATGAAAGAGTAGACTTTAAAGAAAGGAAAAAGATGGATGAATATGTATTTTTTCTTTCTTTGAGAAACAGCATAAAATGTTTTTAAATGTAAAAACCAGTACACTTGAAATAAAGCCATATACTTACAGAACAGAAACATAAAGGCTAGGTGAATTTCCTACCTATGTCCTAAATTATAGGCTTTGTGAATCCACAGCAGGGCTTTAATATTTCTTGTCTGAAGAATATCTGAAATTACTTGCTCTTAAGTATGTCTTTCAAAACATATAAATACATACAGTATCAAGTTTCATGAAATTTAAGACATAATTTTGATCTAAAGGCAAACGTTTAAGTATTTGAAATATGGCATCATTACCGCAAAAGCAAACGTTTCAATGGACACCAATATACCCATTTCCTACTGAAATAGAAGGACTTATGTTCAATTTCACAGTGAAAATAGCCATTGGCATCTCAGAGAATATTGCTTTTCCAGTCAGAAAAACAGCTCTTTATCAAACTCACCTCCCCAGAAAACAGCCAATAAAGGGAAAGAAACAAAAAATGGCTTCTGTCAGACAAAATACATGCGTTAAAACTAATGGTTCATTAATTAGGAAGTCCTTAATCTCTGAGGTTTTATAATTTACACGATTCCAATAAGCTTGATTTGCTATTGCCCAGGCCACAACATGCTAGAGGGGGAGATAAAGACGACGATGACAGCAGCTGTGGTTTTCTAAGTACGTATTAAGCACTACACGTGGGAATGGAGGCTGGGGGAAGAGGAGCTTCTGTAAGAGCCAACTGTACTGACAGCTGCAGTTCAAAAAATAATAACCAATGATAGGACTCCACTTCCTTGCAACATTAAACAAAAGTTTAAAAATTCACAAAGTTAAAAAATAGACATTTAAAAAATAAGGAACATGGGCAATAGGATCTAAAGACCTACATTTTAATCCACACTGATCGCTTAATATATCACTGACCTCTGGCAATGTTAATCTCTCTCAGACCCAGTTTCTCCAAATGTAAAATAGGAGTAATGTTTTGTTAAGGAACTATGGTAAAAATCAATATATGTAAAAGCACCCAGTACAACTTATGGATACAGCAGCCGCTGAAATACTCTGAAAACTTGACCCAGAATAATTTGTTGAGATAAAAAATCTTATTGCTTTTTAAATAATACTCTTTAGATGTTTAGATATTACCATGTAGTAGTAAAATAGAGAATGCGTAAAGTAGATAATGCCAAGATTCATTTAAGTGTATAAAGAATGCTTTCAAATCTCATCATAAATCACCTCTTTGGTATGTCCAATTTATTCTTCAACCTCGATTTAGATGGTATTCCTCTGGCAAGTTTTCAACAATCTCCACTTGTGTATCTACTAGACACTTAAACACCTACTATATCCAAAACCAAACTCCTGAATTCCCCATTCCTATCCCAAACCTGCTCCATCTGACAAACTTCAACATCTCACAGTTGATGACAACACCATCTTGCCAGTTGCTCAGCCAGAAAGTCAAATTGGGATTCATCTTGTCTTCTCGTTTTCTCATATCACATATCCACCCAATCAAAGAAACTTTTTTGTACCTTATAAACATTCAGAATTTGACTGCTACCACTATTATACAAGCCACTATCTTCAAATACTGACTCTTTGTTCCTTATGCAGACGTCCATGTCACACAAAACTTGTACCACATAAATTTGTATGCTTTCCTCCTGTTGAGCTCTTATGTCAGTTTAACCCCCAGGCCCAGGCAAAAGAACTCTAAAAAGGTGAAAGTTTACCTCTCTTACAACAGAATTAGCCCAGTTATTTGCACATACTAGGTATCCAATATATGACATTGTTATAAATTAAATAGAGGCACTACATAGGCACTACTGTTAAGTCTCACTTCATTAATCTCACTAAGCTAGAATATTTGCTAAACATCTTAGAATCTCCTTAGGAAGCACCAATAATTTATATTAAAAAATCCTGAGTTACTAAATAACTCTGATAAGCATTTTGTAAAATAAGGTACCTTTAACTCTCTCAATAAAAGTAGGATTCTATTTACATCATCAGAGACTATACCTGTATAATATAGTAAGAGCATTAAATGTCAGCTATTTGAATGAATTAATAAATGCAGGTAATCTAGTCTGGCTGTGTATAGACCATATGCAGAAAATAGTGGTTGAAAAGGTAGTTTAGGACCTTATAATAGATAACCCTGAATACCACATTAAGTGTTTAAATTTAACACTGCAAACAATGGTAAACTACTTACATGAGAAATACTGATCTAGCACTTTTAAGCAGGATGGATTGGAGCAGGAAGAGATTTCCAATAGAGAGACTACAATATTCACTCTGGTGCAATAGTTTAGGAAACAAGTAAGGGTCTCATCTAAGGTTGTAGCAGTAGAGTCAAAAATACAGAGATGATTAGGAATACGAGATAAAATGAATCAAAAATTTTTCTCACTTCGTGGCTGGGCAAAGAAGAGCTAGAAATAAAAAATTGTTGAAGTAAAATCTACTGGACTTCATAGCAAGTTCTATATAGAGAAAGTGGGAAGGCAAAAAACAAGGAACTCCCAAAGATTGGCAAAAATGTAGAGCAGGAAATCTCTTACGCACTGGTGGTGCCAACGGGTATCAACACTGTCTAAAAATATTAAGCAGTACATAGTAAAATCAAAGCTGAATGCCATTTCCATCACAGCAATTCCACTTCCAGATATAGAATCCAGAAAAGTTCTCATCCATGTGCACAAGAGGTCATTTACAAAAATGTAAATTTCAGCACTATTTGTATACTGAAATATTGGAAAAATAAATTAAGAGGCTGTGGTATGTTTATAAAACAAATTAGTATATACCAGTTAAAATGAATGAACTAGAGCTACACATATTAACATGGACATGTATCTTTAGTATATAAACACAACCACCTGAGGAAAGAAAAAGTTATGTTTATTTACTTCTATTCATCATTTTTAAGACAGAGCAATCCTAATAAACCAGTGAAAAAAGGAAATGGGTATGTCTTATGAATGATCAATGAAACAAGTCTCTGGAGAACATAGAAGAGGATGAAAATCAAAAAGTACGAATAGTCTCAGGTTTAGTGGGGGGATGAAACAGTTTTTTGTTTGTTTTGACAAATATAACACTTGAAACCATAGAACTCTGGAGAGAAAGAATAGGTAGTAAGCGCTTGGATGTCGGTTTCAGCAAACTTTTTCTGCGTATGTCTCCCCAGGCAGGGGAAACAAAAGCAAAAGTAAACAAGTGTGGCTACATCAAACTAAATGGCTTCTGGGCAGGAAATGAAACCCTCTAAAAGACAAAAAGGAAACCTACTTGTTAGGCAGGAAAATAGCTGTAGCGAGGTGGAAAGAGAAAAAGGCCAGAAAGTCCACTAAAAAGACCCAAAATTAATCAATCAAAGCTCAAAACGCCAAGAGCAACTTAGTTACTTCTGGGCAAATAGTGAATCTGTGGCATCTTACTACACTGATGGACAGTGACTGCACTGGGGTAATGGGGGTGGCGTCTAGATAATATGGGTGAATGTAGTAACCACATTGTTTTTTCATGTGAAACTCTCATAGGGGTGTATATCACAATACTTTAATAATAATAATAAAAAGAATCTTACTTCTCAACTGCCTGGGTGTTAAAATGCAATCTCATCTTTAAGATGGGATGCTTCCTGCCTTTTACTATGTTGTCTGTGGCTGGGCTTACTTGCCATATTAATTGCCCAGGTTATACATTACTTGATTATGGGCTGGAGGAGGAAAAGCAGCATCTGGGCAAAGGTAAAGGTAAACTGGGCCTTTTACTGGGCTTAAGTAAATTTCACAACAGCCTCATTTAATTGACACAATGAAGACATGATCTATTGAACTTGCTGGGTGTAAAAATGTAATCTTATCCTTAGGATGGGGTGCTTCCTGCCTTTTAGTATGTTGTCTGTGGCTGAGCTTACTTGCCATATTAATTGCCCAGGTTATATAGTACGTGATTGGGGCTAGAGGAGGAAAAGCAGCATCTGGGCAATGCTAAAGATAAGCTGGACCTTTTAGCGGCTAAAGTAAATGTCACAACAGCCTCATTAAATTGACACAATGAAGTCATGGGCTATGTGGAGGTATTTTCTTATCTGGGGGATATTTAATCAAACATTCCAGGACAGGTTACTCCTGGCTTTTTAGTTTTAAATAATCTTCACTGAAGAATGCTTATACTCGTAACTTGGTATTTTACTTTAGAGAATTAATGTGATCCTGACTTTGCTGAATTGTTTAACATGGAATTTTGGTAGGGGTATTTTTCCAGAGGCCCCCACTCTACTGTGACTACACCCACGGTCCCTGTCTCAGAATCTCTGTGGCTAGTTATAAATTACCCAACTGAAGATTACAAACAGAAAAGATAGAAAGATAGGAGTTTCTAAATACAAGAGAATGCACTGTCAGTTCCCAGACCAAAGTAAAGAAACTTGATTCAAAAAAAAATACAGGAGGTGCCTCATGAAAAACTTCTAATTCTAAAGCTGCCCCACCGCGGGTCACACTTGAACCTCAGCCCACCCGGCCCGCGCCCTCGAGGCCCCCGCCGAGAAAAGCCACACACGTCAGGGCGTCCGCCAGCCTCCCCATCTGCCCGGCCCAGCCCGGCCCCTCTGCCTGGAGCCCCGGCCCGGGCGGCAGCGCGACACCGGGCCAGGCAGACGCGCGCCGCGGCGCGGAGAGCAGCCGCTCTCATTATACGGGCCGGACGGAGGAGCAGCGGCTCCAGCGGGCCCCTTTATCCCCACCCCGGCAAACTTCGCAGGCCGGTGGGGCGTCCGCCCCGGGCCCTCCTACACCGCTCCCTCCCTTCCCGGGCGGCCCCTTTGGCGGAGTGCGCCAACTCCTGACCCCAGGCCGGGCCCCGCGAGTCCCCCACGCGTGCTGGCCGCCCGCACGACCCCGCGGGCCACGCGCCGCCCGCCGACCTCGCACGGCCTTCCAACTCCGGGCCCCGCGGCCACGTACCTTAAGGCCCGCAGAGCCGTCGCTGTCGCCTTCACCCCTGAAGAGGGGCCCTATCTAGACGCTCCGCCGCAGGTCTGACGGCGACAGGCTGGAGGCGGCAGAGCTGGACGAGCGCAGGTCAGCCCGGGGCGGCGGCTCCAAGTCCGAGCCGGTCGCCGCCCTCCGTCCGCCGCGGGAGAGCCGCGAAGGGGCGAGTGCGGCGCTGGGAGCCCAGCCGGCCCAAGGAGGAGATCCGAGGCCGAGGGCGAGGTCGGTGCGGCCTGGCGCCTGCGCGCCGGTAGGACGGCGCAAGTCCGCCATCTAGGCTCCGCCGGTCTCCCTGCGCGGACGGGACGGCGGGCCAGAGGCGCCCGGACAGGGATCGCTGGCCGGACGATGGACTGAGCAATGGGAGCAGCCCCTCCCAACGGCGCTCGCAACGCTTCTGACTCTTCAACATGGCGGCGGCGGCGCCGGCGGCTACAACGCAGCCGCTGGAGTTACGTGTTTGGCGCACGCGCCCAATGGCGGCCTGCTCCACGGAGCCGCTCCCTCATTGGTCGCGAGTGCCGCCAGTCGGGGGCGGGCCCGAGCGCGGCGCCCCAAGCTCATTGGCCGCGAGGGCTGTCAGGCAGGTGCTTTCATTTTGTTCAAAGTAGTTTCCAATTTTTCATGAGATGACCCACTGGTTATTTTTTACTTATTTATTTTAATTAATTTTGCTGTCGTTAATCCACGATCACATGAGCAACAATGTGGTTACTAGAGTACCCCCGTTATCAAGTCCCCGCAACACACCCCATTACAGTCACTGTCCTTCTGCGTAGTGAGATGCTGTAGAGTCACTACTTGTCATCTCCGTGTTGTACCGCCCTCCCCGCGCCCCCCCCTGCATTATGTGTGCTGATCTCAATGCCCTCATTTCCCTTCTCACTCCCTTCCCACCCGCCTCCCCAGTCCCTTTCCGTTTGGTAACTGTCAGTCCATTCTTGGGTTCTGCGAGTCTGGGGCTCTTTTGTTCCTTTAGGTTTTTCTTTGCTCTTATACTCCACAGATGAGTGAAATCATTTGGTGCCTGTCTTTCTCCACCTGGCTTATTTCACTGAGCATAATACCCTCTAACTCCATCCATGTTGTTGCAAATGGTTGGATTAGTTTTCTTCCTATGGTTGAATAATATTCTACTGTGTATATGCACCACCTCTTCTTTATCCATTCATCTACTGATGGACACTTAGGTTGCTTCCATTTCTTGGCTATTGTAAGTAACTCACGTGTTATTAAGTTACTTAATTTTCAAGTGACTGGGATTTTCTATATATCTTTCTGAAGGAACAAAACAGCAGCAGACTCACAGAACCCAAGAATGGACTGACAGTTACCAAATGGAAAAGGACAGCGGAGGGTGGGTGGGAAGGGAGGGATAAGGTGGAAAAGGGGCATAAAGATTAGCACACATAATGTAGCGGGGGGACACGAGAAAGGCAGGAAATACAGAGAAGACAAGTAATGACTCTAGCATCTTACTACGTTGATGGACAGTGACTGTAATGGGGTATGTGGGAGGGGACTTGATAATAGGGGGAGTCTAGTAACCATAATGTTATTTACGTAATTGTACATTAACGATACCAAAATAATAATAATAATAATAAAAATAAGCAAATCCATTTAAGCACTACTGTTGTTTTTGTGTCTGTTCTTTGGATCCTCCCTTAAAGTACTAGTGACATCTACTGGTTCCCTTGTTAATTAATGAATTTAATAGAATCTTTACAAATGTTCCTTTTATGTTTGTATGAAAGTCATGATCGTACCTTTTTAAAATGATTATCCCCTACCAGCATTTCAAATACTAAACTATGATAGGATTATAGTAAATGAAACTGCAGAGAAATCAGAGTGAATTTTAGAATTACTTTCTGCATGGCCAGCGCTATGCCAGAGGCTGGAATAAATGAAGCTCAAGACCTGGCATCTGGCCCTGGGAGCTTAGATGCTGTCATGCACGGCCAACGTATGTGGCTCTTATCCCATCAGTGTTCCTCAGGGATTGGTTAGTTTTTCTCATCCATTCTCCCCTCTCCTGTGCTCTCAGCTATGCCTTAGTTGTCACTCCCATCTTCACAAGATCCCCTCATCCATTGCTTCTCCACCATACACTTCTTGCCCCCCCACCAGAGCCCTGTAAACAACCACCTGCTTGTACTATTTCACTTTGATGCCCCACCAGTGCCTCAAGCTCAGCATGTTCAAAGCATTTGCAAGGTCCATCCAGGAGTACCAGCCTCCTCCAACCTGCTGTACTTTCAGTATGGCTGAGACCATGCCTGGAACTGCTGGGACTATGGGTAGTACCCACTTTAGCTAAGCCTGAATAGTCTCTATGTGCCATCCACCTTTGCACAGGCCAGACAGGACCTACTGTACAGCAAATCTGTGGACACCAGCGCTCCAGCTTCCAGCATGTCACTCCTAAGAATGGTGATATGTTTGTCACCTTCCAGCCATTCCCAATTTAGCATGTCCGACTAAACAGGCCTGAGGGCAGGCTTACATGCCTTCTGTTCTACTGTA
Source organism: Manis pentadactyla (assembly GCF_030020395.1). Lineage (NCBI taxonomy): Eukaryota > Metazoa > Chordata > Mammalia > Pholidota > Manidae > Manis > Manis pentadactyla. The sequence continues at coordinate 81,694,843 of NC_080024.1, forward strand.
TTAGGCAGGGGAAGCCAACCCCAGTCAGACATAGTATCCATCCCAATAATACTTTCAGGTAAAGGGGATGCAACCACCTCAAGAAAAACCTGATCAAACACCCAATTTTCACCCAAACTTCCACCTCAATACCATCAGCCACTGCATCTCCATACCTTCTCAATCTAACCTTAGCCCTGCTAGGACTTCACCAACAGGTTTTGGTATCACAGAGCATTGGGCTCCTGTACCAAGGAGTCCCAGGGCCATTTTCCTCCTCTCCTGGCCATTTTTCTCACACATCCAACTAAAATGCTCTGTACTGCGAAGGACACCATCAACCATACAGAAGAATAATGTACTGAATGGTAGAAGATGTTCGCACAGGATATGTTCAATTTGGGGTTAACATACAAAACATACAAACTACTCCTACAACTACTATTGAAAAGACAATCCAATTAAAGAAATGGTCAGAGGACCTAGACAGGCACTTTTCCAAGGAAGATATGTAGATGGACAACTGACAGGAAACAAGTCTCAGTATCACTAAACGTCAGGGATATAAAAATCAAAACCACAATGAGATCTCAATTCAAACCTGTTAGAATGGAAGTTAGAACTGAAGACAAAAAGTAAGTAGACAAGGATGTGGAGAAAATGCAACCCTTGATTATTGGGAATGGGAATTGGCATATCCAATGCGAAGAACAGTATGGAGGCTCCTCAAACAATTCAAAATAAAACTCTCATATATCCCAGCAATTTTGCTGTAGTATTTACCCCAAGACAGTGAAAATATTAATTTGAAAAGATATATGCACTTCTATGTTCACTACAGCATTATTTACAATAGACAAGATAAGGAAGCAGCCTAAATTTCTGTAGATACATAAATGGATAAACATATCACACACACACACACACACACACACACACACACACACACACATACACAGTGGCATATTACTCAGCTTTAAGAAAGAAAAAAATCCCTGCCATTTGGGACAACATCAACAATATCAGTCTCTTTCAGAGCACTTGCCCTTGACATGAAGTGCTGTGAACTGGACTTGCCCTCTGTGACCTTCTTCCCCATAAAACACAACTCCAAGTAATCACAAGAGAAATGTCACAGTAAGTGCCATTGGGGAAAAATTCTACAATATTAATAGCAAAGAATCTTGAAATGGAAAACATCATCCAAAACAAAGAATGTCTCAGAAATGCCAACAACAAAGAGTGTCCTAAGAAGAAGAGGTCACTGGATGTACTGAGGTGTCATGAACTGGATCTTCGAGAAAGGGTCCAACTATGGAAATCTGAGGGAAAGAATGGATGGTGGATGGTGACAGTGCAGCATCACTGTTTGTAACTGTAACAAAGAACTGTAATGATGGTAGGAAGAGGCAAGGTGATCTGAGCAAACTGCGAAACCCTGCCCCGTCTTTGCAAATTTTCTGTAAATCTGAAACCATCTTAAAATAAAAATGTACTAAAACACTTTTCATAGTTCAACACTTATTACCTTTCAACTATCTGCTAGAAATTACTATTATTTTTGATTGTCAACTAGTTCTGTTTTGTTTTTTAAAGATACTATTTACGTCACAGAGAAATAATTAACCCAGGAAGATAATTTCCAAACTATGTTGCAGTTTTCACATCTAATGGAGAATGCACGTGCGTATTTACTTATTACACATAACATTTGCAGGGTCTTTTTTAAGTCACTGTTTCACTGGTATGGCTGTGTCCTGGGGTCCCACTGTAAAAGTGTCATCATAAATGTATGTAGAGATTCAGATACTATGGGTGTGTATTTCACTTCATGGCTGAACATATTCAAAAGACTGCTTAAAAGAACACAAAATAAAGTGGTCCAGTGTGACTGGCTCACAAACTCCAAGAATATCTCTATATTTCAGTAGTAATGAAACAAAATCAACTGTCTGTGACTCAAATACTCAGATTACAATAACGAGAACAGACATGTGACCATGAAGAGATTCAATGTTTCATCTCGATATTTTATAATCAGAAAATGTCTAAAACATATTCAAACATCAGTTCCTATGTGAAAGTGAGCAAACAGTGAAAAAAATCAAAGAATTAGAACTGGCAGACATTCCTGCAAATGATAGTAGGGGTTGATACACTGTGTGCCAGACGTAAGTGATTCTTAAGCGATCACAGATAATTATTCAAAGCTAGAACACTGGTATGCTCCACAATTTGATAAAACTTACAAGTTGATGTAATTCTTTATACCTAATGATGTAGGTTAACACAAAAAGTGATCCATTGCTTTATGCTTACAATTCAAAAGGAACATATAACGTGCCTAAGAAACTGGGTTAGATCTGAAATACAACTGAGAACATAAAAATCTAATCATTTTCCTACACTTTTGATTGCATAAGAGAAGTAACCCTGCATGAATACGTCAGAGGACAAGCTATGTTTAAGGTAAGAGGACTGCCATCACCACAGAAGCACGGCCCCTCAACAGACCCAAAGGCACATCTAGCAGAGATGCACCCCACTGCCCCTCTCAGTCTACAATCACAGGAAATGCAAAAATAGGAAAGAAACGTGGGACAGAGAGAACACCTGGCAAACAAACAGTGATCAGAAAGAGTAATTTTTCCACTAGCCTCTGGGAATATCTTGCCAAGTGTTTCTATGCAGTTTTAGAAAGATTTTGCTTGAAATGTGGTGGGGACCACTCTGAACTATGAAGTTAGTTAACGTAATAAACCAGGACAGGAGAGCAAAGAGCACCAATGGTGTGTCTCCTGTCTATTAGGCCAAGGTGTAGGGGCTTTATTTCTACTACATCACTTCATCTCGACATGACTGATGTGACTTTACTCATCACTTTCATACATGTGTAAAAAATTACTTCACAATCATTTCCCTAAACAGAAATGCAAGGACATAAATATTCTTAGAATTCCTGCCACCTTCACCCAACTCTTTAGGCTCAGCACCTTTTTCATACAAACAAAAATAAACATAGCTCTAAAAGCTACAATTCCATTTCAAATAGAACTCACTCAAACCTAAATGCCTAAATGTAGTGAAATACCACCTCCACCTTGACAGAAGAGAGGGAAGCAATTTCCCAGCAAGCTAGCTGGCCTGCCACCTCAGCAAGCTCAAGGGCCACTCATCCAAACTAGGCCTAGTTATCCCCAAAAGGTGACTCTCTTACCTGTGACTACCCATACACTCTGGAGATGGGCCACCAGGCAGGGCCATGGGGTGAAATCAGTGCACAGGCACAAAGACCTACTGGGCCTGCACCTGCCTCGGACCCCACAGGCAAGCCAGGGTGCTCCCTCTGTGGGGCCTCACATCCAGCACCTGGTCAGCCTCTCTCTCCATGAGGGTGTACCCTCGCCTTGTAGCCTGGGTGACAGTGGTCGATCACCTCCTCTGCCAGGCCTACTGGGCTTCACCACTGCTAACCACCATGGCCTGCACCTTGCCTTGATTTCCCTCTTGCCTTCCTACTAAGCAAGAGTCACCTCAGAGCTCTGGATTTTTAGTGCGACCGTACCAGTGTGCTCCTACTTTATGCCTTTTGGGAGTTCTAATCTAGATCCTACTTTTCTCTGCACAAGCTTTAGCATAGTACACTCTGGATCATTCCTTGAGAGCCCCCTGCCTGTCTGATAAGTGCAGGGACTGTGTGACCTCTCACTGCCAGAGCCTTGGTCAGAGTCACAAGCCTTCTACTAGTCTGGTCTGCCCTCGCAGTCTGCAGATCAGGAGAGGAAAGGAAGAGATTTGCTCTGCCACTCCCTGACATACCTGTCCATCCAGAGGCGGGGGACCAAGGAGTGGCAGACACTGGGAAACCTTTCACACGAGACTTAAGACTGGTAGACGATGATGATTGTCTTTTAAGTGGCTAACTGGTGTCCACACACACTTTTAGGACATACACACAACAGCATTTAGTCAGGAATAAAAGTGACACGAAGATCTCGTACCTTGTGGTGGTGAGCATTGGGTTCTGTGACATTGATGAAGTTAGAAGAGAGTTAGGGATGCCCCCTGCCTCACAAAGAGGCCAGAGCAGCCTTAAGAACCAGACTGTAAGTGAAAGAGAGACAGAAAGAGAGACACTCCTCATGGATACCCAGTTGGGCTGCCGGAGTCTGATTCCAGACATGCGGGCCTTTAAGGAGCCGCAGAAGTAGAGCCTCAGCCTAGACTCTGGCAGTTGCCCATGGCCTTCCTCAGTCCCTCGCATCCAAGGAGATGCCTCTCAAGGGGAATCCTGGCCTCCACTCAGGTGACATTCCTGGCTCCCAAGGGAGATGGGGGATCCACTGAGGGAGACACAGGGGAACCTGTCACTCGAGACTTTGAGATCGGCAGCTGGGCTAGTCCCATTTAAGTGGCTGACGAGTGCCCAATGTTCTGTGCCATAGACGGCTTCCTTCTATAAAGACAGTGAAAGAAAAGGCAGGCTGGGATGCTGATACTCACCTCCGAAATTATCCCAGATGAGCCCTCAGAAATGATGCAGCTTCTCACACCACAAGGGTATGAAACTAGAAATAACTTGCATGAATAAAATGAAAAAGCATACCATCATGTGGAGACTTAACAACATGCTCCTAAATAACCAACACATCAATGACCAAATAAAAACAGAAATCAAGCAATATGTGGAGACAAATGACACAATAATTCAATGACGCAAAATCTGTGGGACACAGACAAGGTGGTGCTATGAGGGAAGTATAGTGCAATACAGGCCTACCTCAGGGAAGAACAATCCCATATGAACAGTATAAATTCACAATTATCACAACTAAAAAAAGAAGAACAAATGAGGCCCAAAGTCAGAAGAAGGAGGAACATAATAAAGACTAGGGCAGAAATAAAGAAAATTGAGAAGAAAAAGCCATACAAAGAATCAATGAAAGCAGGAGCTGTTTCTTTGAGAAAATAAGCAAAACAGACAAATCCCTTGCCAGACTAATCAAGAAAAAAAGAGAGCCTGCACACATAAACAGAATCAGAAATGAGGAAGAAAAAATCACTACAGAAACCACAGAAATACAAAGAATTATTAGAGAAAACTATGAAAATGTATATGCTAACTGGATAACCTACAAGAAATGAACAACTTTATAGAAAAATGAAACCCTCCAAGGCTCACCCAGAAAGAACAGAAAATCTGAACAGATCAATTACTAGCAACAAAATTGTACTGCTAATGAAAAAACTACCTGAGAACAAAACACCTGAACCAGATGGCTTAGCCGATGACTTTAATCAAACATGCAGTGTAGATATAATAGTCATCCTCCTTAAACTTTTCCAAAATGTAGAAGAGGAAGGAATACTTCCAAACTCATTCTACGAAGCCAGCATCACCTTAATACCAAAACCATCCAAAGCCCGGAAAAAATAAAATTACAGACCAATATCATTGACAAATATACATGCAAAAATACTCAACAATCTACTTCTAGGAATTTACCCTAAGAATGCAGCAGCCCAGTTTGAAAAAGACAGATGCACCCCTATGTTTATCGCAGCACTATTTACAATAGGCAAGAAATGGAAGCAACCTAAGTGTGCATCAGTAGATGAATGGACAAGGAAGATGTGGTACATATACACAATGGAATATTATTCAGTCATAAGAAGAAAACAAATCCTACCATTTGCAACAACATGGATGGAGCTAGAGGGTATTATGCTCAGTGAAATAAGACAGGTGGAGAAAGACAAGCACCAAATGATTTCACTCATGTGGAATGTAAGAACAAAGAAAAACTGAAGGAACAAAACAGCAGCAGAATCACATGAACCCAAGAATGGACAAGCAGTACCAAAGGAAAAGGGACTGGGGAAGATGGGTGGGAAGGGAGGGATAAGGGCGGGGAAACAAAAAGGGGGAATTATGATAAGCATGTATAATTTAGGTGGGGAGCATTGGGAGGGCTGTGCAACATAGAGAAGAAAAGTAGTGATTCTACAACATCTTACTACGCTGATAGACAGTGACTGTAATGGGGTTTTTAGGGGGGACTTGAAGAGGGGAGCCTAGTAAACATAATGTTCTTCATGTAATTGTAGATTAATGGTAACAAAATTAAAAAATTATTAGATAAATAAATAAATAAAAGAAGAGCATCAGAGTAAATATTGTTACCTTTTTGGAAAGATACAGCTAACCTTAACATAGTGCTCCACTTATTGTTATAAGGCCACAGATTAACTGTTGAATAGCCTTAGTTTCTTCACTTTTAAAATAGGGAAGGATAACAGAGCCAACCTCATAGTATATAATTCAACATGATTAGCACAATTCCCATTGCACAGCAAAAACACAATAAGTATTAGCATGTATCTATTATAAGTCCTTCCTATCAAACATGAACTCATGGAGGTAAACTTTTGATGGAGATAATAGGACCAACCTTAAATAGGCTGAAGACCAGACTCTATTCAACATCCTGGAGATGTTACTTTTGCAAAGGCAATGTGCTATAAAGAATTTTTTCCTTCTCTTTATTTTTCCAGTCAACTCACACAACACACTTCTTGTTACTGAGGGCCACCAGTAGGGAATCTCACTGTAATTAAAATATTGATCTTCTGGAAACAATGCTTAATAACAGGCATGAAAAAGTGTGAGTAATTCTGCATTTTCAAACACTGTCCTCAAGTTAATTTAACCTGAGTTGTTTGTGAACAACCTAGAAAGTCTACAATCAGTATGTCCAGGCTGAAATCAATGGACCAGAGAGAAGAGGAGACAAACTACAATTTGCCAGTTCATTCGGATCAGGGGAGCCTAGTTAAAAAAAAAAAAAAGAGGTGAACACACATTTTATATGCTCCAGATGCTAACAGTTCAAATTTGCAATGGTAATTTTTTTGTATTTTCTGTGTTCTCTAAAGGAAAAATCTATCCTTATACATATGTGTGTGTGAGTGTTTGCTCACGCGTGCTGCAGGTATAGTGGGAAAATCACTTTGTATATTGAAAGGCAAAAAATAAAAGTGGCTCTGTTTTTTTGTTGTTGTTGTTGTTGTTTTTTGTGAGGGCATCTCTCATATTTATTGATCAAATGGTTGTTAACGACAATAAAATTCTGTATAGGGGAGTCAATGCTCAATGCACAATCATTAATCCACCCCAAGCCTAATTTTCGTCAGTTTCCAATCTTCTGAGGCATAACAAACAAGTTCTTACATGGAGAACAAATTCTTACATAGTGAATAAGTTACATAGTGAACAGTACAAGGGCCGTCATCATAGAAACTTTCAGTTTTGCTCATGCATTATGAACTATAAACAGTCAGTTCAAATATGAATACTCATTTGGTTTTTATACTTGATTTATATGTGGATACCACATTTCTCTCTTTATTATTATTATTTTTAATAAAATGCTGAAGTGGTAGGTAGATACACGATAAAGGTAGAAAACATAGTTTAGTGTTGTAAGAGAGCAAATGTAGATGATCAGGTGTGTGCCTGTAGACTATGTGTTAATCCAAGCTAGACAAGGGCAATAAAACATCCACGTATGCAGAAGATTTCTCTCAGAACGGGGGGGTGAGGTTCTAAGCCTCACCTCTGTTGATCCCCAATTTCTCACCTGATGACCCCCCTGCGACTGTGCCTGTCTTAGGTTGTTCCTCCCTTGAGGAATCTTACCCGTCTCTGGCTAACCAGTCATCTTCCGGGGCCATACAGGGAAATGTAAAGTTGGTAAGTGACAGGGAAGCCTTATTGTTTGAAATGGTTAGCTTTTTATTTCTTTGCATATTTTTCCCCTTTAGCTTCTATGCCCAGCATTTGTCTTGAGGTATCTTTACCACTTGGAAGAATTATGATAATCAGTAAATTTGATATGAGGCACGAATTCTATTTAAGGGTTGTAATTAGGAAGGAAGAAGAAAAGCTATAGAAGTAGCAGGTGGAAGAAAACATGGGAAGATTGATTATTTCTTTGACATATCTTCTTGTAGAGTAACTTCAGCATGTATAGGTTTTAAGCTACTACTTAAATTGCACACACACATTTACATAATAGGAGTATAGTTACATAACCAAAGCATATCTGTAATTACCAGCCATCTGCAGTGAAACCAAGAAAACCAGTTAGGCACCTTAGGCATTTGTGAAAACTTATCTATGATATGGTGGATATTGTCCAACTGAACTTGACAGTCTGAGAGAAATCAGAAAAATTAAAACAACCCACTCCTGGGGAATGTTCACATCCCTTATGTTCTTTTAACAGTAAATAGTCTGTAGTTGTAAGATTTTGGAGCGCTACAATTTGCACTTCTCCTAATTCTTGATTGAGTTCCAACAGTATAGATCCAGTCAAATTTGTTGTTTTACTGTATGCACAGGCCAGCTAAGATATCTCCTTCCTCATTCCCATGGCAAGTCCAGGAACTGGTGGGATGAGTGCATCTACAGCTGTAGCAGTGCGTGAACCTTTGTTGGTGTTTTTTGATGATCATCTTCTGGCATGAGTCTTCCAGAGAGTGCTGATGTTGGAAGTTATTTTTCATATCGTATCTTAGTTCATTTTTGGGGTAGCCCAATTAGGCTTTGATCCTCTGTATAAACACAAACAGACCCTTTGCCTACACTTTTATATGCCCTTTATACCCTTGTGTAGAAGTCATTGGAGGTTACCACACAGGAACTGCCCGTTTTTGGTTTTTTTTTGGTATCACTAATCTACACTTACATGACGAATATTATGTTTACTAGGCTCTCACCTATACCAGGTCCCCCCTATAAACCCCTTTACAGTCACTGTCCATCAGCATAGCAAAATGTTGTAGAATCCCTACTTGCCTTCTTTGTGTTGTACAGCCCTCCCTTTTTTCCTACCCCCCCATGCATGCTAATCTTAATACCCCTCTACTTCTCTCCCCCCTTATCCCTCCCTACCCACCCATCCTCCCCAGTCCCTTTCCCTTTTGTACCTGTTAGTCCATTCTTGAGTTCTGTGATTCTGGTGCTGTTTTGTTCCTTCAGTTTTTCCTTTGTTCTTATATTCCACAGATAAGTGAAATCATTTGGTATTTCTCTTTCTCCGCTTGGCTTGTTTCACTGAGCATAATACCCTCCAGCTCCATCCATGTTGCTGCAAATGGTTGGATTTGCCCTTTTCTTATGGCTTAGTAGTATTCCATTGTGTATATGTACCACATCTTCTTTATCCATTCATCTGTCGATGGACATTTAGGTTGCTTCCAATTCTTGGCTATTGTAAATAGTGCTCCAATAAACATAGGGGTGCACTGATCTTTCTCATACTTGATTGCTGCATTCTTAGGGTAAATTCCTAGGAGTGCAATTCCTGGGTCAAATGGTAAGTCTGTTTTGAGCATTTTGATGTACCTCCATACTGCTTTCCACAATGGTTGAACTAACTTACATTCCCACCAGCAGTGTAGGAGGGTTCCCCTTTCTCCACAGCCTCGCCGACACTTGTTGTTCTCTGTCTTTTGGATGGCAGCCATCCTTACTGGTGTGAGGTGATACCTCATTGTAGTTTTAAATTGCATTTCTCTGAGAATTAGCGATGTGGAGCATCTTTTCATGTGTCTGTTGGCCATCTGTATTTCTTTTTTGGAGAACTGTCTGTTCATTTCCTCTGCCCATTTTTTAATTGGGTTATTTGTTTTTTGTTTGTTGAGGCGTGTGAGCTCTTTATATATTCTGGACATCAAGCCTTTATCGGATGTGTCATTTTCAAATATATTCTCCCATACTGTAGGGATCCTTTTTGTTCTATTGATGGTGTCTTTTGCTGTACAGAAGCTTTTCAGCTTAATATAGTCCCACTTACTCATTTTTGCTGTTGTTTTCCTTGCCCGGGGAGATATGTTCAAGAAGAGGTCACTCATGTTTATGTCTAAGAGGTTTGTGCCTATGTTTTCTTCCAAGAGTTTAATGCTTTCATGACTTACATTCAGGTCTTTGATCCATTTTGAGTTTACTTTTGTATATGGGGTTAGACAATGGTCCAGTTTCATTCTCCTACATGTAGCTGTCCAGTTTTGCCAGCACCATCTGTTGAAGAGACTGTCATTTCCCCATTGTATGTCCATGGCTCCTTTATCAAATATTAATTGACCATATATGTCTGGGTTAATGTCTGGATTCTCTGGTCTGTTCCATTGGTCTGTGGCTCTGCTCTTGTGCCAGTACCAAATTGTCTTGATTACTATGGCTTTATAGTAGAGCTTGAAGTTCGGGAGTGAGATCCCCCCTACTTTATTCTTCTTTCTCAGGATTGCTTTGACTATTTGGGGTCTTTGGTGTTTCCATATGAATTTTTGAATTATTTGTTCCAGTTCATTGAAGAATGTTGCTGGTAGTTTCATAGGGATTGCATCAAATCTGTATATTGCTTTGGGATGGATGGCCATTTTGACGATATTAATTCTTCCTAGCCACGAGCATGGGATGAGTTTCCATCTGTTAGTGTCCCCTTTAATTTCTCTTAAGAGTGACTTGTAGTTTTCAGAGTATAAGTCTTTCACTTCTTTGGTTAGGTTTATTCCTAGGTATTTTTTTTTTTTGATGCAATTGTGAATGGAGTTGTTTTTAAGGAACCATTCTTTTTAAAAGAGGCCAATAGTCTTTCTTAATGGAAACTATTTTGACAGACATTTTCAAGATTGAAAAAGTAAGGCTCAGCTATTTTCAGTGAGTTCACGAACATCATAAGACCATGGCAGTGACTTCAAGTCCTGTCTCTGGTTCTAGTCTCTTGCCTATATGACATTACCAAGCCTGCTCCCGTATTTAGATTCGGCTATATAATCCCCTGCAGTTTTATGTCAAATCTCCTTCTAATTGTCACTATCATTTAAAAAGTTTCATTTGGTTTTTGAAACAATGCTCTTGCACTCCCTCTGCTGGCCTAGCTGATTAAAAGAGCCAGTGCCCAAGCAGGCCTGGTGTGTACCCAGGGGTCATCCGTGGCTAGCTGATCCACTGAGCTCCGCTTTTGGGTTGGAACCCAGTAGGGGAGTCATGTTGGTTGGCCTTCATATGAAACAAACAAGCCAAAAGAAAATGTGTTTGTAGATGGTGAAACAAAAAGCATGATTATTTTAATACTCTTAAGAAAGACTTTAATGCAATGGACAAATTCAGAAATCTTAAAAATGTGTCTATTTTTCGAAACAATAAACCTGTTATCTATATTCTATTAAAATGTATATGCATTTACTGAAAGGCATATTTTACTACAGGGTGTATCACTTTTGCATCTCTGTGTTTAAACATTGGAGGATTAAATGAAAGGTTGCCTGGCTCTGTTGGTAGGACTCTGAACCTCAATTAGATATATATGTAGCTTCCCACATCCTAGAGTTCCATTATGGAGGTACAGAGAATGACAGCGCTTGGTAAATCCCAGGCCTAATCATAGCATACAGAAGTGACTTTTGGAAGGTACATTACCAAGGAATTAGGACCCATTTAATAAATCACCCCTTATGGAACACTTTGAACCCTAGTGGTCTGAAGAGGCTAATGCACATCTCACAACTGAGTGCTACTCACTTTCCAGGGGTAACTTCAATGCCACAGTTAATCCAAACCTTCTTCTCATCAATGGCCTCTTACTCTTGAGCCACTTCTGTAGTCTGGCATCAGTGAGCACCACACACTTGCATTTCCCCATGCGCATTTTACATGCTTTCATTTTCTTGCAGCTGAATCTGCTGGGTGGAGTGTCAATGTGGCCAGATGACCCAGTGCTGCACATTAACTCCCTTTGGCTTCCATGCTTCCGATTTGGAGTCTTTCTGTTTTTCTTAATTACAGAGAGTTTTAACTTCTGGGTTTAGTGTAAATGTTACACCTAATGTAATAAACTTTCCTCCAAAATTGTTGAGTAGCAACCACATTTTATATGAATCTAATACACAAAATTAGGCTTTAGGGTATTATTAAATTTGGAAAAAACCCATAGTAGACATGTATTTGTAAACTGGAATCTTAACTATGGATAGACACTAAAAAATATTTAAGATTTAACTGTAAGGGAGAAAAAGACTGATGCTACAATATAGTTAGACCTTTTAGATTCTATTTTAATTTTTGAAAATTCAACTTGAGTTTTTGGAATAAAAGTGCTGAGGAAACTTTACGTACTTTTTATTTAAAAAGATATCCCAGGAATGGAACTGGAATAGATAGAAATATAAAAATGTTACTGTGCATCAGTAATGGCTGACACTGCTGTCACGTGTCCCTGGTCTGCTGAATGACACTCCTGTAAGTCATGATTAAAATCATAACGATCTCTAGCACATGTATTGAATGTTTTTTCTATCCAAGCTCTGCTGAGAGCTACAAGAGATGAGCAAGAGATGGCTTATGCCTTCAAGAAGTTTACAACTGTATTGTAGAGCTTGGATATACAGGCATGCAGAAAAAGAACTCACACCCTTAATTAGGATTTTGATAGGAAAGCTGAAAATTAGAAAATGAAAGGAAATGTTCCAACACTGAGAAGTAATTAAAGTTGCCTTCAGATGTGTCTATGAACATATTTTGCAGGATATACTGGGGAGGCAGCTTTTCAACATGAGAGTAGACAACAGTAAATTTTTTGGAATATTCTACTTTACCTTTATTACATACAGAGAAACAAATAAGACACAACATTTTCCATCAAGTAAGGTGATATAATATGGCAAGTATTGTCTGTTGTCAACTCGATAATCAGGATATATTTTAAAGTTTTTTTAAAGCCAATATAACTATAAAATGACAAATTACCCTTTCCTAGGGTTTTCAATGATTCACTGGATGAGTCATACCTTTTAAAATCCCTTCTCCACTCATTGTAATGTGAAAAAAAATTTCCATATTGTAAATTGGGTTATCTTACATGCCTGTAGAAACAAAGACTATGTTTGGAAATCCAGCTTCCACCATATTTGTGCTGTACAACTTGGTTCTTCCTGAATTTTTTAAAATTACAAGGCCAGAGATGTGGCAAATTCTTTACTATGCCACAGTTTCAAAGGTTTGTAGAAAGACCTGAGTATTGTGTAGCACACTAGATGTGGTATGCCAGTGGGTGTGATTTATCTGGTTGTACCTTGAAAGCAACCTCTACTTCTATTAACAGAGTTGCACATCAGAAGTGAACTAGTATTTTTTTTATCACTGGTAAGTAAACAGTTAAAAAACTGGAACCCCACCTTAGGTGTAACGGTGAGATTGTATTGCTCTTCATTCATACCTAGAAGAACCTTACTCTGGTTACCCCATAAGCAAAGCATTACTTGTGCAATACTCCCTCTTGTTTTTGCCTCTTACATTATTCACACTAATGCCAGTACAGATTTAATAACACCAGTCTGCAAATGGCATTAATCCACAAACTCCAATAATTTGCCTTCTGGAATTAGCAACATTTATAGAGTGATTAAAGTAGTATCAGTGGATAGAAATCACACTGTCTGCTGCATTTTTCCTTCTAGGATATCTAAATGTACCCAGACTGTTGATCAGCAAACCCTGACTTAAAGACCACTGCGTTTGGGCACTGCATCCCAGAGGTACAGAACTCTAAGAAGAGTTCCCTACTTCAAAGAACCTAGAGACTAGCCTGGAATGGATCGACATTTAGGAAACACCAGCAAACACAATGATGCTCTATAATTACATACTAAGTACTATGGTACAAACTATTCATGTTATAGACATGCATGAGCCATATGGCAGCTACTAGATACATGTGGCTATTGGGTATTTGAAATATAGTTATTCTGACTTGAACGAGCTATCTGTGCAAAATATATGCTGGGTTACAAAGCTATGATGTGACAGAGGGAATATAGAGTAACTCACTAATGATTAAAAATAGAGATATGCTGAAATAATATTTTGGATATATTGGGTTAAATAAAAATATTATTGAAATTAATTTAATTCAATTTTAATATTTTTAGTTTCTTAACCTGGCCATATAAAATATAAAATTACAGATGTGGCCCACATTATATTTCTATTGGACAGTGCTATAATAACCTTCAAAGAACGGATTCAGCAACAAGTTAAAAAATCTGAAAAACTAGGGAGAACAGGTGAGATCTCAAGCTGGGTTTGAAGAGATACATGGGCTTTGAATGGAAAATGAAAGCCAGAGAAGGGTTAGGTGGCCTCAGGGACTTGGTGGAGGTCACACGGCTAGGTAGGGATTGAAACCTTGGTGGGCCTGGCCCCTAATCTTGTGCTTTTAACTACTGCAGCTGAGGCAGATTCCTCATGAAGTTCATGAAGGTTACAATCTCAGGTCCCACACTTGTGTGTACACTTTCCATGGGAGGCACACAAGGGATATGTTCCTATGGTTATATACTTTTGGAAATTTTGCCATATTAAACTATTTTAACCAAAATCAATTATGATTCTCTTTGTTTCCACTCTGATGTTCCACTAGTCGTAAATTCTTTCACTTCAGGCAAAGATTGGCATTGGATTGGCATTTGGGGAGATCTGGCTAAAGGGAGAGTTCAGGAGGCCATATACTTGATTTGGGTTTACTGGGTTATTTATGTGTTTCACAGTTGCTTTTATGTATAGTTAACTATTTCTCTAGCCCCCCCCCCCAGGGTAGGAATGGCAACTTTGAGTACTCTTACTTTCACTCTACCAACTTACCTGGGTTCTTGGCCAAAGATACAGAGCAAGTGTTCAAATTGTACTATTAACTTGTCCTATGGTATCAGAAGGATGTAGATCATTGAAGAAAGAGAGAAAGACACTAAATGCAAACAGACAGAACTAGTTTGTGAAATATCCTTCCAATCCCCAGGTGTGTAAAATTAGAAGTAGAAAATTCAATTATCTTGAAATTTAGTCAAAATGGAATACTTGATTTAGGGGCTTATACAATCATGAAATAAGGCATATTAATTTTCTATTTTTATTTGAGTCATGCAAAATAGAATGTAAGAATCATGTGTTTGTAGACACAGACCTGTAACATGACTCTGAACAATGAATGTGGCCATGTGAAGTCATAATATGTGGGATTTTGTTTTAGTCCATCCAGCAGGCCTTGTTCTGACAGAGTGTGGTGGTTCCAGATATTGTAACACATCAAAATTGCTGTCAACAGAGCAAAAAAGACTGAAGCTTTTCTAAACTATTAGTAATAAAAAGTTTTTGATGACCATGCTAGATGAAAGAATGAACTTCTCCTCTATTATAAAATTATTGTAATATGTAGTATACAGCCAAAAAGTAGTAGAGATGTCAGATAGTTAATGAGGAGGAACATTATATTATTTTTTCTGAACTTTATGGTGTTTCTGGTACTTCTCATTCCTTAATATTTGTATTTTATTGTGATTTATTTCTTGTCCTATAGAAATATTTACTTTTAGACCTAAGTTACCGTTGGCAATTTTTTCTTACATACAGCTTCCCAAATTGTATATGCATCAGGTTTTATAGGACATGGAATCATCCTTGAGCTAAACTGTATAACTTCACAGGCATTATTGTGGATTCTGGAGAAGCACATATGAAATATTTAAAGGTCACAAAACCCTAAAGGATGTGTAGAGGGAAAGCCTATTATGTTATTGATTCTTGCAACTTCCCTTTGCATAGCAGTGGATCAGACAACGAGCTCTCTAATTTGCAAGAAGAGAAAGTAGATCCAAGACAGATTCTATATTATGTATACCAAAATCCATAGCTGAGGCTGATAATCACATTCATTCCCATTACCAAGAGATTAGATTGCCTTCTACAATGTAGTGAAGCAGCAATAAGATGATGGCTAATGAGAGAGAGAGAAAAAAAGAAGTGAGGTGAAGGAGAGTGAATTAAGGAGGGTAGGAAGAGATGAAGGTAATAAATGAACATTTATTGAGGGCCTGACTCTGTGTCAGGATGTGTGTTATTCACTCTCACATGATAATCTTAGCTAATGAATCTTGAATGTCTGTAATATATAAAGAAATACCTATGATGCATTACATTCTTACTAGTTGATTTTGTGACTTCTTTAGGCCCATCTGGACTGCTCATAATTCAACAGAAAATAGGGTAAAGAAAGAGGGCTTTTGAGACACACTCAGAATGTTTAGATAGATGGATCATCTTAAAATTCACCCATCACATTGAATGACACCATAGAGATATTTTCCTTGAGAGTTCAAATACTTTCAACTCTGGGAAAACATTACCTCACCCAATACTTGTCAGGCACTACAGTGTAGGACCCATGATACGGGTTGGCAAAAAGCAATTATTTTATTCATCTAAGGAAGCAACTTAGGAGAAAGTCCAAGGTGGTGGTGTAGAAAGAGCCTGGACTCACCTCCTCTCACATTTTTCTGAATTCACACTTAGATACAGAGCAATTCCTCCTGAGGAAAAACTAAGGGCGAGGGGAACACCTTCTGCACAACAAGGAATAGAAAGGCCATATAAAAATAGGAGAGACAGACCCAGTAACGTGGGAAACTCATCCCCAGTCCCATTACCTGAGGTAGGGAGGGATTATCACTGTGGGACCCATGCACAGATTCTCCTGCCCTGGGCACAGGAGGAAAAGCATAACAAAATGCAGCTAGCCTATAAGTGAAGGAAGCCAACTTAAAAAACAAAGCACATATCAAATGGCTGGGGAACTGCTACAACTCCCAGATAAGAGGTGCTGGCAAGTGCCATTGTTTACACTTCCCCTGCACACTGATAGCATGGAGCAGGATGCCCACACTGGCTCTGGATGTGCCCCAAGTTACCTATCCACCTAGGCCCAAGTTTGCCCACTGGTGATCTGGCAGTCTTACCAAGGCAGTACCAGTAAGCAGAGGGACTCTCTTGGCCTATTCCTTATTGGCCCCTGGCTGTCCCTACAGAGAAATCTTGGCCCAAGGCATACTGAGATACGATTGTCTGATGCTCTGTTGCCCCCCAGTCCCTCCACCAGGGTGACTGCAGTGTGGTGCACACTGGGACACCCCCATCCCATGCTTATCCAGACTCTACTCAGCCAGCCAAAGCTGCCTGGAACAGGCAGTGCACCAAGGGGACATTCCTACACAAGGCCGCTCCATCAAGACTGGGACAGGTAGCTATTGCACCTAATTCAGAGAAACAAACACAGAAAGTCAGACAAATAAGGAGATGGAAGAACATGCTCCAAATGTAGAACAAGACAAAACTTCAGAAGAATAGCTAAATGGAACTGAGTAAAGCAATCTAACTGATAAAGAATTGAAAGTAATGGTTATAATGACATGCACTGGGCTTGATAGAAGAATGGATGAACTCATGGAAGATGTCAGCAAAGAGAGAGAAAATATAAAGGGAATCAGTCAGAGTTGAAGAATACAACAAATGAAATGAAAAAATAAACTAGAGGGAATCAATATCAGATTGATCTGGAATTAATCTGGAAAAATCAGTGATCTGGAAGACAGGGTAATGGAAAGCACCCAAGCTGAACAGCAAAAGGAAAAAATAATATAAAGAAATGAATATAGGTCACGGGATCCCAAGTCAACATCAAATGTCTTAACATTTGCATTATAGGAGTACCAGAAGGAGGAGAGAGAAAGGGCTGGAAAACTTATTTGAAAAAATAGCAGCCAAAAACATCCCTATCCTGGGAAAGGAAATGGACATCTGGGTCCAGGAAGCACAGAGAGCCCAAGCAAGATGCACCCAAGGAGGTCCGCACCAACACATGTCATGATTAAAATGTCCAAAGCTAAGGGAATCTTACAATCAGCAAGAGAAAAACAATTAGTTATATATATATGGGAAACCCCATAAGGCTATCAACTGACTTTTCATCTGAAACTATAGGCCAGAAGGGAATAGCATGACATATTCAAAGTGCTGAAAGGAGAAAACCTACAACCAAGAATATGCTACCTGTAAAGGTCATCATTCAGAATTGAAGGAGAGAGAGTTTCCCAGATAAACATAAGTGGCTTTATAAAAAAATGTTAAGGAGGAAAATAAAAGGCCATAACTAGAAGCAAATAAATTATGAAAGGAAACAATGTCACTGGTAAAAACAAATACATTAAAGGTAGTAGGCCAATCACTTAAAAGCTAATATGAAGTTTAAGTTAAAAGACAAAAAGTAGTGAAATAAATTGTGCCTAAAAATAAGGGAATCATCAAATTAAAAGGCATAAAGTAAGACATCACGTACATAAAATGTGGAGGAGAGGGAGTAAAAATGTAGTGCTGTTAGAATGTGTTTGAACTTAAGCTACCATCAATTTAGCATAAACTGTTGTATATGTAGGACAGCACATATGAACCCCACAGTAACCACAAACTAAAAGCCTATGATGGATACACAAAAAATACAGAGAAAGAAATCCAATTATAACACTGAAGAAAGTCATCATGCACAAAGGAAGGGAGCAAGAAAAGAAGAAAGGATCCGAGAAGAATGACAAGAACAAAAAGAATACTTTACAACATAGCAGTAAATATATACCTATCAATAATTATTCTAAATGTAAATTAATTAATGCTCCAATCAAAAGATTAGCGACAAAATGGGATAAAAAACAAGACCCATCTTTAAGCTGCCTATAAGATACTCTCTTCAGACCTCAAATAAACAATCTAACACCACATCTAAGGGAGCTAGAAGAAGCACAAAGCCCAAAGTAAGTAGAAGGAAGTAAAAAGTAAAGATTAGAGCAGAAGTGAAATAGAGACTAAAAATATTTATATATAAAAGAACAATGAAACTAAGAAATGTTCATTGAAAATATTTTTAAAACTTATAAACTTTTAGCTAGACTCATCAAGAAAAAAAGAAGACTCAAATAAAAACAGTGAACAGTGAGGAGAAGTAACAGTGAACACCACAGAAACACAAAAGATTATAAGAAACACAGAAACAAAGAATTATAAAAGATTACTGTGTAAACTTTATTGCCAACACATTGGACAACCTAGAAGAAATGCATAAATTCTTAGAAATATACAATCATCTAAGACTGAACCAGGAATAAATAGAAAATCTGGACAGACTGATCATTAGAAATCAAGTTGAATCAGTAATAATAATAAATTAAAAAACCACCACACAAAAGATGGCTTCACAGGTGAATTCTAGCAAACATTTAAAGAAGGGTTCATTCCTATTCTGCTCAAACCATTCAAAAAAAAAAAGAGGAAGAAAAAGAAGAAGAAAGAATGCTTCTAAATTCATAGTGGCCAGCATTACCCTGATACAAAAAGCAAAGACACTACAAAAAAAAAGAAAATTACAGATCAATTACATCCCTGATAAATACAGACATAAAACTCCTCAACATAATATTAGCAAACCAAATTTTAAAGATACATTATAAGGACCATTCACCATGACCATGTGGGATTTTTACTAGGAATGCAAGGATAGGTCAATCACAAATCAATCAGTGTGATACACCACACTACCAAAAGGAAGGATAAAAACCTTAAGTTTATCTCAATAGATGCTGAAAGAGCATTTGACTGAATTTGACATCCATTCATGATTAAAACTCTCAATAAAGTGGGTATAAAAGGAAAATATCTCAACATAATAAAGGCCATATATGACAAACCTGCAGCTAACATCATACTTAGTGGTGAGAAACTGAAAGACCAGGAACAGGACAAGATGCCCACTTTCACCAATTTTATTAAACATAGTTTTGGAAACCCTAGTCACAGCAATCAGACAAAAAAAGAGAAATAAAAGGCACCCAAATCTGTAAGGAAGTAGTAAAACTGTCACTATTTACAACATGATACTATATATATAAAACCTTAAGGACTCCTCCAAAAAACTATTAGAATCAGTACACGAATTCAATAAAGTTGTGGAATATAAAATCACTATACAGAAATCTATTGCATTTCTTTATGCTAATAAATAAGTAGCAGAAAGAGAAAATAAGAAAACAATCCCACTTAAAACTGCATCAAAAAATACAACACCTAGGAATAAATTTAACCAAGGAGATAAAAGATCTGTACTCTGAAATCTGTAAGACAGTGATGAAAGAAATCAAAGAAAACACAAATAAATGGAAAAATATTCCATGCTCATGGATTGGAAGAATTAATACTGTTAATATGGCCATACTGCCCAATGCAATCTACAGATTCAGTGCAATCCCTATCCATATACCAATGACATTTTTTATAGAACTAGAGAAAAAATCCCTAAAACATGTAGGGAATGACAAAAGACCCCAAATAACTAAAGAAATTTTTAGAAAGAGGAACAAAAATGGAGGTGTCATGCTCCCTGATTTCAAGCTATACTATAAAGCTACAGTAATACAAACAGTATGGTACTGGCACAAAAAAGACACATAGATCAATGGAACAGAATAGAGAGCCCAGGTACAAACCCATACTTATATGATCAATTAATCTATGACAGAGGCAAGACTATGCAATGGGAAAAAGACAGTTTCTTCAATAAGTGGTGTTGGAAAAACTGGATAACTATGTGAAAAAGAATGAAACTGGACTGCTGTCTTATACCATACACAAAAATAAATTTGGAATGGAATAAAACCTACATATAAAACACCTGAAACCACAAAACTCCTAGAAGAAAACAGGCAGTAAACTCTTGAACATCAGCATTAGCAATTTTTTGGAGAGGTATGTCTCCCCAAGCATGGGAAACAAAAGCTAAAATAAACAAATGGGACCACATCAAACTTAAAAGCTTTTGTATAGAAAAGGAAACCACCAAAATGAAAGGCAACCGATTTAATGGAAGAATATACTTGCAAATAATATATCTGATAAGGGGCTAATATCCAAAGTATACAAATAACTCATACAAATTAACACCAAAAACCCCAAATAATCCGATTTAAAAATGGGCAGATGACCTGAATAGACATTTTCCCAAAGAAGACATACAGATGTCCAACAGACACATGAAAATATGCCTGACATTTTATTAAAAACATCAGGGAAATGTAAATTAATATCACAACAAGGCATCATCTCACACCAGTCAGAATGGCTAGTGTCAAAAAGACAAGAGTTAAGTGTTAGCAAAGATGTGGACAAAAGGAAACCCTTGTGGACTGTTGGTGGAATGAAAATTGGTGCAGCTACTATGTAAAACTGTATGGATGTTTGTGAAAAAATTAAAAATAGAAGTAACATATGACCCAGTAACTCTACTTCTGGGTACTTAATTAAACAAGATATATGCACCCCTATGTTTGGTGTAGCATTATTTGCAATAGCCAAGATATGGAAGCAGCCAAAGTGTCCATCAATTGATGAATGAATAAGGAAGATATGGTACATAAACAGAATGAACAAAACAACAGTAAACTCATAGATACTGAGAAGTGACTGGTGGTTACCATGGTGGAGGGGTTGGGGTGGAAGGGTGGGAAGGTTGAGGAGGATAAAGGGGATCAAAAAAAATTCTCAATCATAACATAAGCTGGTCATGCGGATTGTAGTAGAGCATGGAGAACATAGTCAATGATTCTGTAACATCTTTCAATGTTAACAGAGAGCAACTGTACTACTGAGGGGATGAGGATTTAATATATGGGTTAACTGTTGAACCACTGTGTTATATACTTGAAAATACTATACGATTGTATATGATTGATACTTCAATAAAAATAAGAAGTGGTATAAACACACAATGGAATATTACTTAGCCATAAAAAGGAATGAAATCTTGCCTTTTGTAGCAAAATGGACTGACCTAGAGGAATTATGCCAAGTGAAATAAGTCAGAGAAAGACAAAAGCCATGTGATTTCACTTATATGTGGAATCTACAGAAAAAAAAGAAACAAAGAAACAAAACACAAAAAGACTCATAAATACAGAGAACAAGCTGGAGGTTGCCATAGGGGAGGAGGACAGCATCTTGACTGAAATAGGTGAAAGGTATAAAGAAGTACAAACTTCCAATTATAAAATAAATAAGTCATTGGGGTGAAAAGTATAACTCAGGGAATATAGTCAATAATATTTTAATATCTTTGTATGGTGACAGGAGACACTGATACCTTTATACTTTAGACATGGCTCTGCCCTATTCTGGGGAGTGTGATACTTAGTCACACAATGTAGTACTAACAGATTTTTATTTAATGCAAGGAAAGGAGAGAAAGTCTTTAAAAAATTCCATTTGTATACATCGTCATATTTATTACTTAATAAAATAACTTGAAATTTGACAAGTGGATCATTCTTCAGAATACGATAACTTAATTTATAAGTTTACTGCCAGTTGTAGCTCTTCTTCAATTTTAAAACTTGTGTCTCCACTGTGGGCAGAAACTGAGGCCAGGCTGGCATAATAAATCAATAAATGGCTCTGTGTACAAGGAGGGAAGATACGGGTTTCTTGGCACATGGCATACTACTAAGGTTTCATTTTCAATTCTTTTAAAAAATGGCCAAATAATCTGATCAAATTTTCTGGATTTTGACTTGACTGTGTAATAAATTATTGAGCATCTTTTGTGAACTGTACTGGAATGCTAAAAAGAAAAAACCATTACCAGCTGCTTCCAAGGTTACAATCTTACATCTGCCATGTATTTGTGATTGATGCTACCAGAGCTGAAACCAGACTTCTCTCCCTGGGAACCAGTTTATAGGTCTTTGTTTTCTGTTTCAAAGTGGAGTATTTTAAGTGCAATGGGTTGTTTGGACTCTTGAAAGAACTTATCTTATCAACCTTAGGGAATCTTTGTTTCTGAACCCCAGGCATCACAGAAAGGTGGAACTATTTATCAGATGATTTGACGTCATAGATGGGGACACTAGGGCAGCAATTTATGTTATTAAACTGGTGAACATAAAACAACAGTAGTTTGGAACTAAAATTTATAGTTCATTAAAAATGGCAGAATTCTGAAGGTTTGGTTTTAACTTACAACATTTCCTCAATGATTCATTGTAAATGCTCAGAAAAGGTTAGCCATTACACTCAATCCTTTTTCTACTTTACTGTTCTTTTAGAAGAATCTTGCTTGTTATTACTGAGATAGGAATTACTTTCCCATGAGCAAGTTATTACAGATTTATCTAAATTAAATCTCGTTCCATTAAAAATTTTCCACCTATGATCTTCCTTTGTGCTTGCAGGCCTTTCTACTTTGGTATGTTCACAGCTGTTTGCTTTTCCATTAGGGCATTAATTTGGACATTTCATTTAGCATTGGTCCCAACCCTATTTCTTCAAAACCCCACTGTACCCAATTTAATGATGTATTACTAACAGTTGCTTATTATTTATAGCCTATCAGTCCATTTGAGAATAATCCTAATGTGACAGAATATTACCAATGTCTATAAATTTTATTTGTTTCCAGAAGAAATTCTGGGAACTTTAAGAAGCTGCTTATAGCAAGCTATTAAATAGTCTTCATGGTATGTTTTAGAAAGAAGATGGCATATTTATGCCATTTTTTCTTGCTAAATGATGCTATTTGGAATAAAGTTCTTAGAATAAGGAATCATTCAGGGTAAAGAAGAGGAGAAGATAGGGCATCCTCTTCTGGAGAACCTGGTGCCTTCTTTATCACCTTAGGTGTATCACAAACTTTCTTTTGCCTTAGTCCCCTTCAGGCCACCGTCCCTCCCATTCAGTTTTGCAGAAACTGGGGATAAAATAGTAACCCAACTCTATGACAAGGTGAGAGTAACATGAAATATCAGATATAAATGAATCTGGAAACACAAAACCACTTACATGCAATCCTTTCACAGGAAGATGACTCTGCTAATCCAATTTGAAGGACATGCACGGTAGGAGGCACTGAGACCTTCCTACTATTTTGCCTGATTCTTGCAATATTAATGGCATATATGCACATGGAGTATGTGGCCTGTGCCTGTTTCATTTGTTAAATAAGAATATCTGAAAGGAATGTTTTAACATGAAATTCACTGCTATCAGTGTTCCATATTGAGCTTCAGAGGTGCCTGGTTCTAAGAAGTATTAGAGGGAGTTCTTGGGGCAATGGTAGGCTCTTCCAGAAATAAGTGCCAGGTGTCTAGTGAAGCCCTGTAGGAACTCAGTCGCTCAGTTACCCTCTGGTCCTTTGCTGCCTGCAATCTTCCCTCCTCTTCTGTCTCAATTCTCATGATATTCCAACAAATAAGGGCTTTCTCTACCTTATAAAGTGTTGGCTTGACTTTCCTATTTGCAATATTTAAATTTTTGAGTGTCCGATTTAGAACCCCTGCTACTCATGCTTTTCTGCAATCTTTTATCTGGTCTCTAGTTCTCAGTCCATTCTTATGAAATAGTTCTTGTACAAATGCCTCCCTAAAGCCTTTGTGGATGGAGTGTGGACAGGTAAATAGATGAAGTGGAGCACTTGAAATGTGACTGGGAATGGTATGCTCTTTTAGATTGGGCTGAGGGTTGCTGCTGGCTGGAGCAGAAGTGGTCTTTTTGGAAGACAGTCAGTTAGGTGCAGCTGTTCAAAAAGAACCAAGATGCTACAAAACTTCTGGAGCCTGGAATTCCTCAAAGAAAGTCCAGTTTATAAATTCATACATTCATATACAGAAAACTGTTGAGACTCTGAGTTGACACCTAAATTTCCTGATCCAATAGACAAAAATCCCAAGTTCTGATATCAATTGAAACTGCTATAAATGAACTGTTTTCCCTGTATGTTATAAGATCTGGTCCATGAGTAGGAGGTTCTTGACTGCATGAGAACAATGGAGGAAATTACAGTGACCCCTAGGCTGCGTGCATTTACCCTGCCACTGTCTTTCTAAGCATAGCAGAGGTCATTCTCTATGTCTCAATTTATGTGAATGAGAAAAATACCAGGTAAAACTTTATATTACTCAACAACATGAAAACAGTTCACTATATAACCTTTGCAACAAAAAGGCAGTTTCTCTCGAAATTTGTGAGAAAATGAGAAAGGGTGCTAAGAAAACACAAATCTTCATTAACACAAAATAATTAAATAAGTGCCATGGATGCTCATCTAACTTGAATGTCAGAAAAGGGTAACAAGGTGGTGAAAGAAACAGAACATTGTACAAATAATGGAAGATGTCCAGGAAAGACAGAAATAGAAAGAAACCTGATGGAAATCTTTAGCTTTTTGAAGGCTAGAGTGAAATCTGCCAACTAATAGAAGAGGAAGTCACACTGTGCAATTAATAACCAGTAAATTTAGAACAAATAAAACAGAAATGCTTCTGCACAGCCTTTAAGCAGCCCATGGTACTGATAACTGCAGGAGGTCAGAGAGCTAAATTCTGATAAAATCAGAATTAAAGAAGTGAAGAGCAACATTGTCATTCTTACCACCATCATTGGCAGCTAGGTGGACGGTGGTTCAGGTAACTTCATTGTTGGCTTTAGAATTTAATTATGATTGCACTTTGTGGAAGGCTAATAAGGATGTAAGATAAAACAGCACGAGTGCAAGTAGATAAGGGCCCCTCTCTGTGAGGCTACCGACAGAGTGAACACGGGAAAAGTATTTGATGATACGGACAACTGCTGAGTTTCACAATCTTGCAGCTATGTAGGGTAGTCTGATTCTTGAGTTTTCATTCAACCTTCTCATCTTCAGCAGGACAATGTATAGTGATTCTTGGGAAATCAGAATTCCTTTCAATTTACAAAATCTACATGAAGGAGATTTATTTATTATCCTACTCCCCTGAAATCTAGTATTTAGTAAAATCATTGTTTTCTCTGGATCTGTTAATCCCAGTTGGGGCCCCCCAAATGATACCTTTTGGCAAATATTGGGTTTGATGCTAATGCTCTTGGTCAGGGTACCCCTGGCTTTTTTCATAGCACAGGAGTGGCATCATCTCAGGTGTAAAAGATGCCTCACCTAAGCCTTACCTAAGATCATTAGCACATCGAGTACTGTAGCAACCAAGCCCAAGCTCCAGTTCTAAAAATGAGCCTTAAATGTGACTTTGAGTTTCATTGCTAACTATAATCAATGCCCAGCCACTGGTCGGCACTATTCTTCCTATGCACAGAAGGAGCTGTGGGTCCCCCTCCTCCCTTCTCCACCCCCAGCATAACCAGTTTGAGTTAATGTTCAACTAGGAATTACTTGGTGTGGTGAGGAGGTAAAAACATGTGGACACTTGATTTTTCATTAATCTTTTCCTTGCCATAACTAGCAAAGGTATAAATATTAACATGTCTGTTCTAGACATGAGTAGAAACTATTACTCATAAACTTGTTACCACAGAGGGCACATCCTTCAAAGACAATGACACCTGACCATTTCACCCAGTATCTTAATTTGTTCACATTTTGGCCACTAAGCATTCCGCTTTCCTGCTACTGTAATATAAACAATTGTGCTCCATTAGTTTGCATTATTTTTCACTCACTTTAGAATTGTTAGGTTGAAATTGAACAGTATGTTTTTTTGGTTATTCTTTCTATTTTTGACTTTAAATGCAGTTGGCCTTTTGTTTCCTTCCCTATGTTATATATGTATTTTTTATTTTTATTTCACTATTTACATTGTGATCATGGTTATAATCAACAGCTTTATTATACCGGGGGGCACAGTTGAGGTATTTCTCTTTTCAAACACTCTTCTCAATCCACAGCAAGGGCTGTTTTCCTTTGTTTCTTTGCTGTCTGAGAAGAGGCAGAAGATCAGAGAGAGTTCCTGGTGGTGGAAGACTATTACATTCCATTGTAACTGGTAGTTTACATAGACTGTGCTGCTAAATATTCTGTGAAAACAATTGAAAAATACTTTTCTTTTTCCTGTGCAAATACAAGGTTTTCAAAAACCAGGAGGAAAATACTATGGTTTTGAAAACCTGAAATATTTGTATCTACTTCTTAATTGTTGATGTGCTGATGTCAAACCACCACACTGGGTATTTTTAGTACCTATTCCTGTGACTGATGGTGTGTGTAGAAATCGGAAGTAAGGGTATTACTCCTGGCAGAACTGGAGTGAATTAGAAATTCCATTTTCAAGGCATTTAAAAATATTCACTTTATACCCTCCTTTTAAAGCTGCCTCTTGCTGCATTTTGCAAGGGTGAGGACTTAATGCGTGATGCCTACACATGTGTACATAATATTCTCTATCTTTTGTCTTTAATATTCCTCAGTTTTTAATTATTAAAGATAAGTATTTGAATTATAAATATTCTAGTTATACAGGAATAGGCAAAGCAGGCATGTACCCTTCTGTCTCCTGCCTCCATTTCTCTGCTTCCTATCTTTATGTTGCCTCAAAAAACAGAGGCATTCTTTTAAACCAACCTTCTCCACCCCACTTAAACCATAGAAATCCCTTCTCTATATGTATAGGGGCCTCTTCCTTGAAGTGTTATGTCATACTTGTCCTAAATATAATAAAGTGCTATCTTCAAGGCATTTCTGCATCCAAAACACTCCCCAGAAACCTGCCGAGCCCTCCCATCTAACCAGTCTGAATGTTACAAATCAGAGCCCAGAAACTGCTTTATAGTGAATCATTAACATTGTCAGGAATGAGGTGGCAGAGGAAAGAAAGCTTTCTGTTAGAGAACTGAAGGAGAATATACAAATGACAGCATTGTCATTCTACTCCTATTGTTTTATGAAGCTCAGAACTGATTAGTAAGCATTTATTACAAAGGAATATGACTGTGTATTTTATAGACAGCATGCATTGTGCTAGGTATTTTCATCTCTTTAGAACTTCATGGCTTATTTTAAATGTTTTGTTTTTGAATTCTACTTGCAGTGCTGACTGAAACTTTACAGGATGAATGAAGGTGGTGAAAATATATAGAGAGATGTATGTAAAATATATATATACATATACAGCTATATTGATAGACATATAGACGTATGCAAGACAGCTGACCTGATTATTTGGTAAGTGAGAAGCCACTGTCATGGCTGCCTGTTGGGATCTCAGTTCTGCTGGTTCTTCTGCCCAGCAGGGGCAGGGATGCCTCAAGCAGACAGCATGCTGCACCAATTATGGGATGGGCAAGAGTGAGTTTGGAGGAGTATTCTTTGCCAGCAGGGCTTGCATTACTTTCAAAGGGTAGGGTTTAGAATCATTTGTTGCTTAGTATTTATCTGAAGTTGCATTCTCCAACATTAGAACAGCTAGTTCTAATTGACACTGATGGTTGAACTGACAGTTCTAGTTGATCACCTGGTATCTCTCTGTCTCCTTCACCTTGTGTTGACAGGTGAACTGAATGTGGCGGTATGCTAGCAGATTTCTGCTGGGATGGACACACTCACTCCCCTAGGCCACAGTGTTCCTTGTCACTGGCTCACTGTCATGAGCGACCCTAGGAATTACCTTGGCCAAAGGAAGTGATCTTTCCCAAAGTTATAACCTTTCTCCAGGTCCAGCCTGAACCCAATGACTGACCCAGCTTCAGAGCCCCCTGGGGGATTGGCTGAGGCTTCTGTTGTGACCCCATCACAGTTCAACATCTCTCTGACAAGTCCTGATACTTTTACTCTCTTACACATCATGTACCTGAAAGTGTTCCCCATTAAACCCCTTGTACACAAATCCTAGTCTCAGAGTCTGTTTATAGGAAACTCAATCTATGACAGTTGATACTGGAGATGGTCCTATGGAAGCAGGCTCTAAAAGGGGATTTTGGAGTTTAATTATCTGCTGGCTGGTTATACCTAACTGGTGGTAGGTAAGTTTTCAGCAGCACTGGGATGTGGCAGTGGTGCATTTGTTAAAACCTTTACTGATACTGAATTGTGATGGAATATCAGCAGAAAAGAGTACTTTGAAAGGTGTTAATAGCTCAGGCATTTGAGAGTTTAAGAGTAAATCATTAAAGGACTATAGAATTGGATAGCTGTTGCTGCAAGCTATCCATGCATTGGAGAAGACATGAAAAGTTGACGGGTGATTAATTACCAAATCGAGGTGAAGTATAAAAGCCAGAGGACCCCTTGGCAGCATACAAAGAGACTGCCATCTCCTGCAGCTGGGAAGTGAAAAAGAAGAGGATCTGAGTCAGGATTTGATAATGCAAGAAGACTATCTCTAGAGATGGCTGAGTTTTTAACTCCACGTTGTCTCTGCCAAGGTTTGGGGCCTGGTTGGGAAGGAGTGGGACCCTGGCTCAATATGATTCAAAATCTTGAATCCCCAAATTTCCCTGTCTGAGTCTGCAGAAGTGGCCCACTCTTCCCCATTGAAAGCTAATGCTCTTCCCTTACTTGAAGGAATGCAGACACTTCAGTAAGGGTGGATGTGCCCTTTCCCTCGGTTTCTACTCTCAACTTCCCTTCTGGTTACCAAAACCACAATGAGGATTTAGGCATAGCACCTTCCAGCCGGAGATGTGTTGGGCCTGAGTTGCTGCACAATGTAGCCAATATGTGCCTGTGAAGCCCAGGAGAATACGTATGGAAACTGGATCCTGAAGTGATGAATAAAGTGGGCAGAACATAGAGTTGGAAAGGAGAGAATTTACTGACAAGGGAACATTATCCTGTGATAGGTTGTAACATTCTGTTAAGGACTCCAAGAGGAGGAGCTAATATGAATCTAATGGCACTCTGAATTTTAAAGAAAGTGATGGCTCACACAAAGTGGAATAGAAAGTGCCATGGATGATGGTAGAAGAAGGGATCAAAAGATCCAGGGAGTGGGAATCCTATAGTGGACATCCATAAGGCCCAAACGCCAACCGAATGTGTTCCTTTGCAGGGCCTAGCTGAAACTGGTTAGAAGTTTATGGCAAATCACAATAGGAGAATCACAACACTGAACTCATGAGTTCTGAAGAAAGGCCAATGCTCCTCAGTGGAAAATTTTACAACATTTCAACATTTGAGAAATTATTCCTGGCTTTCTACTGGGCCTGATTCCAACCCTAGAACACCACACAGCTAAGTGGACAGAAATGCCCATCCTGCCCTGAGCACCCCCAAGATCCATAGCAAGGTGGAAGTGCCACATCTCTGAACTGGAGCTGCCAGAGCCAGAGAACATGATCAAGCACCTTGGGCAAGCAGCCCACTGTCCCAGGAACCGACCACTGCTGCATCAGTGCTTCTCTCTCAGCTCACACGGAGGGCCGTGGCAATGACCCTTTGGTTAGCTAATCAGCAAGAAAGAGGACACATTTGGTTCAGGGCTCAGTATGAGAGTGCATGCTAACAGCAGACTGCTCTGACCTACATCCCCACATGGGTGCTGCCCTGAAAGCCTATAGTGAGGGGGATTCTCCCAATGGGTGTACCTGGTCATTCACTTCACGTGGAAAGGGAAGAGGCCCTAGGTTAGAAAATATGTGGACTTTTGGACAGTAGCAAATTGCTTGAATGGTTGATCAAGGTCCTGGAAGGAGAAAGAGTAGAAGGGTGGTGGGATCAAGGAGTTTTGGAGAAAAGGAATTTATATAGACACAGGAGAATGGTCACAGAGCATGAAGAAATTTGTATCACATGTTGATACTCACCAGAGAGCACCTATCATGTACTAAATGACCAAGTAGATAGAATAACAAGCCAGTGGATATCAGCCAGCCTGTCATTGTTTATCCACGGGCTGGTGCAGTGGATGTATCAACAGAATAGTCATGGTGTTGGAAACGGGAACTGAGCATGCGTCCAGCAGCATGAAATCCCACTTACCAAGGCTGTTACAGTAACTAGAACTGCCAAATGTTAAATCTGCAAACAACAGAGATCTACTAAGCCCTCAATATGCCACCATTTCTTGAAGAGATCAACCAGCTACTTGTCAGCAATTGATTACAATGGATCCCTTCTACCCTAAAAGGGCAACAATTCATTTAACTAGCATAAACGATGTTCCAGATTTGGATAAGCTTTTTTTGGTCCACAGGGCCTATATCAGTTTTCTAAGCTGCATTACAAATTACCACAAATTTAGTGGCTTAAAATAACACATATTTGTTATCTCATAGTTTCTCTAGGTCAGAAGTCTGGGTGTGGATTAACTGGGCATTGTGTTCCAGTGTCTCACCAGGCTGTGCTGCCAAGTGTCAACCAGGGCTCTGGTCTCATCAGGGGCTTTGTGTGTACAATCAGTGCCACTACCTGAAGACCTTCAGAGACTCAGTATTCCGACATGAGATTCCACATCACACTTAACAGATCATGGACACATAGCCACAAGACTCCCTGGTTCTATCACTACCATACCATCCAGAAGCTGCTGGCCCATAAAGCAATTAAATAGCTTTTTGAAGATGTATCTAAGTCACACGCTTGGAGATGATACCCTGAGAGGTCAGCATCTCAAGGATGCAGTGGAATGCAAATGCCCTAATCCAATGACCATTTTATGATGCTATGTACCCAAAAGGTAGAATATATCAGCTTGAAACCAAGGATAGAAGTATGCATGGATATTTTTTGCCTTCAGTTGTAGTAACTCACTTGGGAATTTGTGCTGCTTGTCTCCACAACTCTGCAAGTCTTGAAGTGTTTGTTCAGAAAGGGGGAATACTCCTACCGGAGTACACAGCAGGAGTCCCATTCAGCTTTAAGCTATGATTGCCAACTGGTCGCTTCACAGTTCTTGTGCCAGGGAAATAGCAGACAAGGAAAGGAGTCACTCTCCTGGCAGGTGTAATTGACTCTGGTCATTAGGACGAGATAGGGCTGCTATTTCATAACTACAGGAAATAGCTGAAATTCCATTACAGGAAAAATACATTTAGCCCTCCTTTTGGCACTCTCCTGTCCAGTGGTGTTTAAGGGGACAAGAGCATAAATGACATCCTGAAAAGGATACAGTGATCAGGGGCTCAAGGAAATGAAAACAATATACCAAAAAGACAATGTGCCCCCCAATGTTCATAGCAGCACTATTTACAACAGCCAAGGCATGGTAATGACCTAAGCTTGCATAGA
Source organism: Manis pentadactyla (assembly GCF_030020395.1). Classification (NCBI taxonomy): domain Eukaryota; kingdom Metazoa; phylum Chordata; class Mammalia; order Pholidota; family Manidae; genus Manis; species Manis pentadactyla. The sequence goes on from NC_080024.1 coordinate 81,726,732, forward strand.
TGGATAATGGACAAAGACGTTGTATACACACACGAACACACACACACACACACACACACTACTATTATGCCATAAAAATGAGGAAATCCTGCTATGCTACAACATGCATGGACCTAATGGACTTATGCTAAGTGAGATGAGGTGCACAGAGAAAGTCAAATACTATATAATCTCACTTATGTTTGGAATCTTAAAAAAAACACAGAAAAAAGACAAACTCATAGAAAAAGAGATCAAATTGGTGTTACCAAAGACAGGGGGAGAGGAGAGGAAATTGGAATAACGTGATATTCAACTATAAGAAATAAGTACTGATCAGAAGATACAAAACTTTTAATTACAAGAAGTACAGTATGAGGATACCAGACTGCTGGGTGTGATAGGTATGGAAGTTGTTCAGAGTAAATTCTAAGAGTTCTAAGATCCTAACAAATTGTTTTTGTTTTCTTGCTTTCTTTGCATTCTATGTATATGAGACGACAGATGCTGAAATCAGGAAAACAATTCTATTCACAAATGCATCAACAAGAATAAAATACCTAGGAATAAACCTAACCAAGGAAGTGAAAGACCTACTATATGCTGAGAAACTACAAGACACTCTTGAGAGAAATTAAAGAGGACACTAACAAATGGAAACTCATCCCATGCTCTTGGCTAGGAAGAATTAATATTGTCAAAATGGCCATCGTGCCTACAGCAATCTACAGATTCAATGCAATCCCCATCAAAATACCAACAGCATTCTTCAATGAACGAGACACATTTTTATGAGATAAAAAGTACAGCATTTTGTCAGGAATGAGAGCAAAGCGTACATCTCCTACCTTGCGGTGGTGAGCATTAAGTTCCGTGATGTTGATGATGTTAGAAGAGATTAGGGACGCCCCCTGCTTCACTCAGAGGCCTGGGCGGCCTGAAGAATCAGGCTGGAAGTCAAAGAGAGACAGAAAGAGAGACACTCCTCATGGACACCCAGTCGGGCTGTCAGGGTCTGATTCCAGACACACGGGCCTTTGAGAAGCCGCTAAAGTGTAGCCGCAGCCTAGACTCTCACAGTTGCCCACAGCCTTCCTCAGTCCCTCACATCAAGGGACATGCCTCTGAAGGGGAATCCTGGCCTCCACTCAGGTGACTTTCCCAGCACCCAAGGGAGATGGGGGATCCCCTGAGGGAGATGCCGGGAACCTGTCACTAGAGACTTTGAGATTGGCAGCCGGGCTAGTCCCATTTAAGTGGTTGATGAGCGCCCGATGTTGTGTGCCACAGACGGCTTCCTTCTATAAGGACAGTGAAAGAAAAGGCAGGCTTGGATGCTGATACTCACCTCCAAACTTATCCCGGACGAGCCCCCAAAAATGATGCAGCTTATCACACCACAAGGGTATGAAACTAGAAATAAATTATGCAGATAAAGTGAAAAATCCTACCATCACATGGAGGCTTAACCACATGTTCCTAAATAACCAACAGATCAATGACCAAATAAAAACATAGATCAAGCAATATATCGAGACAAATGACAACAATAATTCAACAATGCAAAAATCTGTGGGACACTGAAAAGGAGGTGCTAAGAGAGAAGTACACTGCAATAAAGGCCTACCTCAGGAAAGAACAACAATCCCATATGAACAGTCTAAGCTCACAGTTATCACAGCTAGAAAAAGAACAAATGAGGCCCACAATCAGCAGAAGGAGGAACATAATAAAGATTAGAGCAGAAATCAATAAAATCAAGAAGAATGAAACAGTACAAAGAATCAATGAAAGCAGGAGAAAGTTCTTTGTTTATTTCAAAATAAACAAGGTAGATAAACCCCTAGCCAGACCAAACAAGAGAAAAGGAGAGCTTGCACACATAAACAGAATCAGAAAAGAGAAAGGAAAAATCACTACGGAAACCACAGAAATACAAAAAATTATTAGATAATACTATGGAAAATTATATGGTAACAAACTGGATAACCCAGAAGTAATGGACAACTTTCTAGAAAAATGCAACCTTCCAAAGCTAACCCAGAAAGAATAGAAAATCTGAACAGACCAATTACTAGCAACCAAATTGAACTAGTAATCCAAAAATTACCTAAGAACAAAAGACCTGAATCACATGGCTTCACCGCTGACTTTAGTCAAACATTTAGTGAAAATCTAATACCCGTCCTCCTGAAACTTTTCCACAAAGTAGAAGAGGAAAGGATACTTCCAAACTCATTCTATGAGGCCAGCATCACCCTAATACCAAAAAACAGGCGAAGACACCACAAAAAAAGAAAAGACCAACATCCCTGATGAACACAGATGCAGAAATACAAAACAAAAGATTAGCAAACCGAATTGAAAAACACATCAAAAAGATCATCCGTCATGAACAAGTAGGATTTATTCCAGGGATGCAAGGATGGTACAGTATTAGAAAATCCATCAACATCATTCACCACATCAACAAAAAGGAGGACAAAAACCGCATGATCATGTCCATAGATGCTTAAAAAACATTCGACAAAATTCAACATTCATTCATGATAAAAACTCTCAACAAAATGGGTAAAGAGGGCTAGTACCTCAACATAATGAAGGTCATTTAGGACAATCCCACAGCCAACAACATACTTCACAGTGAGAAGCTGAAAGCATTTCCTCTAAGATTGGGAACAAGGAAGCCCACTCTCCCCACTTTTATTCCGCATAGTTCAGGAGGTCCTAGCCATGGCAATCAGACAACACAAAGAAATAAAAGGCATCCAGATTGGCAAGGAAGAAGTTAAACTCTCCCTGTTTACAGATGACATGATATTGTACATAAAAAACCCTAAAGTATCCACTCCAAAACTACTAGAACTAATATGTGAATTCAACAAAGTTGCAGGAGACAAAATTAATACACAGAAATCTGTTGCTTTCCTATGCACTAATGATGAACTAGCAGAAAGAGAAATCAGGAAAACAATTCTGTTCACAATTGCATGAAAAATAATAAAATACCTACGAATAAATCTAACCAAAGAAGTGAATGACCGGTGCCCTGAAAACTATAAGACAGTCTTCAGAGAAATTAAAGAGGACACTAATAAATAGAAACTCATCCCATACTCTTGGGTAGGAAGAATTAGTATTGTTAAAATGACCATCCTGCCTAAAACAATCTACAGATTCAATGCAATTGAATTCAAAATACCAACAGCATTCCTCAATGAACTGGAACAAATAGTTCAACAATTCATATGGAACCACAAAGACCCAAACTAGCCAAAGCAATACTGAGAAGAAAGAAAAAAGCAGGGGGGACTTCCCTTCCCAACTTCAAGCTCTCCTACAAAGCCACAGTAATCAAGACAATATAGTACTGCCACAAGAACAGACCCACAGACCAGGGGTACAGAATTGAGATTCCAGATATTAACCCAAGCATATATGGTCAATTAATATACGATAAAGGAGCCATGAATACACAATGGGGAAATGACCGCCTCTTCAACAGCTGGTGTTGGCAAAACTGGACAACTACATGTAAGAGAATGAAACTGGATTATTGTATAACCCCATATACAATAATAAACTCAAAATGGATTTTAAAAAGACCTGAATGTAAGTCATGAATCCATAAAACTCTTGGGAAAAAGCACAGGCTAAAATCTCTTAGACATAAACATGAGCAATTTCTTCATGAACATATCTCCCCAGGCAAGGGAAACAAAAGCAAAAAATGAACAAGTGGGACTATATCAAACTAAGAAGCTTCTGTACAGCAAAGGATACCATCAGAAGAAAAAAAAGACATCCTACACTATGGGAGAATATACTCATAAATGACATATCCGATAAGGGATTGACATCCAAAACATATGAAGAGCTCATGCATCTCAACAAACAAAAAGCAAATAATACAGTTAAAATTTGGGCTAAGTATCCGAACAGAAACTTCTCCAAAGAAGAAATTCAGATGGTCAACAGGCACATGAAAAGATGCTCCACCTCACTAATTATCAGGGAAAATCAAATTAAAACCACAATGATATATCATCTCATACCAATTAGGATGATCAACATCAAAAAGACTAGGAACAACAAATGCTGGAGAGGATGTGGAGAAAAGGGAAACCTCTTACACTGCTGGGGGGAATGTAAAGTAGTTCAACTACTGTGGAAAGCAGTATGGAGGTTCCTCAAAAAACTCAAAATAGAAATACCATTTGACCTGGGAATTCCACTCCCAGGGATCCGCCCAAAGAAAACAACCTCTCACATTCAAAAAGACATGCACCGGTATGTGTACTGCAGCACTATTTACAGGAGCCGAGATATGGAAGCAACCTAAGTGTCCATCAGTAGATGAATGGATAAAGGAGAGGTAGTACATTTACGCAATGGAATACTACTCAGCCATAAGAAATAAACAAACCCTATCAATTGCAACAACATGGATGGAGATAGAGGGTATTATGCTCAGTGAAATAAGCCAGGCAGTGACAGAGAAGTACCTAATGATTTCCCTCATTTGTGAAGTATAACAGCAAAGAAAAACTGAAGGAACAAAACAGCAGCAGTCACAGAACCTGCTGCCTGGGGCCCACATCCCACTAAACACACAGCCCACCTGCCTGCACCACAGGGGTCCCCGCGCCCACGCCCCGCCTACCTTAAACCAGAGCCTGGAGAAGGTGTAGCTGGAGCGTCATGAGCGGCCATCACCTGCGCCGCCAGGCTGCTCAACTTTGGAGTCGGCCGCCCGCAGCAACACCCCACGTCCTGGCAGGGCTCTCGGGCACTGCGCGGACTCAGCAGCGCAGCCGCCACAGCCGCTCGGGGTGGGAAAGGGAGCCCCGTGGGCCATATTGAGGGGCTGCAACCTACCCATGGCTTAGGGCCCTCACGTGCTCGCAGAATGGCCCATTAATGGTGGGGGGGGTGCAGGCTTTGAAGGGTATGGCAGCCGCGGCGGCAGCGGCCAAATTGTCAGCATGGCAATTCCCGTCGGAATGCCTTCAGCGGCCCTGCAGCAAGAGCACCCGGTCCATGCCACGCCTCGTGAGGAGTCCGACTGCAGCTGAGGAGACGCTGCTTTTGTTTACCTCCCCTCCCGGTGCAGGGGAGAAAGTGCACCCCCACAGGTGCCCGCTGCAGCTGCTGATTGGCCAAAGGGAGGTGGCTCGTGGGCCCCGCGTGCCCCACCCTCCCCGCCACCCTCATGTGTTTTCTAACTTATCGAACTGCCTGCTTGGAATTTTGCACAGACCAGCAAGCCCAGGCGGCTGGCCGCATGGCTCGCTCCGTAAGGACATGCGGCAGGCCCTCCTGCCCTTAAACCTTTGGTAACCACATATCCAAAGCCTGCAATGGCAGTAAGTATATATCTATCAATAATTACCCTAAATCTAAATGGACTGAATGCAACAACCAAAAGACAGAATTGCACAGTGGCTAAAAAAGCAAGACCCATCTATATGCTGCCTACAAGAGACTCACTTCAAACCCAAAGACATACAAAGACCCAAAGTGAAGGGATGGAAAAAGATATTTCATGCAAACAATAGGGAGAAAAACACAGGTGTTGCAGTACCTGTATCAGACAAAATAGACTTCAAAACAAAGAAAGTAACAAGAGACAAGGAAGGACAGGACATAATGATAAAGGGGTCAGTCCAAAGAGTGGATATAACCATTATAAATATCCATGCATCCAACACAGGAGGGAGCACCAACATATGTGAAACAAGAACTAACAGAATTAAAGGGGGAAATAGAATGCAATGCGTTCGTTTTAGGAGACTTCAACACACCACTCAAAGGACAGATCAACCAGACAGAAAATAAGGAAGGACACAGAAGCCCTGAACGACACCCTAGAACAGATGGACCTAACAGACATCTACAGAACTCTACACCCAAAATGGCAGGATACACATTCTTCTCAAGTGCACATGGAACATTTTCAAGAAAAGATCATATACTAGGCCACAAAAAAAGCCTCAGTAAATTCAAAAAGATGGAAATTGTACCAACCAGCTCCTCAGACCACAAAGGTATGAAACAAGAAGTATATTATGCAAAGAAAATGAAAAAGCCCACAAACACATGGAGGCTTAACAACATGCTCCTAAAAAACCAATGGATCAATGACCAAGTAAAAACCGAGAACACGCAATTTATGGAAACAAATGACAACAATAATTCAACACTGCAATATCTGTGGGATGCAGCAAAGGCCATGCTAAGAGGGAAGAATATTGCAATACAGGCCTACCTCAGGAGACAACAACAATCCCATATGAACAGTCTAAACTCACAATTAATGAAACTAGAAAAGAAGAAAACCTGAGGCCCAAAGTCAGAAGGAGGAGGGACATAATAAAGATTTGAGCAGAAAAAAATAAAACTGAGAAAAATAAAACAACAGAAATCAATGAAAGCAGGAGCTGGTTCATTGAGAAAATAAAATAAATAAACCCCTAGCCAGACTTATCAAGAAAAAGAGTGTCTACATGCATAAACAAAATCAGAAATGAGAAATGAAAAATCACTGCAGATGCCACAGGAAAAAAAATTATTAGAGAATACTATGAAAAATGATATGCTGACAAACTGCATACCCTAGAAGAAATGGACAACTTTCTATAAAAATACAACCTAGCAAGGCTGACCCAGGGAGAAACAGAAAATCTGAACAGACCATTTACCAGCAACAAAATTTAATTTGTAATCAACAAACTACCTAAGAACAAAATCCCTGGACCACATGGCTTCAATGCTGAATTTTATCAAACATTTAGTGAAGACCTAATACCCATCCCCCTTAAAGTTTTCCAAAACGTAGAAGAGGAGGGACTTACACTCATTCTATGAGGCCAGCATCACTTTAATGCCAAAACCAGGCAAAGACACCACAAAGAAGGAAAATCACAGTCCAACATCCCTGATGAGTATAGATGCAAACTACTCAACAAAATACTCCAAACCAAATACAAAAATACATCAGAAAGATCATCCATAATGATTAAAGCAGGATTTATTCCAGGAATGCAAGGATGGTACAACATTTTAAAACCTATCATCATCATCCACCACATCAACAAAAAGGGTAAAAACCACATGATCATCTCCATAGATGCTGAAAAACTATTCAACAAAATTCAACATCCATTTGTGATAAAAATTCCCAACAAAATGGGTATAGAGGGCAAGTACCTCAACATAATCAAGTCCATATATGACAAACCCACAGCCAACATCATACTTAACAGAGAGAAGCTGAAAGCATTTCCTTTAAGATTGGGAATAAGAGAAGGATGCCCAATCTCCCTCCTTTTAGTCCACATAGTTCTGGAGGTCCTAGCCATGGCAATCAGACAACACAAAGAAATAAAAGGCATCCAGATTGGTAACGAAGAATTTAAACTCTGACTGTTTGCAGATGATGCGATATGGTACATAATAAAACAAGAAGAATCCACAACAAAACTATGAGATCTAATATCTGAATTCAGCAATGTTGAAGGAGACAAAATTAACACATAGAAATCTTGCATTCATATACAATAATGATGAATTAGGAGAAAGAAATCAAGAAATCAATTCCATTCACAATTGCATCAAAAAGAATAAAATACCTAGGAATAAATCTAACCAAGGAATTGAAAGACATATACCATGAAATTACAAGACACTCATTAGAGAAATTAAAGATACCAATAAATGGCTAGGAAGAATTAATATCATCAAAATGGCCATCCTGCCCAAAGCAGTATACAGATCCAATGCAATCCCTATCAAATTACCAACAGCATTCTTCAATGAACTGGAACAAATTGTTAAAAAATTCATATGGAACCGTCAAAGACCCCGAATAGCCAAAGCAATCCTGAGAATGAAGAATAAAGTGGGGGGGATCTCGCTCCCCAACTCCAAGCTCTACTACAAAGTCACAGTAATCAATACAATTTGGTACTGGCACAAGAACAGAGCCACAGACCAGTGGAAGAGCATAGAGACTCCAGACATTAACCCAAACGTATATGGTCAATTAATATATGATAACGGAGCCATGGACATACAATGGGGAAATGACAGTCTCTTCAACAGATGGAGCTGGCAAAACTGAACAGCTACATGTAAGAGAATGAAACTGGATCACTGTCTAACCCCATACACAAAAGTAAACTCCAAATGGATCAAAGACCTGAATGTAAGTCATGAAACCATGTAGAAAAAAACATAGGCAAAAATCTCATGGACATAAACATGAGTGACTTCTTCATGAACATCTCTCCCTGGGCAAGGGAAACAAAGGCAAAAATGAACAAGTGGGACTATATCAAGCTAAAAAGCTTCTGTACAGCAAAGGACACCATCAATAGAACAAAAAGGTATCCTACAGTATGGGACAACATATTCGTAAATGAAAGATCCGATAAAGGATTGACATCCAAAATATATAAAGAGCTCACATGTCTCAACAAACAAAAAGCAAATAATCCAATTAAAAAATGGGCAGAGGAGCTGAATAGACACTTCTCTAAAGAAGAAATCCAGAAGGCTAACAGGCACATGAAAAGATGCTCCACATCGCTAATCATCAGAGAAATGCAAATTAAAACCACAATGAGATTTCACCTCACACCAGTAAGGATCGCCATCATTGAAAAGACAAACAACAACAAATGTTGGCGAGGTTGTGGAGAAAGGGGAACCCTCCTACACTGCTAGTGGGAATGTAAACTAGTTCAACCATTGTGGAAAGCAGTATGGAGGATCCTCAGAATGCTCAAAATAGGAATATCATTTGACCCAGGAATTCTACTTTTAGGAATTTACCCTAAGAATGCAGCAGCCCAGTTTGAAAAAGACAGATGCACCCCTATGTTTATTGTGGCATGTTTGTAATAGCCTAGATATGGAAGCAACCTAAATGTCCATCAGTAGATGAATGGATAAAGAAAAGGTGGTACATATACACAATGGAATATTATACAGCCATAAGAAAAAAACAGATCCTACCATTCGCAACAACATGGATGGAGATAGAGGGTATTATGCTCAGTGAAATAAGCCAGGCAGAGAAGGAAAATTACCAAATGATATCACTCATATGTGGAGAGTAAGAACAAAGGAAAACTGAAGGAACAAAACAGCAGCAGTATCACAGAACCCAAGAATGGACTAATAATTACCAAAGGGAAAGGGACTGGGGACGATGGGTGGGAAGGGAGGGATAAGGGCGGGGAAAAAGAAAGAGGGCATTACGATTAGCATGTATAGTGCGTTTGGGGCACGGGGAGGGCTGTGCAATGCAGAGAAGACAAGTAGTGATTTTACAGCTTCTTACAACGCAGATGGACAGTGACTGTGATGGGGTATGTGGGGGGTACTTGGTGAAGGGGGGAACCTAGTAAACATAATGTTCTTTCTGTAATTGTAGATTAATGATACCAAAAGAAAATAAAGCAGTAAAAATAAATAAATAAATAAATAAATATAGGAAAGCATGCTGGCAAAATGTAGGAGGGAAGCTCAAATAGTTTGCAGAACGTCTACTTCTGTGTTATTATCTTCCATTGATGATAAAGTGCTTAGCAGTTGTTTATTTTCAGTGGCATACACAACAATAAGCCAGAAAATATGTAAATTATGTGACATACATACATACATACAAGTTTTCTTTGGTATCTATAGTCTTAGTGGTATAAAGCTGAATTTGGAAAAACTTCTTGAGTTCTTCCATTTTATGCCCTATGAATGGCTGATGCACACGGATCAGAAATTACACTGAAAAACAGGCAGGCCATGTGACTGCAAAGAAATGGGCCAGAACTGTCACATTCTCTCTAGACGTGAGCTGTCTAGTATGGTATCTACCAACTACAGATGGCTACTAGTACTTGAGATGCGTGTAAGTCTGAAGGGAGGTGTGCCACAGGGCATAATCCACGCTCGATGTGGAAGACTTTGTGCAATAAAACAGTGCAAAGGATCTCAAGAATAATTTTATATGAATTTCATGTTGACATATTTTGGCATGCTGGGAGAAATAAAATACATCATTCAATTTAAAAGTAAAGATACCAATAAATGGGAAAAAGCATAGCGCTTATGAATAGGAAGAATTAATACTGTCAAAATGTCCATACTGCCTAACGCAAAGTACAGATTCAATGCTATCTATCAAAACACCAACACCATTCTTCAACAAACTGGAACTAACAGTTCTAAGATTCATATGGAACCACCCAAGACCCCGAATAGCCAAAGCAATACTGAGAAGAAAGAATAAAACAGCAGGGATCTTGCTACCCCACATCAAGCTCTACTACAAAGCCACAGTAATCAAGACAATTTGGTACTGGCACAAGAACAGACTCAAAGACCAGTGGAACGGAATTGAGAGGCCAGATATTAACCCAAACATATATTCTCAATTAATATACAATAAAGGAGTCATGAATACACAATGGGGAAATGACAGCCTCTTCAATAGCTGGTGTTGGCAAAACTGGACAGCTACATGTAAGAGAATGAAACTAGATCATTGTCTAACCCCATACACAAAAGTAAATTCGAAATGGGTCAAAGACTGGAATGTGAGTTATGAAACCATAAAAGCCTTAGAAGAAAACATAGGCAAAAATCTCTTGGACATAAACACAAGCAACATCTTCATGAACAATATCTCCCCGGGCAAGGGAAACAAAAGCAGAAATGAACAAGTGGGACTATATCACACCATAAAGCTTCTGTACAGCAAAGGACACCTTCAGAAGAACAAAAAGACATTCTACAGTATGAGAGAATATACTTATAAATGACATATCTGATAAGGGGTTGACATCCAAATTATATAAAGAGCTCATGACCCTCAACAAACAAAAAGCAAATAAGCCAATTAAAAGATGGGCAGAGGAGCTGAACAGACACTTCTCCAAAGAAGAAACTCAGATGGCCAACAGGCACATGAAAACATACTCCACGCAGCTAATCACCAGAGATATGCAAATTATAACCACAATGAGATATCACCTCACACCAGTTAAGATGGCCAACATCCATAAGACAAACAACGAGGATGTGGAGAAAGGGGAACCCTCTTACACTGCTTGTGGAAATGTAAACTGGCTGAACAATTGTGGAAAGTAGTATGGAGGTTTCTCAAAAGTCCCAAAAGAGAAATACCATTTGACCCAGAATTTCTACTCCTAGAAATTTACCCTGAGAATGCAGGAGCCCAGTTTGAAAAAGACCTATCCCCCCATGTTTACTCCAGCACTATTTACAATAGCCAAGAAATGGAAGCTACATAAGTGTCCATCAGTAGATGAATGGATAAAGAAGATGTGGCACATATACACAATGGAATATTATTCACCATAAGAAGAAAGCAAATAATACCATTTGCAACAACATGGATGGAGCTAGAGGGTATTATGCTCAGTGAAATAAGCCAGGCGTAGAAAAACAAGTACCAAATGATTTCACTCATCTGTGGAGTATAAGAATAAAAAAAAAAAAACTGAAGGAGCAAAACAACAGCAGACTCACAGAACCCATGAATGGACTAACAGTTACCAAAGGAAAAGGGACTGGGGAGAATGGGTGGAAAGGGAGGGATAAGAGGGGGAAGAAAAGGAAGGGGGCATTATGATCAGCAGACATAATGTAGGGGGGTCACGGGGGAGAGCTGTACAACACAGAGAAGACAAGTAGTGATTCTACAGCATCTTACTACGCTGATGGACAGTGACTGTAATGGGGGTATGTGGGGGGGAGATAGGTGATGGGAGAAGTCTAGTAAACATAATGTTCCTCATGTAATTGTAGATTAATGATACCAAAGAAAAAAAAACACAGTGAGATATCACCTCACACCAGTTAGGATGGCCAGTATCGAAAAGACTAAGCAACAAATGCTTGCAAGGACATGGAAAAGTGGAACCCTCCTACACTGCTGGTGGGAATGTAAGCTAATTCAACCATTGTGGAAAGAAATATGGAGGTTTCTCAGAAAACTAAAACTAGAAATACCATTTGACCTGGGAATTCCACTCCTAGGAATTTACCCAAAGACTATAATTTCTCAGATTCAAAAACACATATGCACCCCTATGGTTATTGCAGCACTACTTAAGATAGCTAAGATATGGAAGCAACCTAAGTGTCCATCAGTAGATGAATGGATAAAGAAGATGTGGTACATATACACAATGGAATACTACTCAGCCATAAGAAGAAAACAAATCCTACCATTTGCAACCACATGGATGGAGCTTCAGGATATGCTTGGTGAAATAAGGCAGGCTGAGAAAGACAAGTACCAAATGATTTCCCTCATTTGTGGAAGGTAACAAGGAAGCAAAACTGAAGGAACAAAACAGCAACAGACTCACAGACTCCAAGAAGGGACTAGCAGTTACCAAAGAGGAGGGGTAGGGGAGGAAGGGAGAAGGGGATTCAGGGGTATTATGATTGGCACACATGGTGTGTGGGGGGATCAAATGGAAGACAGTGCATCACAGAGAAGGCAAACAGTTGACTCTGTGGCATCTTACTCCACTGATGGGCAGTGACCGCAATGGGGCATGGGCAGAACACGATAAAGGGGTGAATGTAGTAACCACATGGTTTTTTCATGTGAAACCTTTATGAGAATATATATCAATAATACCTTAATAAAATAAATAAATAAATGAAAGAAAATATCTTACTTCTTGGCAAAAAGTGAATCTGTGGCAAATTACTACACTGATGGACAGTGACTGCAATAGGGTATGGGGGGGGCAACTTGATAATATGGGTGAATGTAGTAACCACATTGATTTTTCATGTGAAACCCTCAAATGGGGGTATATCAGTAATACCTTAATAATAATAATAAAAAGAATCTTACTTCTCAACTTCCTGAGTGCTAAAATGCAATCTCATCTTTAAGATGGGATCCTTCGTGCCTTTTACTATGTAGTCTGTGGCTGGGCTTACTTGCCGTATTAATTGCCCAGGTTATATATTACGTCATTAGGGGCTCGAAGAGGAAAAGCAGCATCCAGGCAAAGCTAAAGTTAAACTGGGCCTTTTAGCAGGCTAAAGTAAAGTTTACAATAGCCTCATTTAATTGACACAATGAAGACATGGGCCATGCTGAGCTATTTTCTTATCTGGGGGATGTTCACACATTCCAGGCCAAGTTTCTCCTGGCTTTTTAGTTTTAACTCAGCTTCACTGAACAATGCTTATACTCCTACTAGTCTGACATTTTACTTTAGAGAATTAATGTGACTGACTGCGCTCAACTGTTTAATACGGAGTTTTGGTAGGGGTCTTTTTCAGAGGCCCCCACGCTACTCTGACTATACCCATGGTCCCTGTCTCAGAATCTCTGCCGGTAATTGCAAACTACTCAGCTGCAGACCACAAACCTCAATGACTGAAAGACAGTAATTTTTAAATACAAGAAAATGCACTGTCAATTCCAAAACCAAAGTAAAGAAACTTCATTCCCAAATAGAAAATACGAGAGGTACCTCATGAAAAAATTTTCAATTCTAAAGGCGTTGCCTTCCGGGCAGCCTCTACCCCGCCGCCCCGCTGCGGGTCCCACTTGAACTTCAGCTCCCCCGGCCCTCGCCCTCGAGGCCCCCGCCTAGAAAATCCACGCAAGGCAAACCGCCCACGGGCCTCCACATCTGCGTGGCCTCACCTGTGCCCTCCACCTGTGGCCCCGGCCCAGGCGGCGGTAGCAGGTCGGCGGCGCGGCACCAGGCCAGACAGAGAGCAGCCGCCTTCACCGCCCGGTCCCAGACAGAGGAGCAGCGGTCCAGCCAGCCCCTCTCCCCTGCCTGGCAGACTTCGGCGGCGGTGCGGACAGCCTTCTCAGCGCAGTTGCTCCACCTCCCTCCCTCCCCAGACAGCCCCTCTGGTGGAGTGCGCCATCTCCCGACCCCCGGCCGGGCCCGGCAGGCCCACCACCCGTGTCGGTCGCTTCCAGGTCACACGGGCGATGCAGTATCCGCCAAGCAACTTGCATGGACGCCCCTCACCAGCTCCACCGCGACCTCAGGTGGAGACAGGGGTCCCCGCGCCCCGTCCGGGTCCGGCCGCCCACCGAGGTCACGTACCTTCCAGCCCGCAGAGCCGTCGCTTCACCTTCATCCTTCAACTAGGGCCTGCTCTTGACCACCCACCGTAGATCTGCGGCAGCGTGAGCCGCTTCTCGGCCAAGCTCTCAATCTCGATGGACTCGGCGATGCGGTCGGCATGGGACAGGTTGCACCACGCGCTGCGGCCGGAAGAGATGCTCTTGCGCGACTGCCCCTCAGTAGCCACCGAGGCAGAAGGCAGGCCCACGGCGGCATCGGGGTTCCTGGTAGCGCCGCCCCACGGCGCTAGGCTGGAGGTGGCAGAGCTGTAATGGCTCACGTCCGACCGGGGCAGCGGCTTCAAGTCCAGGTCGATCGCCGCCTTTCGCCCGCCACTGGAGAGAAGAGAAGGGGCGAGGGCGGCGCCAGGGGCCCAGCAAGCGCGAAGAGGTGATCCGAGGCTGGGGAGCGAGGTCAGTGCTGCCAGCACATTCGTGCCGGGAGGAAGGCACAGCCGAGGACAGCCCGGGTCCAACATCTGTTCTCCGCCGGGCACGCGGTGCGAAGGAGTCGGCTGTCTGAGGGCGCCAGGTCGCCCCTGCGGACAGGGCCGGAGGACAGAAGACCGGAGGGAGCCGTTAGAAATCCCTCTCCTGGCGGCGCTCGCGAAGCTAATGAGTACTGAACACGGAGGCGGGAAAGCCTGCAGCTACTGCGCAGCCGCCTGAAACACGTGTTCTGTGGGCGCCCCCAAAGGCTGGCTGCTCTGCGTCGGCGCTCACTCATTGGCCACGAGGGTCGCCGGTCTGGGGCGGGCCTGCGAGTGACTCTACGCAATAAAGGGCAGTCAGCGCCATCAATCGAAGCGAGGCAGCCAATGGGCGTGCACGCAGAACACATTGAATAAGCAAAATAGCACCAGATTCACATAACCCAAGAATGGACTAACAGTTACCAAAGGGAAAGGGACTGGGGTGGATAGCTGGTAATGGAGAGATAAGGGGAGAGGGAAAGAAAGCGTGCATTACTATTAGTACG
Source organism: Manis pentadactyla (assembly GCF_030020395.1). NCBI lineage: Eukaryota > Metazoa > Chordata > Mammalia > Pholidota > Manidae > Manis > Manis pentadactyla. The sequence goes on from NC_080024.1 coordinate 81,741,833, forward strand.
TATAATGTGGGAGTGGGGATCACAGGGAGGGCTATACAACACAGAGAAGACAAGTAGGGATTCTACAGTATCTTACTATGCTCATGGACAGGGACTGCAATGGGGTACCTGGAGGCATCTTCATGATGGGGGGAGTCTAGCAAACATAATGTTACTCATCTAATTATATATTAATGACAGAAAGATAGATAGACAGATAGGTAGATAGATAGATAATGAATGAGTGAATGAATGAATGAATGAATGAATAAATAAATAAATAAATAAAAGAATGCAGCAGACCAGTATAAAAAAGATATGTGCACCCCTATGTTTATCACAGCACTATTCACAATAACCAATCTACAATTATATGAGCAACATTATGGTTACTAGACTCCCCAGGTCATCAAGTAGCCCCACCACATACCCCATTACAGTCACTGACCATCAGCCTAGTAAGCTGATATAGAATCACTACTTGACTTCTCTGTACTAAACTGACTTCCCCTTGGGACCCCTCCCACATTATGTGAGCTAATTGTAATACCCCTTTGTTTTTCCCCGCCCTTATCCCTCCCTTCCCACCCATTCTCTCCAGTCTCTTTCCCTTTGGTAACTGTTAGTCCATTCTTGGGTTCTGTGATTCTGCTGCTGTTTTGTTCCTTCAGTTTTCCTTTGTTCTCATACTCTACATATGAGTGAAATAATTTGGTACTTGTCTCTTTCCACCTGGCTTATTTCACTGAGCATAATACCCTCTAGCTCCATCCATGTTGTTGCAAATGGTAGGATTTGTTTTCTTCTTATGGCTGAATAATATTCCATTGTGTATATGTACCACATCTTCTTTATCCATTCATCTACTGATGGACACTTGGGTTGCTTCCATTTCTTGGCTATTGTAAATAGTGCTGCAATAAACATAGGGGTGCAACTGTCTTTTTGAAACTGGGCTGCTGAATTTCTCTGAATTTTTAATACTGGCTTCCTGCATCCAGTACATGTGCTCCAGATTTTAATAGTAAACATGAATTTGTAACACTCCATCCTAAATTTCAGCTTTACACTAACTTTATTCTAATGATTTGAGTCCCATTTTGTTAAGTGCCTGAACCTGGCAAATGTTCCACATGTAATTCCAGTTTGGTTCCTAGAGTCTCGGTATTTTTGGTTTAATCATTGGTCTGAAAGCTCTCAGGATACTATGCAGGAGAAGAAAACGGTATTGGCTCCCTTTTGGCATTTAGTATTGATCCTTCTTCCATAATTAAAAAAGATATTTTTTTGAGAGGGCATCTCTCATATTTATTGATCAAATGGTTGTTAACAACAATAAAATTCTGTATAGGGGACTCAATGCACAATCATTAATCAACCCCAAGCCTAATTCTCAACAGTCTCCATTCTTCTGAAGCATAACAAACAAGTTCTTACATGGTGAACAATTTCTTACCCAGTAAATAAGTTCTTACATGGTGAACAGTGCAAGGGCAGTCATATCACAGAAACTTTCAGTTTTGATCACGCATCATGAACTATAAACAATCAAGTCAGATATGATTATTCGTTTCATTTTTATACTTGATTTATATGTGAATCCCACATTTTTCCCTTATTATTATTATTGTTTTTTAATAAAATGCTGAAGTGGTAGGTAGATGCAAGATAAAGGTAGAAAACATAATTTAGTGCTGTAAGAGGGCAAATGTAGATGATCAGATCTGTGCCTATAGACTAAGTATTAATCCAAGCTAGACAAGGGAAACAAAACATCCACGGATGCAGAAGATTTCTATCAAAATGGCGGGGGTTGAGGTTCTAAGCCTCATCTCTCTGTTGATCCCCAATTTATCTCCTGATGGCCCCCCTGCAACTGTGCATGTCTTAGGTTGTTCCTCCCTTGAGGAATCTTACCTGTCTCTGGCTAACCAGTCATCTTCCAGGGCAATACAGGGAAATGTAAAGTTCGTAAGTGAGGGAGAAGCAATATTCTTTGAAAAGGATAGCTTTCTACTTCTTTGCAGATTTATGCCATGTGGCTTCTATGCCCAGCATTTGTCTTGAGGTATCTTTACCACTTGGAAGAATTATGATACTCAGTAATTTTCGATATGAGGCACGAATTCTACTAAAGGGTTGTAATTAGGAAGAAGAAAAGCTACAGAAGTAGCAGACAGAAGAAAACATGGGAAAATTGATTATTTCTTTGACATATCTTCTTGTAGAGTAACATAAGCATGTATAGGTTTTAACAAACTACTAATTAAATTGCATACACACATTAACAGAATAGGAATACAGATACATAACAAAAGCAGACCTACAATTACCAGCCATATCCAGTGAAACCAAGAAAACCAGTTAGGTACCCTATGCATTTGTGAAAACTTATCAATGATATGATGGATAATGTCTAACTGAATTTGAATAGTTTGAGAAAAATCAGACAAATTAAAACAACACATTCCTGGGAACTGTTCACATCCCATATGTTCTTTTAACAGTAGATAGTCTATAGATGCACGATTTTGGAGCACTGCAACTTGCCCTTCTCCTAATTCTTGGTTGAGTTCCGACAGTATAGATCCAGTCAAATTTGTTGTTTTACTGTATGCACAGGCCAGCTTAGATATCTCCTTCTTCATTCCAATGGCAAGTCCAGGAACCGGTGGGATGAATGCAGCTACAACTGCAACAGTGCCAGGGTCTTTGTTGAAGTTCTTTGATGATCATCTTCTGAAATGACTCTTCCAGAGGATGTTGATGTTGGAAGATCTTCTTCATACAGTATCTTAATTCATTTTCTGGGTAGCCAAATTAGGCCTTGATCCTCTGTATAAACACAAACAAACCCTTTGCCCACACTTTGATATGACCTTTATAACATTGTGAAGAACCTATTGGAGATCACCACACAGGAACTGCTGTTTTTTTTAAGAGAAAGATATATTATCAGAAAAGTGTACTTCCATAGCTGATCATCTCACACCCTTTAAAAGATCAATATTAAGGATATGTAAAGGATGCATTAATCATTGATTTACAGTTAGTTTTATCCTATCGGGAAGTAATCCCCCATTTCTTTCTTTTTTTGTTATCATTAATCTACAATTACATGAAGAATATTATGTTTACTAGGCTCTCCCCTACACCAAGTCCCCCCCACAAACCCCATTACAGTCACTGTCCATCAACATAGCAAAATGTTGTAGAATCACTACTTGTCTTCTCTGTGTTGCACAGCCCTTCCCTTTCTCCCACCCCCCACATTATGCATGCTAATCATACTACCCCTTTCTTCTTCCCCCCCTTATCGCTCCCCATCCACCCATCCTCCCCAGTGCCTTTCCTTTGGTAACTGTTAGTCCATTCGTGGGTTCTGTGATTCTGCTGCTGTTTTGTTCCTTCAGTCTTTCCTTTTTTCTTATACTCCACAGATGAGTGAAATAATTTGGTACTTGTCTCTTTCCACCTGGCTTATTTCACTGAGCATAATACCCTCTAGCTCCATCCATGTTGTTGCAAATGGTAGGATTTGTTTTCTTCTTACGGCTGAATAATATTCCATTGTGTATATGTACCACATCTTCTTTATCCATTCATCTACTGATGGACGCTTAGGTTGCTTCCAATTCTTGGTTATTGTAAATAGTGTTGCGATTAACATAGTGGTGCATCTGTCTTTCAAACTGGAGTGCTGCATTCTTATGGTAAATTCCTAGGAGTGGAATTCCTGGGTCAAATGGTAAGTCTATTTTGAGCATTTTGAGGAAACTCCATACTGCTTTCCACAATGGTTGAACTAATTTACATTCCCACCAGCAGAGTAGGAGGGACCCCTTTCTCCACAACCTCACCAATATTTGTTGTTGTTTGTCTTTTGGATGGTAGCCATCCTTACTGGTGTGAGGTGATATCTCATTGTGCTTTTAATTTGCATTTCTCTGATGACTACTGATGTGGAGCATCTTTTCATGTGTCTGTTGGTCATCTGAATTTCTTCTTTGGAGAACTGTCTGTTCAGCTCCTCTGCCCAGTTTTTAATTGGATTATTCACATTTTTTTGTTGAGGTACATGAGCTCTTTAAATATTTTGGATGTCAAGCCTTTATGGGATCTGTCATTTACAAATATATTCTCCCATACTGTAGGGTACCTTTTTGTTGTATTGATGGTGTCTTTTGCTGTACAGAAGCTTTTCAGCTGATATAGTTCACTTGTTCATTTCTGCTTTTGTTTTCCTTGCCTGGGGAGATATGTTCAAGAAGAGGTCACTCTTGTTTATGTCTAAGAGATTTTTGCTTCTGTTTTTTTCTAACAGTTTTATGGTTTCATGAGTTACATTCAAGTCTTTGATCCATTTCGAATTTACTTTTGTGTATGGGGTTAGACAATGGTCCAATTTCATTCTCTTACATGTAGCTGTCCAGATTTGCCAAAACCCTCTGTTGAAGAGACTGTCATTTCCCAATTGTATATCCATGGCTCCTTTATCAAATATTAATTGACCATATATGTTTGGGTTAATGTCTGGATTCTCTAATCTGTTCCACTGGTCTGTGGCTCTGTTCTTGTGCCAGTACCAAATTGTCTTGATTACTATGGCTTTGTAGTAGAGCTTGAAGCTGGGGAGTGAGATCCCCCCAACACTTTGTTCTGCTTTGTGAGGATTGCTTTGGCTATTTGGGGTCTTTGGTGTTTCCATATGAATTTTTGAACTATTTGTTCCAGTTCATTGAAGAATGTTGCTATTAATTTGATAGGGATTGCATCAAATATGTATACTACTTTGGGAAGAATGGCCATTTTGACAATATTAATTATTCCTAGCCAAGAGCATGGGATGAATTTCCATTTCTTAGTGTCCCCTTTAATTTGTCTTAAGAGTGTCTTGTAGTTTACAGGGTATAGGTCTTTCACTTCCTTGGTTAGGATTATTCCTATTTATTTGATTCTTTTTGATGCAGTTGTGAATGGAGTTGTTTTCCTGATTTCTCTTTCAATTTGTTCATTATTAGTGTATAGGAAAGCCACAGATTTCTGTGTGTTAATTTTGTATCCTGCAACTTTGCTGTATTCCGATATCAGTTCTAGAAGTTTTGGAGTGGAGTCTTTAGGGTTTTTTATGTACAATATCATGTCATCTGCAAATAGTGACAGTTTAACTTCCTCTTTACCAATGTGGATTCCTTGTATTTCTTTGTTTTGTCTAATTGCCATGGCTAGGACCTCCAGTACTAAGTTAAATAACAGTGAGGAGGGGGGCATCCCTGTCTTGTTCCCGATCTCAGAGGAAAACCTTTCAGCTTCTTGCTGTTCAGTATGATGTTGGCTGTGGGTTTACCATATATGGCCTTCATTATTTTGAGGTACTTGCCCTCTACACCCATTTTTCTGAGAGGCTTTTTTCATGAATGGATGTTGAATTTTGTCAAATGCTTTTTCAGCATCTATGGAGATGATCATGTGGTTTTTGTCTTTCTTTTGGTTTATGTGGTGGATGATGTTGATGGATTTTTGAATGTTGTAACATCCTTGCATCCCTGGGATGAATCCCACTTGGACATGGTGTATGATCCTTTTGATATATTTTTGAATTCAGTTTGCTAATATTTTATTGAGTATTTTTGCATCTACATTCATCAGGGATATTGGTCTGTAATTTTCTTTTTTGGTGGGGTCTTTGACAGGTTTTGGTATTAGGGTGATGTTGGCTTCATAGAATGAGTTGGGAAGTATTCCCTCTTCTTCTATTTTTTGGAAAACTTTAAGGAGAATGGGTATTATGTCTTCTCTGTATGTTTGATAAAATTCCGAGGTAAATCAATCGGGCTGGGTGATTTGTGTTTGGGTAGTTTTTTGAGTAAAATTTCAATTTTTTTGCTCGCAATTGGTTTGTTTAACTTTTGTGTTTCTTCCGTGGTCAGTCTTGGAAGGTTGTATTTTTCTAGGAAGTTGTCCATTTCTTCTAGATTTTGCAGCTTGTTAGCATATAGCTTTTCATAGTAGTCTTTAATAATTCTTTGTACTTCTGTGGAGTCTGTCGTGATTTTTCCATTCTCATTTCTGATTCTGTTGATGTGTGTTGATTCTTTTTCTCTTAATAAGTTTGGCTAGAGGTTTATCTATTTTGTTTATTTTCTCAAAGAACCAGCTCTTGGTTTCATTGACTTTTTCTATTGTTTTATTCTTCTCAATTTTGTTTATTTCTTCTCTGATCTTTATTATGTCCCTCCTTCTGCTGACTGTAGGCCTCATTTGTTCTTCTTTTTCCAGTTTCGATCATTCTGATGTTAGACTATTTATTTCGGATTGTTCTTCCTTCTTTAAGTGTGCCTGGATTGCTGTATACTTTCCTCTTAAGACTGCTTTCACTGTGTCCCACAGAAGCTGGGGCTTTGTGTTGTTGTTGTCATTTGTTTCCATATATTCCTTGATGTCTATTTTAATTTGTTCGTTGAACCATTGATTATTTAGTTACATGTTGTTAGGCCTCCATGTGTTTGTGAGCCTTTTTGGTTTCTTTGTAGAATTTATTTCTAGTTTTATACCTTTGTGGTCTGAAAAGTTGGTTGGTAGAATTTCAATCATTTGGAATTTTCTGAGGCTCTTTTTGTGACCTACTATGTGGTCTCTTCTGGAGAATGTTCCATGTGCAGTTGAGAAGAATGTGTATCCTGTTTCTTTTGGATGTATAGTTCTATAGATGTCTATTAGGTCCATCTGTTCTAGTGTGTTGTTCAGTGCCTCCGTGTCCTTACTTATTTTCTGTCCAGTGGATCTATCCTATGGGGTGAATGGCGTGTTGAAGTCTCCTAAAATGAATGCATTGCATTCTATTTCCCTCTTTAGTTCTGTTAGTATTTGTTTCACATATGCTGGTGCTCCTGTGTTGGGTGTATATATATTTAGAATGGTTATATCCTCTTGTTGGACTGAGCCCTTTATCATTACGTAATGTACTTCATCTCTTGTTACTTTCTTTGTTTTGAAGTCTATTTTGTCTGATACTAGTACTGCAACCCCTGCTTTCTTCTCCCTATTGTTTACATGAAATATCTTTTCCCATCCCTTGACTTTTAGTCTGTGCATGTCTTTGGGTTTGAGGTGAGTTTCTTGTAAGCAGCATATAGATGGGTCTTGCTTTTTCATCCATTCTATTACTCTGTGTCTTTTGATTGGTGCATTCAGTCCATTTACATTTAGGGTGACTATTGAAAGATCTGTACTTATTGCCATTGCAGGCTTTAGATTCGTGTCTACCAAAGGTTCAAGGTTAGCCTCTTTAGTATCTTACTGCCTAACTTAGCTCGCTTATTGAGCTGTTATATACACTGTCTGGAGATTCCTTTCTTCTCTCCCTTCTTATTCCTCCTCCTCAATTCTTTATATGTTGGTTGTTTTATTCTGTGCTCTTTCGTGTTTCCTTTAACTGCTTTTAGTGGGTTGTTGATTTTATTTTTTGCCTTTAGTTAGTATTTGGTTGGTCTGCTTTCTTTGCTGTGATTTTATTTTCTCTGGTGACATCTGTTTAGTCTTAGGAGTGCTCCCGTCTAGACTAGTCCCTCTAGAATACCCTGTAGAATTGGTTTGTGGGTGGCAAATTCCCTCAACTTTTGCCTGTCTGGGAATTGTTTAATCCCTCCTTCATATTTAAATGATAATCGTGCTGGATACAGTATCCTTGGTTCAAGGCCCTTCTGTTTCATTGCATTAAATATATCATGCCATTCTCTTCTGGCCTGTAAGGTTTCTGTTGAGAAGTCTGATGATAGCCTCATGAGTTTTCCTTTATAGGTGATCTTTTTCTTCTCTCTAGCTGCCTTCAAAACTCTGTCCTTGTCCTTGTTCTTTGCCATTTTAATTATTATGTGTCTTGGTGTTGTCCTCCTTGGGTCCTTTCTGTTGGGAGTTCTGTGTATTTCCATGGTCTGTTCGATTATTTCCTCCCCCAGTTTGGGGAAGTTTTCAGCAATTATTTCTTCAAAGACACTTTCTATCCCTATTTCTCTCTCTTATTCTTCTGGTACCCCTATAATGCGGATATTGTTCCTTTTGGTTGGTCACACAGTTCTCTTAATATTGTTTCATTCCTGGAGATTCTTTATCTCTCTGTGTCAGCTTCTATGGGTTCCTGTTCTCTGCTTTCTATTCCATCAATGGCCTCTTGCATCTTACCCATTCTGCTTATAAATCCTTCCAGAGTTTGTTTCACTTCTGTAATCTCCTTCCGGACATCTGTAATCTCCCTCCTGACTTCATCCCTTAGCTCTTGTATATTTCTCTGCATCTCTGTCAGCATGTTTATGATTTTTATTTTGAATTCTTTCTCAGGAAGACTGGTTAGGTCTGTCTCCTTCTCATGTGTTGACTCTGTAATCTTTGTCTGCCTCAAATTTTACCTTTTCATTTTGATAGAGACAGTTTGCAGAGCTGGCACGAGTGACGGCTGGAAGAACTTCCCTTCTTGTTGGTTTGTGGCCTTCCTCTCCTGGGAGAACAGTGACCTCTAGTGGCTTGTGCTGGGCAGCTGCATGCAGACGCGGCTTCTGATTCTTGCCCGGCCGCTATGGAGTTTATCTCTGCTGTTGCTGTGGGAATGGCCTGCCTCGGGCTGCTGCTCTGATGTGGCGGAGCCGCGTTGGAGGGGAAACGGCCGGGAGGCTGTTTATCTCTGTGAGGGCCCTCTGTCTGACCTGCCCTGCTATACAGGGGTTTAGGGTGCCCGGAGTTCCCTGCTGCTGGACTAAGTGTCCCAGGACGCTTCCGTCTGGCTGTGTGGTCCCTGTCCCTTTAACACTTCCAAAAAGCACTCGCTTTTCTTTTTCCCTGGGGCACCGGCTGCCGGGACCTACTCACACATCTTACTGTCCTTTTTCCCTAGTATCCAGCACCCCACGCATGCACTGTCTGCAGTCCAGTGCGGATGGCAAGGGCTGGCTGATTAGCAGTCCTGGGCTCCTTCTCCCTCCCTCTCTGACTCCTCTCCTCCCGCTGGGGAGCTGGTGTGAGGGGCGCTCAGGTCCCACTTGACTGCGGCTTGTATCTTACCCCCTTCATGAGGTGCTGGGTTCTCGCTGGTGTGGATGTAGTCTGGTTGTTTTCCGGTGTCTTCTGGTCTCTCTTTCAGGAAGAGTTGTCTTTGTTGTATTTTCAAACATATATGTGGTTTTGGGAGGAGATTTCTGCTCCTCTACTCACGCCGCCATCTTGGCTTCACCTCTAAAAAAGATTTTGACATCTTAGGAAAAATGATTGATTCCATGTATGGTACCAAAAGATCACAAAGTTAAATTGAGAATTGTAGGGTTATCCCAAAGGAAAAGGAATATGCCATTATATTTTTAGAGGAATCAATTCTTTCTTTAAGACATACTGAGAATTAATCTTGCCTTTAGAGCCCTCTGGCTGTATTTTATCTTAGCAATATTATGATCTATTTTTGATGTTTTAGTTCATAGAAAATTTCAATCTGTTACATACGTTTACATTTATTGAATTCTTTTTCTTCTTTGAGGTTCTATTCATGGTCTTCATAGGACTGACTTTATCTTGGTTTTCACAGTGTATATTGTGGTACCTCATTAATTTGGTGAAAGTAGAAGTTGGTTTGGTATATCTAATCTGTATTGCTCTCATCTTCATGAATTTAAACAAACATCTTTCTCCTAGGCTTGAGTTTCTATATCTTAAGCAGTTTGGATTAAGTGACCCCTACCACCTCTGAGATGTTTGGACTTAGTATTGTTCCCAGGTTGAAGGCTGTTTCATTCTTAGTCCCCTCCCTAGTTGCTTCACTGTACCAATCCAAGACCATTTCATAATTTAGAACAGGTGAGTAGCTGTTTGGTTCTTGGTAAAAACTAAGAAAAATGATTTTAGAAGGAATTTTGAAGCCACATCTTAAATGTTATCAAAATGGAATTTACCTATAATTAATGATGCTGTAAATATTTGTGGTGTAAAATTTAATGTGCTGTAGAAATTAGTGATGCTACAGTTGGAATTTGAAGAATTTTTATAGCCAACATGTAATTTTTTATTTAAATACAGTTCATCTGTATATTACTATTTCATCCAATTTACGATGCCACTAATGGATAGACACAACCTTATTTAAAATACTGCTAAGAAAGACTGCCAGCTAACAGACTCACCATTGAGTCTAAGGTATACCCCTATTTCAGAGACATTAAAATGTAAATCTTAGCCATTTTGAGTTTTCAGGCCCTTTTCTGTCCTAACAGTGACATGGGACCACTCTTCTATTGACAGTTTATCTTAAAACACCTGCAAAACCGGAAGGAGTTCCTGTTTCATAAGAACAAGTGGACCTCTTTCCTTCACCGTCACTAGTAAGAGTTAAAAATTAGATTTTGTAGTTTTCAAAGAAACCATGCTTATCTTATTGCTGATTTTGTGTATTTATGTGTGTCCCTTTATTAGCACCTCAGGCAAGTAGAAGTGGCTGGAAAGTTTGTTGAGTTTTTTGGAAGTGGAGTTTCACAATTATCTATAGTGGATCAAACTACAATAGCAAATATGTGTCCAGAATATGGTGCTATCCTCAGCTTTTTCCCTGTTGACAATGTGACTTTAAAACATTTAGAACATACAGGTAAGAAGCAAGATCATTTAGGATAAACTTGTTACATTTCCAGTGTGTGTCTCTGAAATATTCTATAGTAAGTCACTATTCTTGTACATGTTATTTAGTTATTCATGAAATTGTCTTATTTTAAAAGAATGCATAAAATGCATATTAAACTTCCCAGATTCTGGTCTGTTCCTGGTTCCCTGGGGCCCATTTACGGCAACGTAAAGGGATTATCTATACTGCCTACCTTCAGCTTTGTTTTTCCCCATAATGATGGAGACCTCCATTCTGCTTAGGGATCAGAGGTTGCAGTTTAATGGGAGTCAAGCTTGAGAATATTCTCCTCTGTTCTTTTAGCAGGAATAGGTGGTCACCAGACAAAGAGTTTGGGACCCAGTGCTCTGACAGTAAGAAGCACGTGATTTGGTGAAAAGCAGCACAGGGTTACAAGTTCCGAATCTTCTGTAGCCTGGTAAGCTAGGAGTTTTTACCACTCTTATGTTGAGTAGTTTATGTATTATAAGAAGTACCTGAAAACCCACAATGTGTTGATACTACATAAGGCCCCTTGTTTTTAAAAAGCAGGACCTCTTTTCTTATTTTGATCCACTTCCTCTTTTTCTTAAGTAAAAACAATTTTGTTTTTTTATTGAAGCATAGTTGCTATACAATCTTATATTGGTTTCAGGTATACAACACAGTGATTCAACACTTACATACATCATTAAATGCTCACCCCAGAACTGTTGACTATATGCTGTACTTTCATGTCTGTGACTAATTTATATTATGATTGAGATTTTGTGACTCTCTGTTTCACCCACCAACCCCAATTCCTCCCCCATGGTAACCACCAGTGACTTCTCAGTGTCTATCAGCCTATTGTCTGTTTTTTTCATTTTGTTTTGTTTTGTTTTTAAATTGCCCCTCTTCCTCTTTTAAAGAGATCATTGCTGAACTCCTAATCTCTAATCATACATATATTTGGGGAATATATTCTAGTATTTTTCATTTTGGGAGAAGATTATTATAAGTCACATGGCAAAATGAATAATTCATTTGGATTCTTGGAGAGGGAATAGTCCTCATAAAATGCTGAGATTTCTTCAGGCTGGATTTTGATGGGTGGCTTCTACATGAGTCTGGGCTTTCTCATGTGGTGGCTTTAGGAATCCAGTGGTCCGAGGACACAGAGACAGCCAGCCTTCTGGAAATCACACTGCTTTGGTGCAGGGGGAACACAGACCCCACCCCTTGCTGGAGGAATGTTACTGTTACATTGTGAGAAGAACTTATAACTTGGAGGATGTGTTCTGTGACAATCCTGCGGAAAGACCATCTGCATAAGTCACTTTACTTCTCATCAGGCTTACAGACAACCACCCCAATGTTCAATTGGAAACTTTTAATATCAACATCTAAATTCTTTAATTTCTGCTTTTTCTCTGTAAAACTGTTCTTAACTTTCACTTTATTCTTTCATTTTAACTATTAATATTGTTTATTGTTTACGGAAAGTGATGGATTTCTTCCTTCATGGTGGATAGTAATTTATTATGTTCGGTTTTATTACTGGTTTTTCTTTTGCAAATAATATTTTTTGCGAGTCTTATAGAAGTTGCTCAGTATTTATCATCAGTGATTAACTTTTAAGTAAGGGCTGGTAGGTGTTTTTAGCAAGTAGCGTTTTCATGAAGGGTAAACTTTACTCTTGAGAATAATATCAAATATTAATTTGGAAAGAAATCTATTCTGAGTATTATGTAATCTGGAATATTTGTTTCTTGCTCATCATTGGAACGCAGAACCCTACCCCCAAAGATTTCGCAATTCCTTACTTGATTTTTGTTATTAATCTTCTTTTTAGGTTTTGACAAAGACAAACTCAAGTCAATGGAAGCATATCTTAAAGCTGTGAAATTGTTTAGCAATAACCAGAATAATTCAGGAACGCCTGAGTACTAACAAGTATATACAGAATAACCCAAGTAGTAGTGAAGAGTGTAAATTCTGGAGCCTAACCACCTGGGTTTGAATCCCAGCCCTAAAATTTATTAGTTTTGTAACCTTGGGCACTTTATTTAGCCTTTCTGCCTCAGTTTCCCCATCTCTAAGATAGGAAGATCCTATCTAACTCAGGATTCTTTAAAGATCAAACACAAATTCATTAGAACAGCCTCAGGCACATAGTAAGTGCTCAATAAATTTTAGCCATTATTACTATTTAACAAGCTAATGGGTATGTGAGTCTCATTTTATTAATTAATTTTACATAGATTTCTATTACAGTGAATTTTTCAACTTTTTATGGGGTCTAAATTTTTAGTATTTTAAGTACAAAATTGACTCTTAATTTAGCACTCTAATTTTTTTCTACTTCATGATCACTATAATATCCTCCCAAAATACCAGTTTTGATGATGTCTGCATCTGGTTAATGTCTATATTTTGTGAAAATCCACAATTATGAAAGGGATATCCAGTTATGCAGTCTTAAAATATTAAATATATTTTACAATCTAAGCAAATGTTTCTAATCTGTTGAGGATTTGTGTTTATATTGAAGTAGGTAGTATTCACTTTCAGGAGTCTTAATTTTAATAACATTCATTTTCTAGTAGTGTGTCAAGGATCTAAATAAACAACAGGATGTTATCATAGGTGTGGTTAACTGTTAGCTATATTTTTTGTGGGGGGTGGGAATCCATTTTCTCACCCAGCTGTATTGTTCTTGATAGCATGTATTCCTCCTTGAAATCTTAATTTGTGTACTGGTTTGTCTGTCTTTCCAAATGGAAGGTACACATAGGCTCCATTAGGACAGGAACTTGTGTCTGCACTATTTATTTTTATTTATTTTTATTTTTTGCATTGCATCTTCAGCTCCTAGAACACTGACTGGCACACAGTAGATATTCAGGAAACATGTTAGGCAAATAGGTGAATACATTACTGGCATATTGAAGGCTAGTATAGGACCCGTCGGGATTGAATTCGTGTAAATTTGCTTTGGTCAGGTCTTCTAACTTCTGTGAGGATTTTCTGATCCACTTCACCACTGTTTATTGACTCTAGTGCTTTGTCCACATTAAAAAACAAAGAAGGGAAGAAAGAATTGTAGGAAAGAGTAAGAAAAAGTAAGTAGAAACGTGGTAGTGGTAAAATAAAATGGAATACATTTGCTTATTAAAAACCTGACCAGAGAGGGGCGGAAGATGGCGGCGTGAGTAGAGCAGCGGAAATATCCTCCCAAAACAACATATATCTATGAAAATATAACAAAGACAACCCTTCCTAGAATAAAGACCAGAGGACACAGGACAATATCCAGACCACATCCGCACCTGAGAGAACTCAGCGCCACGCGAAGGGGGTAAGATACAAGCCCCGGCCCCTCCGGAGCCGAGCGCCCCTCCATCCAGCTCCCGGCGGGAGAAGAGCAGGCAGAGAGGGAGGGAGACGGAGCCCAGGACTGCCGAACACACAGCCCCAGCCATACGGGCCAGAGTGCAGGGCGCTTGATACTAGGAAAACAGGGCAGCAAGAAGAGTGAGCAGGCACTGGAGGCTGGGCGACAGAGGACATAAGAAAAGCACGCGACCATTTTTTTTTTTGCTTTTTTTCTGTTTTGTTTTGGCGAGCGCTTTTTGGAAGTCTTAAAGGGATAGGGACCCCAATACTAGGGAAACAGGGCAGAAAGACCGACCGGTGAGCAGAGGCCTGAGGCTGGCACCGGAGAATAAAGAAAAACGAACGACCACCTTTTTTTTTAATTAAAAACTTTTTTTTTTTTTTAATTAAAAAAAATTTTTTTTCTTTTTTTTTTGGTGGGCGTTGTTTTGTTTTGGTGGGTGCTTTTTGGAAGTCTTAAAGGGGCAGGGCGGGTCACTTAATCAAGAGGTAGGGAATCCGGGATCTCTGGGCACCCTAACCCCTGGGCTGCAGGGAGCAGGGAGGCCCCTTACGGAGATAAATAGCCTCCCAGCAGCTCCTGCTCCAACGCGACTCCACCATTTTGGAGTAGCTGCCCGAGCTAGGCCACGCCCACAGCAACAGCGGAGATTAACTCCATAGCAGCCGGGCACGAAGCAGAAACCCTGTCTGCACGCAGCTGCGCAGCACAAGCCACTAGAGGTCGCTGTTCTCCCAGGAGAGGAGGGCCACAAACCTACAAGAAAGGAAGTCTTTCCAGCTGTCACTCGTCCCAGTTCTGCAGACTATTCCTATCACCATGAAAAGGCAAAGCTACAGGCAGAGAAAGATCACAGAGACAACACCAGAGAAGGAGACAGACCTAACCAGTCTCCCTGAAAAAGAATTCAAAATAAGAATCATAAACATGCTAACAGAGATGAAGAGAAATATGAAAGAGAAATGGGATGAAGTCCGGAAGGAGATCACAGATGCCAGAAAGGAGATCGCAGAAATGAAACAAACTCTGGAAGGGTTTATAAGCAGAATGGATAGAATGCAAGAGGCCATTGATGGAAATGAAGTCAGAGAACAGGAACGCATAGAAGCTGACATAGAGAGAGACAAAAGGATCTCCAGGAATGGAACAATATTAAGAGAACTGTGTGACCAATCCAAAAGGAACAATATCCGTATTATAGGGGTCCCAGAAGAAGAAGAGAGAGGAAAAGAGATGGAAAGTATCTTAGAAGAAATAATTGCTGAAAACTTCCCCACACTGGGGGAGGAAGTAATCGAACAGACCACGGAAATACACAGAACCCCCAACAGAAAGGATCCAAGAAGTGCAACACCAAGACACATAATAATTAAAATGGCAAAGATCAAGGACAAGGAAAGAGTGTTAAAGGCAGCTAGAGAGAAAAAGGTCACCTATAAAGGGAAACCCATCAGGCTAACGTCAGATTTCTCAACAGAAACCCTACAGGCCAGAAGAGAATGGCATGATATATTTAATACAATGAAACAGAAGGGCCTTGAACCAAGGATACAGTATCCAGCACGACTATCATTCAAATATGACGGTGGGATTAAACAATTCCCAGACAAACAAAAGCTGAGGGAATTTGCTTTCCACAAACCACCTCTACAGAACATCTTACAGGGACTGCTCTAGATGGGAGCACTCCTAGAAAGAGCACAGCACAAAATGCCCAACATATGAAGAATCGAGGAGGAGGAACAAGAAGGGAGAGAAGAAAATAATCTCCAGATAGTGTATATAACAGCTCAATAAGCGAGCTAAGTTAGGCAGTAAGATACTAAAGAGGCTAACCTTGAACCTTTGGTAACCACGAATTTAAAGCCTGCAATGGCAATAAGTACATATCTTTCAATAGTCACCCTAAATGTTAATGGGTTGAATGCACCAATCAAAAGACACAGAGTAATAGAATGGATAAAAAAGCAAGACCCATCTATATGCTGCTTACAAGAAACTCACCTCAAACCCAAAGACATGTACAGACTAAAAGTCAAGGGATGGAAAAACATATTTCAAGCAAACAACAGTGAGAAGAAAGCAGGGGTTGCAGTACTAATATCAGACAAAATAGACTTCAAAACAAAGAAAGTAACAAGAGTTAAAGAAGGACACTACATAATGATAAAGGGCTCAGTCAAACAAGAGGATATAACCATTCTAAATATATATGCACCCAACACAGGAGCACCAGCATATGTGAAACAAATACTAACAGAACTAAAGGGGGATATAGACTGCAATGCATTCATTCTAGGAGACTTCAACACACCACTCACCCCAAAGGATAGATCCACTGGGCAGAAAATAAGTAAGGACACGGAAGCACTGAACAACACAGTAGAGCAGATGGACCTAATAGACATCTGTAGAACTCTACATCCAAAAGCAGCGGGATATACATTCTTCTCAAGTGCACATGGAACATTCTCCAGAATAGACCACATACTAGGCCACAAAAAGAGCCTCAGAAAATTCCAAAAGATTGAAATCCTACCAACCAACTTTTCAGACCACAAAGGCATAAAACTAGAAATAAACTGTACAAAGAAAGCAAAGAGGCTCACAAACACATGGAGGCTTAACAACACGCTCCTAAATAATCAATGGATCAATGACCAAATCAAAATGGAGATCCAGCAATATATGGAAACAAATGACAACAACAACACTAAGCCCCAACTTCTGTGGGACACAGCAAAAGCAGTCTTAAGAGGAAAGTATATAGCAATCCAAGCATATTTAAAAAAGGAAGAGCAAACCCAAATGAATGGTCTAATGTCACAATTATTGAAATTGGAAAAAGAAGAACAGATGAGGCCTAAGGTCAGCAGAAGGAGGGACATAATAAAGATCAGAGAAGAAATAAATAAAATTGAGAAGAATAAAACAATAGCAAAAATCAATGAAACCAAGAGCTGGTTCTTCGAGAAAATAAACAAAATAGATAAGCCTCTAGCCAGACTTATTAAGAAGAAAAGAGAGTCAACACAAATCAACAGTATCAGAAACGAGAAAGGAAAAATCACGACGGACTCCACGGAAATGCAAAGAATTATTGGAGAATACTATGAAAACCTATATGCTAACAAGCTGGGAAACCTAGGAGAAATGGACAACTTCCTAGAAAAATATAACCTTCCAAGATTGACCCAGGAAGAAACAGAAAATCTAAACAGTCCAATTACCAGAAACGAAATTGAAGCGGTAATCAAAAAACTACCAAAGAACAAAACCCCCGGGCCAGATGGATTTACCTCGGAATTTTATCAGACATACAGGGAAGACATAATACCCATTCTCCTTAAAGTTTTCCAAAAAATAGAGGAGGAGGGGATACTCCCAAACTCATTCTATGAAGCTAACATCACCCTAATACGAAAACCAGGCAAAGACCACACCAAAAAAGAAAACTACAGACCAATATCCCTGATGAACGTAGATGCAAAAATACTCAACAAAATATTAGCAAACCGAATTCAAAAATACATCAAAAGGATCATACACCATGACCAAGTGGGATTCATCCCAGGGATGCAAGGATGATACAACATTCGAAAGTCCATCAACATCATCCACCACATCAACAAAAAGAAAGACAAAAACCACATGATCATCTCCATAGATGCTGAAAAAGCATTTGACAAAGTTCAATATCCATTCATGTTAAAAACTCTTAGCAAAATGGGAATAGAGGGCAAGTACCTCAACATAATAAAGTCCATCTATGATAAACCCACAGCCAACATTATATTGAACAGCGAGAAGCTGAAAGCATTTCCTCTGAGATCGGGAACTAGACAGGGATGCCCACTCTCTCCACTGTTATTTAACATAGTACTGGAGGTCCTAGCCACGGCAATCAGACAAAATAAAGAAATACAAGGAATCCAGATTGCTAAAGAAGAAGTTAAACTGTCACTATTTGTAGATGACATGATACTGTACATAAAAAACCCTAAAGACTCCACCCCAAAACTACTAGAACTGATATAGGAATACAGCAAAGTTGCAGGATACAAAATCAACACAGAGAAATCTGTGGCTTTCCTATATACTAACAATGTACCAACAGAAAGAGAAATCAGGAAAACAACTCCATTCACAATTGCATCAAAAAAAATAAAATACCTAGGAATAAACCTAACCAAAGAAGTGAAAGACTTACACTCTGAAAACTACAAGTCACACTTAAGAGAAATTAAAGGGGACACTAACAGATGGAAACTCATCCCATGCTCGTGGCTAGGAAGAATTAATATCGTCAAAATGGCCATCCTGTCCAAAGCAATATACAGATTTGATGCAATCCCTATGAAACTACCAGTAACATTCTTCAAAGAACTGGAACAAATAATTCAAAAATTCATATGGAAACACCAAAGACCCCGAATAGCCAAAGCAATCCTGAGAAAGAAGAATAAAGTAGGGGGGATCTCACTCCCCAACTTCAAGCTCTACTATAAAGCCATAGTAATCAAGACAATTTGGTACTGGCACAAGAGCAGAGCCACAGACCAATGGAACAGACTAGAGAATCCAGACATTAACCCAGACATATATGGTCAATTAATATTTGATAAAGGAGCCATGGACATACAATGGCGAAATGACAGTCTCTTCAACAGGTGGTGCTGGCAAAACTGGACAGCTACATGTAGGAGAATGAAACTGGACCATTGTCTAACCCCATATACAAAAGTAAACTCAAAATGGATCAAAGACCTGAATGTAAGCCATGAAACCATTAAAGTCTTGGAAGAAAACATAGGCGAAAACCTCTTAGACATAAACATGAGTGACCTCTTCTAGAACATATCTCTCCAGGCAAGGAAAACAACAGCAAAAATGAACAAGTGGGACTATATTAAGCTGAAAAGCTTCTGTACAGCAAAAGACACCATCAATAGAACAAGAAGGATCCCTACAGTATGGGAGAATATATTTGAAAATGACACATCCGATAAAGGCTTGACGTCCAGAATATATAAGGAGCTCACACGGCTCAACAAACAAAAAACAAATAACCCAATTAAAAAATGGGCAGAGGAACTGAACAGACAGTTCTCCAAAAAAGAAATACAGATGGCCAACAGACACATGAAAAGATGCTCCACATCGCTAATTCTCAGAGAGATGCAAATTAAAACTACAATGAGGTATCACCTCACACCAGTAAGGATGGCTGCCATCCAAAAGACAAACAACAACAAATGTTGGCGAGGCTGTGGAGAAAGGGGAACCCTCCTACACTGCTGGTGGGAATGTAAGTTAGTTCAACCATTGTGGAAAGCAGTATGGAGGTATATCAAAATGCTCAAAACAGACTTACCATTTGACCCAGGAATTGCACTCCTAGGAATTTACCCTAAGAACGCAGCAATCAAGTTTGAGAAAGACAGATGCACCCCTATGTTTATTGCAGCACTATTTACAATAGCCAAGAATTGGAAGCAACCTAAATGTCCATCAATAGATGAATGGATAAAGAAGATGTGGTACATATACACAATGGAATACTACTCAGCTATAAGAAAAGGGCAAATCCAATCATTTGCAGCAACATGGATGGAGCTGGAGGGTATTTTGCTCAGTGAAACAAGCCAAGCGGAGAAAGAGAAATACCAAATGATTTCACTTATCTGTGGAATATAAGAACAAAGGAAAAACTGAAGGAACAAAACAGCAGCAGAATCACAGAACTCAAGAATGGACTAACAGGTACCAAAGGGAAAGGGACTGGGGAGGATGGGTGAGTAGGGAGGGATAAGGGGGGGAAAAGTAGGGGGGTATTAAGATTAACATGCATGGGGGGGTAGGAGAAAAGGGAGGGCTGTACAACACAGAGAAGGCAAGTAGTGATTCTATAACATTTTGCTATGCTGATGGACAGTGACTGTAAAGGGGTTTATAGGGGAGACCTGGTATAGGGGAGAGCCTAGTTAACATAATATTCGTCATGTAAGTGTAGATTAGTGATACCAAAAACAAAGAAAAAAAAAGGGCAGTTCCTGTGCGGTAACCTCCAACGAGTTCTACACAAGGGTATAAAGGGCATATAAAAGTGTAGGCAAAGGGTCTGTTTGTGTTTATACAAAGGATCAAAGGCTAATTGTGCTACCCCGAAAATGAACTAAGATACGATATGAAAAAGAACTTCCAACATCTGCACTCTCTGGAAGACTCATGCCAGAAGATGATCATCAAAAAACACCAACAAAGATCCACGCACTGCTACAGCTGTAGATGCACCCATCCCACCAGTTCCTGGACTTGCCATGGGGATGAGGAAGGAGATATCTAAGCTGGCCTGTGCATACTGTAAAACAACAAATTTGACTGGATCTATACTGTTGGAACTCAACCAAGAATTTGAAGAAGTGCAAATTGTAGCGCTCCAAACTCTTACAACTACAGACTATTTACTGTTAAAAGAACATATGGCATGTGAACAGTCCCCAGGAATGGGTTGTTTTAATTTGTCTGATTTCTCTCAGACTGTTCAAGTTCAGTTGGACAATATCCACCATATCATAGATAAGTTTTCACAAATGCCTAAGGTGCCTAACTGGTTTTCTTGGTTTCACTGCAGATGGCTGGTAATTACAGATATGCTTTGGTTATGTAACTATACTCCTATTATGTTAATGTGTGTGCGCAATTTAAGTAGTAGCTTAAAACCTATATAGGCTGAAGTTACTCTACAAGAAGATATGTCAAAGAAATAATCAATCTTCCCATGTTTTCTTCCGCCTGCTACTTCTATAGCTTTTCTTCTTCCTTCCTAATTACAACCCTTAAATAGAATTCGTGCCTCATATCAAATTTACCGAGTATCATAACTCCTCCAAGTGGTAAAGATACCTCAAGACAAATGCTGGGCATAGAAGCCACAGGGCATAAATATGCAAAGAAATAAAAAGCTAACCTTTTCAAACAATAAGGCTTCCCTCTCACTTACCAACTTCACATTTCCCTGTATGGCCCCGGAAGATGACTGGTTAGCCAGAGACGGGTAAGATTCCTCAAGGGAGGAACAACCTAAGACAGGCACAGTCGCAGGGAGGCCATCAGGTGAGAAATTGGGGATCAACAGAGGTGAGGCTTAGAACCTCACCCCCCCTGTTCTGAGAGAAATCTTCTGCATACGTGGATGTTTTATTGCCCTGGTCTAGCTTGGATTAACACATAGTCTACAGGCACACACCTGATCATCTACATGTGCTCTCTTACAACACTAAACTATGTTTTCTACCTTTATCTTGTATCTACCTACCACTTCAGCATTTTATTAAAAATAATAATAATAAAGAGAGAAATGTGGTATCCACATATAAACCAAGTATAAAAACCAAATGAGTATTCATATTTGAACTGACTGTTTAGAGTTCATAATGCATGAGCAAAACCGAAAGTTTCTGTGATGACTGCCCTTGTACTGTTCACCATGTAACTTATTCATTATGTAAGAATTTGTTCTACATGTAAGAACTTGTTTGTTATGCCTCAGAAGATTGGAGACTGACGAAAATTAGGCTTGGGGTGGATTAATGATTGTGCATTGAGCATTGACTCCCCTATACAGAATTTTATTGTCGTTAACAACCATTTGATCAATAAATATGAGAGATGCCCTCACAAAAAAAAAAAAAAAGGACAGACTTCCAATGGTAAAATAAATAAGTAACTGGGATGTAATGTATAGCATAAGGAATATAGTCAAGATATTGTAACAGCTTGGTAGGGTGATAGCTGGAACCTAGAATTATGTATATAAATGTTCTACCACTGTGTTTTACACTTGAAACTAATGTAATGTAATACTGTGCGTCAACTACCCTTCAATAAAAAATAATTATTTAAAAAAAAAAAAATAATAATAATAAAGGGAGAAATGTGGTATCCACATATAAATCAAGTATAAAAATCAAATGAGTATTCATTTTTGAACTGACTGTTTAGAGTTCATAATGCATGAGGAAAACTGAAAGTTTCTGTGATGATTGCCCTTGTCCTGCTCACCATGTAACTTATTCACTATGTAAGAATTTGTTCTCCATGTAAGAACTTGTTTGTTATGCTTCAGAAGATTGGAGACTGATCAAAATTAGGCTTGGGGTGGATTAATGATTGTGCATTGAGCATTGACTCCCCTATACAGAATTTTATTGTTGTTAACAACCATTTGATCAATAAATATGAGATATGCCCTCACAAAAAGAAAAAGTATACACTTCCAATTGTAAAATAAATAAGTAACCTGGATGTAATGTATAGCATAAGGAATATAGTCTAAATATTGTAACAACTTAGCATGGTGATAGCTGGTACCTAGAATTATCATGTATATAAATGTTGAATCACTGTGTTGTACACCTGAAACTAATGTAATACTGTGTGTCAACTACCCTTCAATAAAAAATAATTACCTACAAAAAAAAATTAAAAAAAAAGAAATTGAATAATTTCAGCCTTATATTTCTTGGTAGAAAGCGAATTAAGTTTTATTTCTGAATACATTTGGATATTTTAGACTCTATGAAAGCAAACTTTAATTAGAAAACAATTTTTAAAGAGGTAGTTCTAAACAGATTCTACATATGACAAAAGTAATTTGATAGCAACAATGATCTAAGAAAACGTGATTGCTTGACTGTGAGATCAGAAAGGCAAACTGACTTTCTTCTAACTTTGAAGCATAAGATGTTCAATGACTCTAATTACAACTTTTGTTCATTGCAGACTCTCACCCTGGGTTTTATTAATTTCTTAATTCATCTTAACTAAGCTTTACCTTTTTTAATTTCTTAGACAAAGTAAAGTTTAAATTCTATCTTTGCAATTTATGTTTCACTGGGGAATTTGTACAATGGGAAACAGTATACTAACTTTAATAAAACAGGACTTACTTGTGGAGTTTACCTTCTACCACCCGTTTATCTCTCCTCAAGTTTGACATATAATCAATGTTCTTGTCAATTTCACTGTTAATACAAATTATTAGAAGACAGAAATTAATCTATTATGCAATATGTTAACATGGTGAGTAAACTGTTGCCATTCTTGCTAAGTAAAAATGATGTCAATGAGTAGCAAAAACAAATGAAAAATTATATCAATACAGTAACACAGCTAAGAGATGTACAGAAGACTTAATATGTCCACCAATGGTAGAAATGCATGGCTCAGAAATATATGGATTGGTCCTTTTCATAGAAAGGTAAAGAGCTAAAAGTAACATAACTGAAATATGTAAAATAACGAATAGCAAGAACAAGATGAATATGGATTTCTTCGCCAACACTTGAAATACTAGAGTGCAAATTTTACTTTGACTATTAAATGTGAGTAAGTAGTTTTTAAAAAGTACAATACATCAATAAACTAATAATATTAAATTGTTATTAGCACATAAAATAAAAAGCTGGATAATTCTATTAATGGCTGCAAAGGAAAATCAGGTAGTTATTTATCACTGAAAGATGTCAAAGAAAGAAAAAATTCCGGATTCTTGCAAAGGTGCTACATTCCGGTGCTATAGTAAGAAAAAACTATTTTTATGTTTCCTTATATGAATAATTAACAGATTTATTAAGTAAACAAAATGGTTGCAAATAGAACGTGGTCCTCAGGCTTTCAGTGAGCTCAGTCTGTCCACAACGGGCCTCCATAAAGATCTGCAAGATCTCAGAAACATTGTCTCCATTCACACCAACATTCAGCAAATGTTCTCCAAGAGCTGTTTCGGCCTATAAAAGTCTGGCATTTTTGTCTGTATTGATCCTAACCACACAGAACATAAAAACAATTAAGATTTTAATATATTGTTATTATATGATCTATATATTACTGAAAAGGGCTTTATTCACACTTTACATGAAGTGAAGATAAAAATAGGCAACAGATAATAGACAAGTATTTGAGTACTTGCATCTTTCTATTCCTTCTTTAGACCCTTGGTTAACAGGCGGGAAGGAGAGTATGTAATCAGATGAGTAGATATCATACCTTCTTTGACTACAGAAACTATCTCAAGATTTCTAAGGCTTTATCTAGGCGTTCTATCAGTAGTGGTTGCGGGAGTTCCAGGGGCACTATTGTTGTGTTTTCCAGCTCTAGAGTGTCATGGACTTTATTGTCTGGTATACTAAATAGGAAAATGGAATAACAAGCAACTGGTGCATCTGGGAACTTCTCTCTCCACCATATTATCTACAGCAAAGCTGACTGAAATGTGTATCATTGCTGGAATTATGATAAATTTGAATTTCTTGAGTATCCACTGAGAGGTACAGAGTCTTAACATGCTGATCTTAGAGGTGCTGCCATTAGCCTCCATTATTCACAGTGATTGAGAACACAGCATAATTTCAAAAGGCATACATAAATTTTAATTCTTTATGATTTATAAATTCTCTTTTGCTGAATATCACTTTCCTTAAGTCTGCTTGCTTTTGGCCAAAAGCTAGAGGAAATTAAGAGTAATTTGGGAATATCCACATTCCCTAGGCTTTATGAACCAGGTTTTCCTAGATGTGGACCATTTGCAACTGAATGCAAATCTACACTTAACTTTGTGAGATGGGGAAAAAATTGGATCAGTGTGTATACACTCTTCTGCTAATATGCTAAAGCCAGCTATCAATGCACTGAGGGTACCAATTAAAATGAATTTATGTATTTTTGTTTTTTTACCTTGTATCCTGTAATTAGACCTGGATCACATACAGCAGCTGAGAGAAGCCTCACAAGCAAGTCTTGTACTTCACCTACGCTGTCCCCTATATTTAGCAATCCCGTTTGAAGAACACTCAGTATTGGAACATCAATATTCACATCAAAGCCCAAAACTTTACCAAACTTTCATAAGATCTGCACCACCATGAGACAGTCTGAAAATGTACTTCCAGAGAGAACATGTCCTGGAACACGAGGCAACTCTGGCAAAGGCTGAAAAATAAAATTAAATAAAAAAGCTAATTAATTAAAAAGGCTATGACTTCAGATCTTCTGAAATAGAACAAGTTGCTATCTTTCTTTGCTCTTGAATTCTACCAGTGGTTTTCTGTCTAGACTGTGGATTCTCTGAGGGCATTTCTGCAACCCCATAGTACTAAGCACAGGATTTTGAAACCAAGCACCCATCAATAAATTTTAGTTGAACTCAATATGAACTCAGAACTCTGAAAAGAGAACACAAATTTTAATTAACATATATTGATAGAACATGTGTTACATAACTGGAGCAACATAAGAAATAAGCATTTCAAATTACTTGGCCATGGACATCTAAGTAGGGCACGTGTACTAATTTCTTCTAATGATGGAGACTGATTAATAATTCACACTTTTTTGGTAGCTTAGAAAATACCGTGCATCTATGGGCTGATGGGAGAATGGTACCAATCTTTGGCTAATTAATGCAGATAAATTATTCGGTCCACATGACCAGAACCCATGATCCTATCAAGAACCCAGTTACACTGCAACTAATAGTCTCTAGGCTTGTAGCAAAACACTAATATTGAATTTCAATACTACAATTAGAAAGCGGCCTCTTTTGCTACTTCTCAAGTATGCTCACATATGAACATTTTAATGACTAAACTGTAGTACCAGTTGTCATGGATATTTAAGAAGTAAATAAGGTAATAAGGTCCATGAATTAGATTTAATAATAGTATTTTAAATTTTGATTTACAAAAAGGAACTTTTAAATATTTCTATTTCACTGGTCTTTGTTAAACAATGTTCCTTCACCCTTCCCTTACTGAAACAACTAACCAATGACATTTTCACCTAATAGTGAGTGGAAACAGAACTATGGATAATATCTGATAACATACAAACATTTTATATTCCATTTGAAAACCAACTAAGTCTGAATCTTTTTTCTTAAACCATATCAGACATACACATAGCATATGATTAAAAAATTTATATAACAAAGCTAACAAAAGTAAGGCTTAACAGAGGCAGGCCACACTCACAGCAACCACGGAGCTAAACTCCATAGCGGCCGGGCAAGATTCAGAAACCCCATCTGCAAACAGCTGCCCAGCTCAAGCCGCTAGAGGTCCCTGTTCTCCCAGAAGAGGAAGGCCACAAACCAACAAGAAGGGATGTTCTCCCAGCCATCACTTGTGCCAGCTCTGCAAACTACCTCTATTGACAAGAAAAGGCAGAAGAATTTGATACAGACCAAAATCCCAACCCCTGAGAAGGACATAGACCTAACCAGTCTCCCTGAAAAATAATTCAAAATAAAAATCATGAACATGCTGATGGAGCTGCAGAGAAATATACAAGAGCTAAGGGATGACATCTGGAGGGAGATTGCAGAAGTGAAACAATCTCTGGAAGAATTTATAAGCAGAATGGATAAGATGCAAGAGGCCATTGATGGAATAGAAACCAGAGAACAGGAACACATAGAAGCTGATGCAGAGAGAGACAAAAGGATCTCCAGGAATGAAACAATATTAAGAGAACTGTGTGACCAATCCAAAAGGAACAATGTCCGCATTATAGGGGTACCAGAAGAAGAAGAGAGAAATAGGGATAGAAAGTGTCTTTGAAGAAATAATTGCTGAGAATTTCCCAAAACTGGGGGTGGAAATAGTTGCTCAGACTACGGAAGTACACAGAACTCCCAATAGTAGGGACCCAAAGAGGACAACAGCAAGACACATAATAATTAAAATGGCAAAGATCAAAGACAAGGACAGAGTATTAAAGGCAGCAAGAGAGAGAAAAAAGGTCACCTACAAAGGAAAACCCATCAGGCAATCATCAGACTTCCCAACAGAAACCTTACAGGCCAGAAGAGAATGGCATGATATAATTAATGCAATGAAACAGAAGGGCCTCCAACCAAGGATACTCTATCCAGCACGATTATCATTTAAATATGAAGGAGGGTTTAAACAATTCCCAGACAAGCAAAAGTTGAGGGAATTTGCCTCCCACAAACCACCTCTATAGGGCATCTTACAGGGACTGCTCTAGATGGGAGCACTCCTAAAAAGAGCACAGAACAAAACACTAAACATGTGAAGAATGGAGGAGGAGGAATAAGAAGGGAGAGAAATAATCATCAGACTGTTTATAACAGCTCAATAAGCGAGTTAAGTTAGAAAGGTAGTAAACAAGCTGACCTTGAACCTTTGGTAACCACGAATCTAAAGCCTGCAATGTCAATAAGTACATACCTTTCAATAATCACCCTAAATGCAAATGGACTCAATGCACCAATCAAAAGACACAGAGTACTGGAATGGATAAAAAAGCAAGACCCATCTATCTGCTGCTTACAAGAGACTCACCTCAAACCCAAAGACATGTACAGATAAAAAGTCAAGGGATGGAAAAATATATTTCATGCAACCAACAGGAAGAAAAAAGCAGGTGTTGCAATCCTAGTATCAGACAAAATAGACTTCAAAACAAAGAAAGTAACGAGATAAAGGACACTACATAATGATAAACGGCTCGGTCCAACACGAGGATATAACCACTATAAACATATATGCACCCAATACGGAAGCACCAATATATGTGAAACAAATACTATCAGAATTAAATGAAGAAATGGAATGCA
The DNA here is from genome assembly GCF_030020395.1 of Manis pentadactyla. Classification (NCBI taxonomy): domain Eukaryota; kingdom Metazoa; phylum Chordata; class Mammalia; order Pholidota; family Manidae; genus Manis; species Manis pentadactyla. Next base: position 81,769,466 of record NC_080024.1, read on the forward strand.
TTGCATTCATTTTGGGAGACTTTAACACACCTCTCACTCCAAAGGACAGATCCACCAGACAGAAAATAAGTAAGGACACAGAGGCACTGAACAACAAACTAGAACAGATGGACCTAACACATATCTATACAACTATACACCCAAAAGCAACAGGATACACATTCTTCTCAAGTGCACATGGGACATTGCCAGAATAGACCACATACTAGCCCACATAAAGAGCCTTAGTAAATACAAAAAAGGGCCTTAGTAAATTCAAAAATTTGAATTACCTCAAAAAAACCAAGAATTCTACCAACCAACATTTCAGACCACAAAGGTATAAAACTAGAAATAAATTGTACAAAAAAAGCAAAAAGGCAAACAAACACATGGAGGCCTAACAACATGCTCCTAAATAATAAATGGATCAATGACCAAATTAAAATGGAGATCCAGCAATATATGGAAACAAATGACAACAACAACACAAAGCCCCAACTTCTGTGGGATGCAGCAAAAGCAGTCTTAAGAGGAAAGTATATAGCAATGAAGGCATATTTAAAGAAGGAAGAACAATCCCAAGTGAATAGTCTAATGTCACAATTATCGAAACTGGAAAGAGAAGAACAAATGAGGCCTAAGGTCAGCAGACAAAGGGATATAATAAAAATCAGAGAATAAATCAGTAAAATTGAGAAGAATAAAGCAATAGCAAAAATCAATGAAACCAAGAGCTGGTTCTTTGAGAAAATAAACAAAATAGATAAGACTCTAGCCAAACTTATTAAGAGAAAAAGAGAATCAACACACATCAACAGAATCAGAAACGAGAAAGGAAAAATCACGGTGGACCCCACAGAAATATAAAGAATTCTTAGAGAGTACTATGAAATCTATATGCTAGCAAGCTGGAAAAACTAGGAGAAATGGACAACTTCCTAGAAAAATACAACCTTCCAAGACTGACCAAGGAAGAAACAGAAAATCTAAAAAGACCAATTACCAGCAACAAAATTGAAGCACTAATAAAAAAACTTCCCAAAAACAAAACCCCCAGGCCAGACAGATTTACCTAAGAATTTTATCAGACATACAGAGAAGACATAATACCCACTCTCATTAAAGTTTTCCAAAAATGGAAGAGGAGGGAATACTCCCAAACTCATCCTATGAAGCCATCATCACCCTAATACCAAAACCAGGCAAAGACCCCTCCAAAAAAGAAACTTACAGACCAATTTCCCTGATAAACGTAGATGCAAAAATACTCAACAAAATATTAGCAAACCGAATTCAAAAATACATCGAAAGGATTATACACTATGACCAAGTGGGATTCATCCCAGGGATGCAAGGATGGTACAACATTAGAAATTTCATGAACATCATCCACCACATCAACAAAAAGAAAGACAAAAAACACATGATTATCTTCATAGATGCTGAAAAAGTGTTCGACAAAATTCAACATCCATTCATGATAAAAACTCTCAACAAAATGGGCATACAGGGCAAGTACCTCGACATAATAAAGGCCATATATGATAAACCCACAGCTAACATCATACTGAACAGCGAGAGGCTGAAAACTTTTCCTCTGAGATCGGGAACAAGACAGGGATGCCCACTCTCCCCACTATTATTCAACATAGTACTGGAGGTCCTAGCCATGGCAATTAGACAAAACAAAGAAATACAAGAATCCAGATTGGTAAAGAAGAAATCAAACTGTTACTATGTGCAGATGACATGTTATTGTACATGAAAAACCCTAGATTCCACTCCAAAACTACTAGAACTAATATCAGAATTCAGAAAAGTTGCAGGATACAAAATTAATACACAGAAATCTGTGGCTTTCCTATACACTAACAATGAACTACGAGAAAGAGATATCAGGAAAACAATTCCATTCACAATAGCATCAAAAGAATAAAATACCTTGAAATAAACCTACCCAAGGAAGTGAAAGACCTATACTCTGAAAACTAGAGGACACTCTTAAGAGAAATTAAAGAGGACACTAACAAATGGAAACTCACCCCATGCTCCTGGCTAGGAAGAATTAATATCATGAAAATGGCCATCTGGCCCAAAGCAATATACAGATTCGATGCAATCCCTATAAAATTACCAACAGCATTCTTCAATGAACTGGAACAAATAGTTCAAAAATTCATATGGAAACACCAAAGACCCTGAGTTGTCAAAGCAATCCTGAGAAGGAACAATAAATTGGGGGGGGGGGAAGCACTCCCCAACTTCAAGCTCTACTACAAAGCCACAGTAATCAAGACAATTTGGTACTGGCACAAGAACAGAGCCACAGACCAGTGGAACAGAATAGAGACTCCAAACATTAACCCAAACATATATGGCCAATTAATATAGAATAAAGGAGCCATGGACATACAATGGGGTAATGACAGTCTCTTCAACAGATGGTGCTGGCAAAACTGGACAGCTACATGTATGAAAATGAAACTGGATCACTGTCTAACCCCGTACACAAAAGTAAATTCGAAATGGATCAATGACCTGAATGTAAGTCATGAAACCATAAAACTCTGAGAAAAAAACATAGGCAAAAATCTCATGAACATAAACATGAGTGGCTTCTTCATGAACATATCTCCCCAAGCAAGGGAAAGAAAGGCAAAAAATGAACAAGTGGGACTATATCAAGCTAAGAAGCTTCTGTACAGCAAAGGACACCATGAATAGAACAAAAAGGTATCCTACAGTATGGGAGAATATATTCATAAATGACAGATACGATAAAGGGTTGACATCCAAAATATATAAAGAGCTCACACACCTCAACAAACAAAAAGCAAATAATCCAATTAAAAAATGGGCAGAGGAGCTGAATAGACAGTTCTCTAAAGAAGAAATTCAGATAGCCAACACACACATGAAAAGATGCTCCACATTGCTTGTCATCAGATAAATGCAAATTAAAACCACAAAGAGATATCACCTCACACCAGTAAGGAGAGCCATCATCGAAAAGACAAACAACAACAAATGTTGGCGAGGTTGTGCAGAAAGGGGAACCCTCCTACACTGCAGTGGGAATGTAAATTAGTTCAACCAGTGTGGAAAGCAGTATGGAGGTTCCTCAGAATGCTCAAAATAGAAATACCATTTGACCCAGGAATTCCACTTTTAGGAATCTACCCTAAGAATGCAGCACTCCAGTTTGAAAAAGACAGATGCACCCCTATGTTTATCACTGCACTATTTACAATAGCCAAGATATGAAAGCAACCTAAATGTCCATCAGTAGATGAATGGATAAAGAAGATGTAGTACATATACACAATGGAATAATACTCAGCCATAAGAAAAAAACAGATCCATTTGCAACAACATGGATGGCGCTAGAGGGTATTATGCTCAGTGAAATAAGCCAGGTGGAGAAAGACAAGTACCAAATGATTTCACTCATATGTGGATTATAAGAACAGAGGAAAACTGAAGGAACAAAACAGCAGCAGAATCACAGAGCCCAAGAATGGACTAACAGTTACCAAAGGGAAAGGGCCTGGGGAGTATGGATGGGAAGGGAGGGGCAAGGGTGGGGAAAAAGAAAGGGGGCTTTACAATTAGCATGTATAGTATGGGGGTACGGCAAGGGTTGTATGACACAGAGAAGACATGTAGTGATTTTACAACATCTTTATGCTGATGGACAGTGACTGTGAAGGGGTATGTCGGGGGGACTTGGGGAAGGGGGGAGCTTAGTAAAGATAATATTCTCCATGTAATTGTAGATTAATGATACCAAAAAAAAGTCAAAATGTCCACCTAAAAGCAAAACAAAACAAAAGAGATAATTTTAAAAAGTAAGGCTTAAAATGGACTTCCATATTTGATTTATTGCATATGGATTTAAACAGAAGTAACAAATTCAAGAAAATGAAAGTCATTTAGGATTTTAAAAACTGCTCACTGTGAGCCTACTAAATGTGTCAACTGACCTATGTACCCTCTCTGGACTTCGGAAATCTTAAACATCCAGTTTTACTCAAACTAGTATTTATACTTTTATTTGTAGTTAAAAGCATTTGTGCTAAGTAAGAATATTATAACTAAATCCCCACTGGGATATTAAGTTTGCTTTAAGTGCTTTAGAAAAAGCTGAAAAGAGACTCAATCATTCTTTGTATTATCAGATGAACATGGCATATAATATAGATGCTATTGACTAAATACAGTATTTTTGACAGTATTACAGAAATAATATGCATTATTGATGATTTTCTAGAAATACCATCTTAACTATAGTCAAACATAATTGATTTATTCTGATAAGTATGTAAATCATGCCAGTTAACATGATTATCTCGCTCTTTCCAAATTTTTACTTTTACATATTTTAGCAACATCACACATCTGTGGAAACAGCAGGAGAGAAAACACATGAGGTACTCTGACTGGATGCATTTCTTGGCTTTCAAGGTGATAAACAGTATGGACCCTGGAGTTTAACAGATTGGAGTTTGGATTCAAGGTGCCACTTATTAGTTGTGTCATCTTGGGCAAGTTCCTTAACCCTTTGTGGAAAAGTTTCTCTCTTGTAAATGTGCATAAATACCTGTTCTACAGGATTGTGGTGAGGATTAAATGGGAGAATTCATACATAAAAACACTTAGCACAGTGCCTGGAAAGTAGTCAACATACTCAATGAAATTTAGCTAACAAGTCTAGAGCAAGGAAGGAGGTTACATATTATAAATCCTGATTTATTTAAATATCTAAGTGGGTTTGGGGAGAAGGTAGATCTTTCTGTATCTAAACATATAGGAAGGACAAATGAAACACAGAAATCTTATCTACTTTTATCATTCACCCTTGTAGATCTGTAGTGTTTTTATTTCAATGAGAAAGATTTGCAGCACTCCACTTATATATTTAGAACTTCCATTTCCAGTGCAGGAGGTCAAGAGACTTATTGGTGACCATCCAGGAGAAGCACACTGACGTAGACTTGGAAATCCACTGCTCAGCTGAAAGGGAAAGCTTTCATCCTGGCAGCTCTGGCAGACAAATGAGGTGAGAAAACAGGAAAAATTAAATTTATTAATGAAATGGTTTACATGATAAATTACCTTTCAGTCTGCTATGCACATGTCTTCATTAAGCTTCTTTAGTTCTTTTGCCATTTCTATCTAATCTTCGTTGCTCTACTTTATGCTCTTTCTTTAATCTTTTCTCATCGTGTTTTTCTTGCTTCAACCGTTTTTTTCTTTAAAAAGAAAACCATGTCAGAGATGCAGCCAAGATGGCGGCATGAGTAGGACAGTGGGAATCTCCGCCCAAAAACATACATATTTTTGAAAATACAACAAATACAACTAATCCTGAAAGAGAGACCAGAAGACACAGGACAACAGCTAGGCTACATCCACACTGGTGAGAACCCAGCACCTGGTGAAAGGGGTGAGATACAAGGACTGGCCCAGCAGTACCCGAGCGCCCCTCAGCCAAGCTCCCGGTGGGAGGAGAGGAGTCGGAGTGGGGAGGGAGAGGGAGGCCAGGTCTGTTAATCACAAAGCCCTAGCCATCTGCACCAGAGCACAGACACAGTGCATGCATGGGGTACTGGAAACTAGGGAAACAGGGCAGCAAGATCTTTGAGCAGGTCCCGACGCCGACGCTACTGTGACAAAGAAAAGCGAGTGCTTTTTGAAAGTCTTAAAGAGACAGGGATGCCACCGCTGGAAGGAAGCATCCCGGGTCACAGTCCAGCAGCTGGAAATTCCAGGGAACTCTGGGCGCACTAACGCCCTGGGCAACACCTCTGAGACCCCTCACGGAGGTAAACAGCCAAACATCCCCCTGACCATTACCCTTTCTGGACCCCGCCATAGCAGAGCAGCAGCCTGAGGCTGCCACGCCCACAGCAAGGAAGCTTCCTCCATACTGGCTGGGCAAGATACAGAGATCCAGTCTACATGCAATTGCCCAACATGAGAGACTAGGGGTTGCAGTTGTCCCAGTAAAGAAAGGCCAGGAGCAAGTGGAAAGCCTTGGCTCTCCCAGCTGACAGAAAGTCAATAGCTCACCATTGCACCTATCAACATGAAAAGGAAAAAAATTTGATCCAGACAAGACTAACCCAGACAGCTTCAACATCTTCTACATCTTCCCCTGAGAAGGAACCTGGGGAGATAGATTTAACCAGTCTTCCTGAAAAAGAATTCAAAACGAAAGTGATAACCATGCTGACAGACTTTCAGAGAAATATGCAAGAGCTAAGGAGGGAGAATACAGAAATAAAACAAGCTCTGGAAGGACTTCAAAACAGAATGGATGAGATGCAAGAGACCATTAATGGACTAGAAAACAGAGAACAGGAATGCAGAGAAGCTGATGCAGAGAGAGATAAAAGGATCTCCAGGAATGAAAGAATTTTAAGAGACCTGAGCGACCAATCAAAACAGAACAATATCCGCATTATAGGGGTACCAAAAGAAGAAGAAGAGAGAAAAAGGGATAGAAAGTGTCTTTGAAGAAATAATTGTTGAAAACTCCCCCAAACTCGGGGAGGTAATGGCCTCTCAGACCACAGAGGTACACAGAACTCCCATGACAAGGGATCCAAGGAGGGCAACATGAAGACACATAATAATTAAATGGCAAAGATCAAAGACAAGGACAAAGTATTAAAGGCAGCCAGAGAGAAAAGAAAGGTTACCTACAAAGGAAAACACATCAGACTACTCAACAGAAACCCTACAGGCCAGAAGAGAATGGCGTGATATACTTAATGCAATGAAACAGAACAGCCTCAAACCAACATTACTGTATCCAGCATGATTATCATTTAAGTATTAAGGAGGGATCAAACAATTCCCAGACAACCAAAAGTTGAGGGAATTTGCCTCCCACAAACCACCTCTACAGGGCATCTTACAGGGACTGCGCTACATGGGAGCACTCCTACAAAGAGCACAGAACAAAACACACGACATGAAGAAGGGAGGAGGAGGAATAAGAAGGGAGATAAATAGAGAATCATCAGACCGTGTTTATAATAGCTCAATAAGTGAGTTGTTAGACAGTAAGATGGTAAAGAAGCTAACCTTTTACCTTTGGTTAAACTTAAACAAACTTAAAACCTGCAATGGCAATAAGTACATACCTTTCAATAATCACCCTAAATGTAAATGGACTGAATGCACCAATCAAAAGACACAGAGTAACAGAATGGATAAAAAAGCAAGACCCATCCATATGCTGCTTACAAGAGACACACAAACCCAAAGACATGCACAGACTTAAAGTCAAGGGATGGAGAAAGATATTTCATGCAAAGAACCAAGAGAAAAAAGCAGGTTTTGCAATACTAGTATCAGACAAAATAGACTTCAAAATAAAGAAAGTAACAAAAGACAAAGAAGGACATTACGTAATGATAAAGGGCTCAGTCCATGAAGAGGATATAACCATTAAAATATATATGCACCCAATACAGGAGCACCAACATATGTGAAACAAATACTAACATAATTAAAGGAGGAAATAGAATGCAATGCATTCATTCTGGGAGACTTCAACACACCACTCACTCCAAAGTACAGATCCACCAGACAGAAAATAAGTAAGGACACAGAGGCACTGAACAACACTCTAGAACAGATGGACCTAATAGACATCTACAGAACTCTACATCCAAAAGCAACAGGATACACATTCTTTTCAAGTGCACATGGACCATTCTCCTGAATAGACCACATACTAGCCACAAAAAGAGCCTCAGTAAATTACAAAAGATTGAAATCCTACCACCCAACTTTTAAGACCACAAAGGCATAAAACTAGAAATAAACTGTACAAAGAATGCAAAAAGGCTCACAAACACATGGAGGCTTAACAACACACTCCTAAATAATCAATGGCCAAATCAAAATGGAGATCAAGCAATATATGGAAACAAAAGACAACAACAACACAAAGCCCCAAGTACTGTGGGATACAGCAAAAGCAGTCTTAAGAGGAAAGTATAAAGCAATCCAGGCATATTTAAAGAAGGAAAAACAATCCCAAATGAATGGTCTAATGTCACAAATATTGAAATTGGAAAAAGAAGAACAAGTGAGGCCTAAGGTCAGCAGGAGGAGGGACATAATAAGATCAGAGGAGAAATAAATAAAATTGAGAAGAATAAAGCAATAGGAAAAATCAATGAAACTAAGAGCTGGTTCTCTGAGAAAATAAAGAAAATAGATAAGTTTCTAGCCAGACTTATTAAGAGGAAAATAGAGTCAACACACATCAACAGAATCAGAAACGAGAAAGGAAAAATCACCACGGAACCCACAGAAATACAAAGAATTCTTAGAGAGTACTATGAAAATCTATACGCTAGCAAGCTGGGAAACCTAGGAGAAATGGACAACTTCCTAGAAAAATACAAACTTCCAAGACTGACTCAGAAAGAAACAGAAAATCTAAACAGACAAATGGCCAGCAACGAAATTGAAGCGGTAATCAAAAAACTACCAAAGAACAAACCCTCCGGGCCAGATGGATTTTCCTCGGAATTTTATCAGACATACATAGAAGACATAATACCCACTCTCCTTAAAGTTTTCCAAAAAATAGAAGAGGAGGGAATACTCCCAAACTCATTCTATGAAGCCAACATCAAACTAATACCAAAACCAGGCAAAGACCACACCAAAAAAGAAAACTACAGACCAATATCCCTGATGAACGTAGATGCAAAAATACTCAACAAAATATTAGCAAACTGAATTCAAAAATGCATCAAAAGGATCATACACCATGACCAAGTGGGATTCATCCCAGGGATGCAAGGATGGTACAACACTCGAAAATCCATGAACATCATCCACTACATGAAAAAAAGGAGAACAAAACCACATGATCATCTCCATAGATGCTGAAAAAGCATTCGATAAAATTCAACATCCATTCATGATAAAAACTCTCAACAAAATGGATATAGAGGGCAAGTACCTCAACATGATAAAGACCATATATGATAAACCCACAGCCAACATCATACTGAACAGCGAGGAGCTGAAAGCTTTTCCTCTGCAACTGGGAACAAGACAGGGATGCCCACTCTCCCCACTGTTATTCAACATAGTACTGGAGGTCCTAGCCACGGCAATTAGACAAAACAAAGAAATACAAGGAATCCATATTGCTAAAGAAGAGTTCAAACTGTCACTATTTGCAGATGACATGATATTGTACATAAAAAACCCTAAAGACACCACTCTGAAACTACTACAGCTAATATCAGAATTCAGCAAAGTTGCAGCATACAAAATTAACACATAAATCTTTGGCTTTCCTATACACTAACAATAAACTAATAGAAAGAGAAATCAGGAAGACAATTCCATTCACAATAGCATCAAAAAGAATAAAATATCAAGGAATAAACCTAACCAAGGAAGTGAAAGAACTATACCCTGAAAACAATAAGACACTCTTAAGAGAAATTAAACAGGTCACTAACAAATGGAAACTCATCCCATTCTCCTGGCTAGGAAGAATTAATATAGTCAAAATGGCCATCCTGCCCAAACAGTATACAGATTTGATGCAATCCCTATCAAACTACCAACAGCATTCTTCAATGAACTGTAACAAATAGTTCAAAAATTCATATGGAAACAACAAAGACACCGAATAGCTACAGCAATACTGAGAAGGAAGAATAAAGGGGGGGGACTCACTCCCCAACTTCAAGCTCTACTACAAAGCCACAGTAATCAAGAGAATTTGGTACTGGCACAAGAACAGAGCCACAGACCAATGGAACAGAATAGATACTCCAAACATTAACCCAAACATGTATGGTCAACTAATATTCGATAAAGGGGCCATGGACATACAATGGGGAAATGACAGTCTCTTCAACAGATGGTGCTGGCAAAACTGGACAGCTACATGTAAGAGAATGAAACTGGATCACTGTCTAACCCCATACACCAAAGTAATTCGAAATGGATCAAAGACCTGAATGGAAGTCATGAAACCACAAAACTCTTAGAAAAAAACATAGGCAAAAATCTCTTAGACATAAACATGAGTGACTTCTTCTTCAACATATCTCCCCAGGCAAGGAAAACAAAAGCAAAAATGAACAAGTGGGACTATATTAAGCTGAACAGCTTCTGTACAGCAAAAGACACCATCAATAGAACAAAAAGGTACCCTACAGTATGGGAGAATATATTCATAAATGACAGATCTGATAAAGGCTTGACATCCAAAATATATAAAGAGCTCACCCACCTCAACAAACAAAAAACAAATAATACACCATCAATAGAACAAAAAGGTACCCTACAGTATGGGAGAATATATTCATAAATGACAGATCTGATAAAGGCTTGACATCCAAAATATATAAAGAGCTCACCCACCTCAACGAACAAAAAACAAATAATACAATTAAAAAATGGGCAGAGGAACTGAACAGACAGTTCTCCAGAAAAGAAATTCAGATGGCCAACAGACACATGAAAAGATGCTCCACATCGCTAATTATCAGAGAAATGCAAATTAAAACCACAATGAGATATCACCTCACACCAGTAAGGATGGCTACCATCCAAAAGACAAACAACAACAAATGTTGGCGAGGTTGTGGAAAAAGGGGAACCCTCCTACACTGCTGGTGGGAATGTAAATTAGTTCAAACATTTGGAAAGCAGTATGGAGGTTCCTCAGAATGCTCAAAATAGAAATACCACTTGACCCAGGAATTCCACTTCTAGGAATTTTCCCCAAGAATGCAGCACTCCAGTTTGAAAAAGACAGATGCACCCCTATGTTTATCGCAGCACTATTTACAGTAGCCAAGAAATGGAAGCAACCTAAGTGTCCATCAGTAGATGAATGGATAAAGAAGATGTGGTACATATACAGAATGGAATATTATGCAGCCATAAGAAAAAAACAGATCCTTCCATTCGCAACAACATGGATGGAGCTAGAGGGTATTATGCTCAGTGAAATAAGCCAGGCAGAGAAAGACAAGTACCAAATGATTTCAGTCATATGCGTAGTATAAGAACAAAAGAAAACTGAGGGAACAAAACAGAAGCAGAAGCACAGAACCCAAGAATGGACTAATAGTTACCAAAGGGAAAGGGACTGGGGAGGATGGGTTGGAAGGGAGGGTAACGGTGGGAACAAAAGAAAGGGGGCATTACGATTAGCATGTATAGTGTAGCAGGGGACATGGGGAGGGCTGTGCAACACAGAGAAGATGAGTAGTGATTTTACAGTATCTTACTATGTTGATGGACAGTGATTGTGAACGGGGATGTGGGGGGAACTTGGTGAAGAGGGAGCCTAGTAAACATAATGTCCTTCATGTAATTGTAGATTAATGATACCAAAATAAAAATTTAAAATAAAAGAAAAACATAGGAAAAAACAACAACCATGTCCACATAGTCTCTTTAACCATTATTACGTTTGAAAAACATTTAGTTAAAATTTAAAAAGTGATCTGTGTATGTACATGAACAGAACTGTCCTAGAAGGTTTAGCAACAGACTAAGGATTGCAGAGAAGTAACTTATTTTGCTTTTCAGTATTGTCACTCTTTGAATTTCAAAATAGTCTTATGACTGTATATATTTTTGTGCAGTTGATCCTTGAACAGCAAAGGCTTGAACTGCATCGGTCCACTTATATGTAGGTTTTTTTTTTTTACATGTTCTGTTTTCAATACTTACTTTTGTTTTTATTGAAGGGGAGTTGACACACAGTATCACATTACTTTCAGGTGTACAACACAGTGATTCAACATTTATATACATGATAATTCTAGGTACTAGCTATCACCATACCAAGTTTTTATAATATTTTGACTATATTCCTTATGCTATACATTACATCCCGGTTACTTATTTATTTTACAATTGGAAGTGTGTACATTTTTTTTTGTGAGGGCATCTCTCATATTTATTGATCAAATGGTTGCTAACAACAATAAAATTCTGTATAGGGGAGTCAATGCACAATGCACAATCATTAATCCACCCCAAGCCTAATTTTCATCAATCTCCAATCTTCTGAAGCATAATGAACAAGTTCTTACATGGAGAACAAATTCTTACACAGTGAATAAGTTACATGGTGAACAGGACAAGGGCAGTCATCACAGAAACTTTTGGTTTTGCTCATGCATTATGAACTATAAACAGTCAGTTCAAATATGAATACTCATTTGATTTTTTTTTAAATAATTAATTTTATTGAAGGGTAGTTGATGCACAGTATTACATTACATTAGTTTCAAGTGTACAACACAGTGGTAGAACATTTATATACATAATTCTAGGTTCCAGCTATCACCCTACCAAGCTGTTACAATATCTTGACTATATTCCTTATGCTATACATTACATCCCAGTTACTTATTTATTTTACCATTGGAAGTCTGCCCTTTTTTTTTTTTTTGTGAGGGCATCTCTCATATTTATTGATCAAATGGTTGTTAACGACAATAAAATTCTGTATAGGGGAGTCAATGCTCAATGCACAATCATTAATCCACCCCAAGCCTAATTTTCATGAGTCTCCAATCTTCTGAGGCATAACAAACAAGTTCTTACATGTAGAACAAATTCTTACATAATGAATAAGTTACATAGTGAACAGTACAAGGGCAGTCATCACAGAAACTTTCGGTTTTGCTCATGCATTATGAACTATAAACAGTCAGTTCAAATATGAATACTCATTTGGTTTTTATACTTGATTTATATGTGGATACCACATTTCTCTCTTTATTATTATTATTTTTAATAAAATGCTGAAGTGGTAGGTAGATACAAGATAAAGGTAGAAAACATAGTTTAGTGTTGTAAGAGAGCAAGTGTAGATGATCAGGTGTGTGCCTGTAGACTATGTGTTAATCCAAGCTAGACAAGGGCAATAAAACATCCACGTATGCAGAAGATTTCTCTCAGAACAGGGGGGGGTGAGGTTCTAAGCCTCATCTCTGTTGATCCCCAATTTCTCAATTGACGGCCCCCCTGCGACTGTGCCTGTCTTAGGTTGTTCCTCCCTTGAGGAATCTTACCCGTCTCTGGCTAAGCAGTCTTTTCCGGGGCCATACAGGGAAATGTAAAGTTGGTAAGTGAGAGAGAAGCCTTATTGTTTGAAAAGGTTAGCTTTTTACTTCTTTACATATTTATGCCCTGTGGCTTCTATGCCCAGCATTTGTCTTGAGGTATCTTTACCACTTGGAAGAATTATGATACTCGGTAAATTTGATATGAGGCACGAATTCTATTTAAGGGTTGTAAGTAGGAAGGAAGAGGAAAAGCTATAGAAGTAGCAGGTGGAAGAAAACATGGGAAGATTGATTATTTCTTTGACATATCTTCTTGTAGAGTAACTTCAGCATGTATAGGTTTTAAACTACTACTTAAATTGCGCACACACATTAACATAATAGGAGTATAGTTACATAACCAAAGCATACCTGTAATTACCCGCCATCTCCAGTGAAACCAAGAAAACCAGTTAGGCACCTTAGGCATTTGTGAAAACTTATCTATGATATGGTGGATATTGTCCAACTGAACTTGAACAGTCTGAGAGAAATCAGACAAATTAAAACAACCCATTCCTGGGGAATGTTCACATCCCTTATGTTCTTTTAACAGTAAATAGTCTGTAGTTGTAAGATTTTGGAGCGCTACAACTTGCACTTCTCCTAATTCTTGATTGAGTTCCAACAGTATAGATCCAGTCAAATTTGTTGTTTTACTCTATGCACAGGCCAGCTTAGATATCTCCTTCTTCATTCCCATGGCAAGTCCAGGAACTTGTGGGATGAGTACATCTACAGCCGTAGCGGTGTGTGGATATTTGTTGGGGTTTTTTGATGATTATCTTCTGGCATGAGTCTTCCAGAGAGTGCTGATGTTGGAAGTTCTTTTTCATATCGTATCTTAGTTCATTTCCGGGGTAGCCCAATTAGGCTTTGATCCTCTGTATAAACACAAACAGACGCTTTGCCTACCCTTTTTTTTTTTTTTTTTTAAATAATTATTTTTTATTGAAGGGTAGTTGACACACAGTATTACATTACATGAGTTTCAAGTGTACAACACAGTGGTAGAACATTTATATACATAATTCTAGGTTCCAGCTATCACCCTACCAGGCTGTTACAATATCTTGACTATATTCCTTATGCTATACATTACATCCCAGTTACTAATTTATTTTACCATTGGAAGTCTGTCCTTCTTTTTTTTGTGAGGGCATCTCTCATATTTATTGATCAAATGGTGGTTAACGACAATAAAATTCTGTATAGGGGAGTCAATGCTCAATGCACAATCATTATTCCACCCCAAGCCTAATTTTTGTCAGTCTCCAATCTTCTGAGGCATAACAAACAAGTTCTTACATGTAGAACAAATTCTTACATAATGAATAAGTTACATAGTGAACAGTACAAGGGCAGTCATCACAGAAACTTTCGGTTTTGCTAATGCATTATGAACTATAAACAGTCAGTTCAAATATGAATACTCATTTGGTTTTTATACTTGATTTATATGTGGATACCACATTTCTCTCTTTATTATTATTATTTTAAATAAAATGCTGAAGTGGTAGGTAGATACAAGATAAAGGTAGAAAACATAGTTTAGTGTTGTAAGAGAGCACATGTAGATGATCAGGTGTGTGCCTGTAGACTATGTGTTAATCCAAGCTAGACAAGGGCAATAAAACATCCACGTATGCAGAAGATTTCTCTCAGAATGGGGGGGTGGGGTTCTAAGCCTCACCTCTGCTGATCCACAATTTCTCACCTGATGGACCCCCTGCGACTGTGCCTGTCTTAGGTTGTTCCTCCCTTGAGGAATCTTACCCGTCTCTGGCTAACCAGTCATCTTCCGGGGCCATACAGGGAAATGTGAAGTTGGTAAGTGAGAGAGAAGCCTTTTTGTTTGAAAAAGTTAGCTTTTTACTTCTTTGCATATTTATGCCCTGTGGCTTCTATGCCCAGCATTTGTCTTGAGGAATCTTTACCACTTGGAAGAATTATGATACTCGGTAAATTTGATATGACGCACGAATTCTATTTAAGGGTTGTAATTAGGAAGGAAGAAGAAAAGCTGTAGAAGTAGCAGGCGGAAGAAAACATGGGAAGATTGATTATTTCTTTGACATATCTTCTTGTAGAGTAACTTCAGCATGTATAGGTTTTAAGCTACTACTTAAATTGCGCACACACATTAACATAATAGGAGTATAGTTACATAACCAAAGCATATCTGTAATTACCAGCCATCTGCAGTGAAACCAAGAAAACCAGTTAGGCACCTTAGGCATTTGTGAAAACTTATCTATGATATGGTGGATATTGTCCAACTGAACTTGAACAGTCTGAGAGAAATCAGACAAATTAAAACAACCCATTCCTGGGGACTGTTCACATGCCATATGTTCTTTTAACAGTAAATAGTCTGTAGTTGTAAGAGTTTGGAGCGCTACAATTTGCGCTTCTCCAAATTCTTGGTTGAGTTCCAACAGTATAGATCCAGTCAAATTTGTTGTTTCACTGTATGCACAGGCCAGCTTAGATATCTCCTTCCTCATTCCCATGGCAAGTCCAGGAACTGGTGGGATGAGTGCATCTACAGCTGTAGCAGTGCGTGGATCTTTGTTGGGGTTTTTTGATGATCATCTTCTGGCATGAGTCTTCCAGAGAGTGCAGATGTTGGAAGTTCTTTTTCATATCGTATCTTAGTTCATTTTCGGGGTAGCCCAATTAGGCTTTGATCCTCTGTATAAACACAAACAGACCCTTTGCCTACACTTTTATATGCCCTTTATACCCTTGTGTAGAACTCGTTGGAGGTTACCACACAGGAACTGCCCTTTTTTTTTTTTTTTTTTTTTTTGCTATCACTAATCTACACTTACATGACGAATATTATGTTTACTAGGCTCTCCCCTATACCAGGTCTCCCCTATAAACCCCTTTACAGTCACTGTCCATCAGCATAGCAAAATGTTGTAGAATCACTACTTGCCTTCTCTGTGTTGTACAGCCCTCCCTTTTCTCCTACCCCCCCATGCATGTTAATCTTAATACCCCCCTACTTCTCCCCCCCTTATCCATCCCTACCCACCCATCCTCCCCAGTCCCTTTCCTTTGGTACCTGTTAGTCCATTCTTGAGTTCTGTGATTCTGCTGCTGTTTTGTTCCTTCAGTTTTTCCTTTGTTCTTATATTCCACAGATAAGTGAAATCATTTTACCAAAAGAAATTTCTCTTTCTCCGCTTGGCTTGTTTCACTGAGCATAATACCCTCCAGCTCCATCCATGTTGCTGCAAATGATTGGATTTGCCCTTTTCTTATAGCTGAGTAGCATTCCATTGTGTATATGTACCACATCTTCTTTATCCATTCATCTATCGATGGACATTTAGGTTGCTTCCAATTCTTGGCTATTGTAAATAGTGCTGCAATAAACATAGGGGTGCATCTGTCTTTCTCAAACTTGATTGCTGTGTTCTTAGGGTAAATTCCTAGGAGTGCAATTCCTGGGTCAAATGGTAAGTCTGTTTTGAGCATTTGGATGTACCTCCATACTGCTTTCCACAATGGTTGAACTAACTTACATTCCCACCAGCAGTGTAGGAGGGTTCCCCTTTCTCCACAGCCTCGCCAACATTTGTTGTTGTTTGTCTTTTGGATGGCACCCATCCTTACTGGTGTGAGGTGATACCTCATTGTAGTTTTAATTTGCATTTCTCTGATAATTAGCGATGTGGAGCATCTTTTCATGTGTCTGTTGGCCATCTGTATTTCTTTTTTGGAGAACTGTCTGTTCAGTTCCTCTGCCCATTTTTTAATTGGGTTATTTGTTTTTTGTTTGTTGAGGCGTGAGAGCTCCTTGTATATTCTGGACGTCAAGCCTTTATCGGATGTGTCATTTTCAAATATATTCTCCCATACTGTAGGGATCCTTCTTGTTCTATTGATGGTGTCTTTTGCGGTACAGAAGCTTTTCAGCTTAATATAGTCCCACTTACTCATTTTTGCTGTTGTTTTCCTTGCCCGGGGAGATATGTTCAAGAAGAGGTCACTCATGTTTATGTCTAAGAGGTTTGTGCCTATGTTTTCTTCCAAGAGTTTAATGGTTTCGTGACTTACATTCAGGTCTTTGATCCATTTTGAGTTTACTTTTGTATATGGGGTTAGACAATGGTCCAGTTTCATTCTCCTACATGTAGCTGTCCAGTTTTGCCAGCACCACCTGTTGAAGAGACTGTCATTTCGCCATTGTATGTCCATGGCTCCTTTATCAAATATTAATTGACCATATATGTCTGGGTTAATATCTGGATTCTCTAGTCTGTTCCATTGGTCTGTGGCTCTGCTCTTGTGCCAGTACCAAATTGTCTTGATTACTATGGCTTTATAGTAGAGCTTGAAGTTGGGGAGTGAGATCCCCCCTACTTTATTCTTCTTTCTCAGGATTGCTTTGGCTATTCGGGGTCTTTGGTGTTTCCATATGAATTTTTGAATTATTTGTTCCAGTTCATTGAAGAATGTTGCTGGTAGTTTCATAGGGATTGCATCAAATCTGTATATTGCTTTGGGCAGGATGGCCATTTTGACGATATTAATTCTTCCTAGCCACGAGCATGGGATGAGTTTCCATCTGTTAGTGTCCCCTTTAATTTCTCTTAAGAGTGACTTGTAGTTTTCAGAGTATAAGTCTTTCACTTCTTTGGTTAGGTTTATTCCTAGGTATTTTATTTTTTTTGATGCAATTGTGAATGGAGTTGTTTTCCTGATTTCTCTTTCTGTTGGTTCATTGTTAGTATATAGGAAAGCCACAGATTTCTGTGTGTTGATTTTGTATCCTGCAACTTTGCTGTATTCCGATATCAGTTCTAGTAGTTTTGGGGTGGAGTCTTTAGGGTTTTTTATGTACAGTATCATGTCATCTGCAAATAGTGACAGTTTAACTTCTTCTTTACCAATCTGGATTCCTTGTATTTCTTTATTTTGTCTGATTGCCGTGGCTAGGACCTCCAGTACTATGTTAAATAACAGTGGAGAGAGTGGGCATCCCTGTCTAGTTCCCGATCTCAGAGGAAATGCTTTCAGCTTCTCGCTGTTCAATATAATGTTGGCTGTGGGTTTATCATAGATGGCCTTTATTATGTTGAGGTACTTGCCCTCTATTCCCATTTTGCTGAGAGTTTTTAACATGAATGGATGTTGAACTTTGTCAAATGCTTTTTCAGCATCTATGGAGATGATCATGTGGTTTTTGTCTTTCTTTTTGTTGATGTGGTGGATGATGTTGATGGACTTTCGAATGTTGTACCATCCTTGCATCCCTGGAATGAATCCCGCTTGGTCATAGTGTATGATCCTTTTGATGTATTTTTGAATTCGGTTTGCTAATATTTTGTTGAGTATTTTTGCATCTACGTTCATCAGGGATATTGGTCTGTAGTTTTCTTTTTTGGTGGGGTCTTTGCCTGGTTTTGGTATTAGGGTGATGTTAGCTTCATAGAATGAGTTTGGGAGTATCCCCTCCTCCTCTATTTTTTGGAAAACTTTAAAGAGAATGGGTATTATGTCTTCCCTGTATGTCTGATAAAATTCCGAGGTAAATCCATCTGGCCCGGGGGTTTTGTTCTTTGGTAGTTTTTTGATTACCTCTTCAATTTCGTTGCTGGTAATTGGTCTGTTTAGATTTTCTGTTTCTTCCTGGGTCAATCTTGGAAGGTTATATTTTTCTAGGAAGTTGTCCATTTCTCCTAGGTTTCCCAGCTTGTTAGCATATAGGTTTTCATAGTATTCTCCAATAATTCTTTGCATTTCCGTGGGGTCCGTCGTGATTTTTCCTTTCTCGTTTCTGATACTGTTGATTTGTGTTGACTCTCTTTTCTTCTTAATAAGTCTGGCTAGAGGCTTATCTATTTTGTTTATTTTCTCGAAGAACCAGCTCTTGGTTTCATTGATTTTTGCTATTGTTTTATTCTTCTCAATTTTATTTATTTCTTCTCTGATCTTTATTATGTCCCTCCTTCTGCTGACCTTAGGCCTCATCTGTTCTTCTTTTTCCAATTTCGATAATTGTGACATTAGACCATTCATTTGGGATTGCTCTTCCTTTTTTAAATATGCTTGGATTGCTATATACTTTCCTCTTAAGACTGCTTTTGCTGTGTCCCACAGAAGTTGGGGCTTAGTGTTGTTGTTGTCATTTGTTTCCATATATTGCTGGATCTCCATTTTGATTTGGTCATTGATCCATTGATTATTTAGGAGCGTGTTGTTAAGCCTCCATGTGTTTGTGAGCCTCTTTGCTTTCTTTGTACAGTTTATTTCTAGTTTTATGCCTTTGTGGTCTGAAAAGTTGGTTGGTAGGATTTCAATCTTTTGGAATTTTCTGAGGCTCTTTTTGTGGCCTAGTATGTGGTCTATTCTGGAGAATGTTCCATGTGCACTTGAGAAGAATGTATATCCCGCTGCTTTTGGATGTAGAGTTCTACAGATGTCTATTAGGTCCATCTGCTCTACTGTGTTGTTCAGTGCTTCCGTGTCCTTACTTATTTTCTGCCCAGTGGATCTATCCTTTGGGGTGAGTGGTGTGTTGAAGTCTCCTAGAATGAATGCATTGCAGTCTATATCCCCCTTTAGTTCTGTTAGTATTTGTTTCACATATGCTGGTGCTCCTGTGTTGGGTGCATATATATTTAGAATGGTTATATCCTCTTGTTGGACTGAGCCCTTTATCATTATGTAGTGTCCTTCTTTATCTCTTGATACTTTCTTTGTTTTGAAGTCTATTTTGTCTGATATTAGTACTGCAACCCCTGCTTTCTTCTCACTGTTGTTTGCTTGAAATATGTTTTTCCATCCCTTGACATTTAGTCTGTACATGTCTTTGGGTTTGAGGTGAGTTTCTTGTAAGCAGCATATAGATGGGTCTTGCTTTTTTATCCATTCTGTTACTCTGTGTCTTTTGATTGGTGCATTCAACCCATTAACATTTAGGGTGACTATTGAAAGATATGTACTTATTGCCATTGCAGGCTTTAAATTCGTGGTTACCAAAGGTTCAAGGTTAGCCTCTTTAGTATCTTACTGCCTAACTTAGCTCGCTTATTGAGCTGTTATATACACTGTCTGGAGATTCTTTTCTTCTCTCCCTTCTTGTTCCTCCTCCTCGATTCTTCATATGTTGGGCATTTTGTGCTGTGCTCCTTCTAGGAGTGCTCCCATCTAGAGCAGTCCATGTAAGATGTTCTGTAGAAGTGGTTTGTGGAAAGCAAATTCCCTCAGCTTTTGTTTGTCTGGGAATTGTTTAATCCCACCGTCATATTTGAATGATAGTCGTGCTGGATACAGTATCCTTGGTTCAAGGCCCTTCTGTTTCATTGTATTAAATATATCATGCCATTCTCTTCTGGCCTGTAGGGTTTCTGTTGAGAAATCTGATGTTAGCCTGATGGGTTTCCCTTTATAGGTGACCTTTTTCTCTCTAGCTGCCTTTAACACTCTTTCCTTGTCTTTGATCTTTGCCATTTTAATTATTATGTGTCTTGGTGTTGCCCTTCTTGGATCCTTTCTGTTGGGGGTTCTGTGTATTTCCGTGGTCTGTTTGATTACTTCCTCCCCCAGTGTGGGGAAGTTTTCAGCAATTATTTCTTCTAAGATACTTTCTATCTCTTTGCCTCTCTCTTCTTCTTCTGGGACCCCTATAATACGGATATTGTTCCTTTTAGATTGGTCACACAGTTCTCTTAATATTGTTTCATTCCTGGAGATCCTTTTGTCTCTCTCTATGTCAGCTTCTATGCGTTCCTGTTCTCTGATTTCAATTCCATCAATGGCCTCTTGCATTCTATCCATTCTGCTTATAAACCCTTCCAGAGTTTGTTTCATTTCTGCGATCTCCTTTCTGGCATCTGTGATCTCTTTCCGGACTTCATCCCATTTTTCTTGCGTATTTCTCTGCATCTCTGTCAGCATGTTTATGATTCTTATTTTGAATTCTTTGTCAGGAAGACTGGTTAGGTCTGTCTCCTTCTCTGGTGTTGTCTCTGTGATCTTTGTCTGCCTGTAGCTTTGCCTTTTCATGGTGATAGGAATAGTCTGCAGAACTGGGACGAGTGACGGCTGGAAGGACTTCCTTTCTTGTTGGTTTGTGGCTCTCCTCTCCTGGGAGAACAGCGGCCTCTAGTGGCTTGTGCTGCGCAGCTGCGCGCAGATAGGGTTTCTGCTTCCTGCCCGGCTGCTATGGAGTTAATCTCCGCTGTTGCTGTGGGCGTGGCCTGGCTCTGGCAGCTACTCCAAAATGGTGGAGTCGCGTTGGAGCAGGAGCTGCTGGGAGGCTATTTATCTCCGTAAGGGGCCTCCCTGCTCCCTGCAGCCCAGGGGTTAGGGTGCCCAGAGATCCCGGATTCCCTACCTCTGGATTAAGTGACCCGCCCTGCCCCTTTAAGACTTCCAAAAAGCACCCGCCAAAACAAAACAACGACCACAAAAAAAAACAAGAAAAAAAATTTTTTTAATTAAAAAAAAAAAGGTGGTCGTTCGTTTTTCTTTATTCTCCGGTGCCAGCCTCAGGCCTCTGCTCACCGGTCTTTCTGCCCTGTTTCCCTAGTATTGGGGTCCCTGTCCCTTTAAGACTTCCAAAAAGCGCTCGCCAAAACAAAGCAGCAAAAAAGCAAAAAAAAAAAAAAATGGTCGCGCGCTGTTCTTATGTCCTCTGTCGCCCAGCCTCCAGTGCCTGCTCACTGTTCTTGCTGCCCTGTTTTCCCAGTATCGAGGGCCCTGCACTCTGGCCCGGATGGCTGGGGCTGGGTGTTCGGCAGCCCTGGGCTCCGTCTCCCTCCCTCTCTGCCTGCTCTTCTCCCGCCGGGAGCTGGGGAGAGGGGCGCTCGGCTCCGGCGGGGCCGGGGCTTGTATCTTACCCCCTTCGCGAGGCGCTGGGTTCTCTCAGGTGTGGATGTGGTCTGGATATTGTCCTGTGTCCTCTGGTCTTTATTCTAGGAAGGGTTGTCTTTGTTATATTTTCATAGATATATGTTGTTTTGGGAGGAGATTTCCGCTGCTCTACTCACGCCGCCATCTTCCGCCCCTCCTTGCCTACCCTTTTATATGCCCTTTATACCGTTGTGTAGAACTCATTGGAGGTTACCACACAGGAACTGCCTTTTTTTTTTATATCACTAATCTACACTTACATTCTGAATATTATGTTTACTAGGCTCTCCCCTATACCAGGTCCCCCCTATAAACCCCTTTACAGTCACTGTCCTTCAGCATTGCAAAATGTAGAATCACCGCTTGCCTTCCCTGTGCTGTACAGCCCTCCCCTTTCTCCCACCACCCCATGCATGCTAATCATAATACCTCCCTTCTTCTCCCCCCCTTATCCCTCCCCACCCACCCATCCTCCCCAGTCCCTTTCCCTTTGGTACCTGTTAGTCCATTCTTGAGTTCTGTGATTCTGCTGCTGTTTTATTCCTTCAGTTTTTCCTTTGTTCTTATATTCCACAGATAAGTGAAATCATTTGGTATTTCTCTTTCTCCGCTTGGCTTGTTTCACTGAGCATAATACCCTCCAGCTCCATCCATGTTACTGCAAATGGTAGGATTTGCCCTTTTCTTATGGCTGAGTAGTATTCCATTGTGTATATGTACCACATCTTCTTTATCCATTCATCTATCGATGGACATTTAGGTTGCTTCCAATTCTTGGCTATTGTAAATAGTGCTGCGATAAACATAGGGGTGCACTGATCTTTCTCATACTTGATTGCTGCATTCTTAGGGTAAATACCTAGGAGTGCAATTCCTGGGTCAAATGGTAAGTCTGTTTTGAGCATTTTGATGTACCTCCATACTGCTTTCCACAATGGTTCAACTAACTTACATTCCCACCAGCAGTGTAGGAGGGTTCCCCTTTCTCCACAGCCTCGCCAACATTTGTTGTTGTTTGTCTTTTGGATGGTAGCCATCCTTACTGGTGTGATGTGATACCTCATTGTAGTTTTAATTTGCATTTCTCTGATAATTAGTGATGTGGATCTTTTCATGTGTCTCCTGGCCATCTGTATTTCTGTTTTGGAGAACTGTCTGTTCAGTTCCTCTGCCCAGTTTTTAATTGGGTTATTTGTTTTTTGTTTGTTGATGTGTGTGAGCTCTTTATATATTCTGGACGTCAAGCCTTTATCGGATGTGCCATTTTCAAATATATTATCCCATACTGTAGGGTTCCTTTTTGTTCTATTGATGGTGTCTTTTGCAGTACAGAAGCTTTTCAGCTTAATGTTGTTCCACTTATTCATTTTTGCTGTTGTTTTCCTTGCCTGGGGAGATATGATCAAGAAGAGGTCACTCATGTTTATGTCTAAGAGGTTTTTGCCTATGTTTTCTTCCAAGTGTTTAATGGTTTCATGACTTACATTCAGGTCTTTGATCCATTTTGCGTTTACTTTTGTATATGGGGTTAGACAATAGTCCAGTTTCATTCTCCTACATGTAGCTGTCCAGTTTTGCCAGCACCATCTGTTGAAGAGACTGTCATTTCGCCATTGTATGTCCATGGCTCCTTTATCAAATATTAATTGACCTTATATGTCAGGGTTAATGTCTGGATTGTCTAGTCTGTTCCATTGGTCTGTGGTTCTGCTCTTGTGCCAGTACCAAATTGTCTTGATTACTATGGCTTTATAGTAGAACTTGAAGTTGGCAAGTGAGATCCCCCCTACTTTATTCTTCTTTCTCAGGATAGCTTTGGCTATTTGGGGTCTTTCTTGGTTCCATATGAATTTTTGAGTTATTTGTTCCAATTCATTGAAGAATGTTGCTGGTAGTTTCATAGGGATTGCATCAAATCTGTATATTGCTTTGGACAGGATGGCCATTTTGACGATATTAATTCTTCACGAAAGCAGTCTTAAGAGGAAAGTATATAGCAATCCAGGCATATTTAAAGAAGGAAGAACAAGCCCAAATGAATAGTCTAATGTCACAATTATCAAAATTGGAAAAAGAAGAACGAATGAAGCCTAAAGTCAGCAGAAGGAGGGACATAATAAAGATCAAAGAAGAAATAAACAAAATTGAAAAGAATAAAACAATAGAAAAAATCAAAGGAACCAAAAGCTGGTTCTTTGAGAAAATAAACAAAATAGATAAGGCTCTAGCCAGACTTATTAAGAGAGAAAGAGAATCAACACACATCAACAGAATCAGAAATGATAAAGGAAGCATCACAATGGACCCAACAGAAACACAAAGAATTATTAGAGACTACTATGAAAACCTATATGCTAAGAAGCTGGAAAACCTAGAAGAAATGGACAATTTCTTAGGAAAATACAACCTTCCAAGACTGACCAAGGAAGAAACTCAACATCTAAACAAACCAATTACCAGCAAAGAAATTGAAGTGGTAATCAAAAAACTACCCAAGAACAAAGTCCCTGGGCCAGGTGGATTTACCTTGGAATTTTATCAGACATACAGAGAAGATATAATTCCCATTCTCCTTAAAGTTTTCCAAAAAGTAGAAGAGGAGGGAATACTCCCAAACTCATTCTATGAAGCCAACATCACCCTAACACCAAAACCAAGCAAAGACCCAGCCAAAAAAGAAAATTGCAGACGAATATCCCTTATGAATGTAGATGCGAAAATACTCAACAAAATATTAGCAAACCGAAATCAAAAATACATCAAAAGTATCATACACCATGACCAAGTGAGATTCATTCCTGGGATGCAAGGATGGTACAACATTCGAAAATCTGTCAACATCATCCGCCACATAAACCAAAAGGAGGACAAAAACCACATGATCATCTCCATGGTTTCTGAAAAAGCATTCGACAAAATTCAGCTTCCATTCATGATAAAAAACTCTCAACAAAATGGGTATAGAGGGCAGGTACCTCAACATAATAAAGGCCGTATACAATAAACCCACAGCCAACATCATACTGAACTGTGAAAAGCTGAAAGCTTTTCCTGTGAGATTGGGAACAAGACAGGGATGCCCATTCTCCCCACTGATATTCAACATAGTACTGGAGGTCCTAGCCATGGCAATTAGACCACACAAAGAAATACAAGGAATCCAGATTGGTAACAAAGAATTCAAACTGTCACTGTTTGCAGATGGCATGATATAGTACATAAAAAACCCTAAAGACTCCACTCCAAAACTACTAGAACTGATATCAGAATACAGCAAAGTTGCAGGATACAAAATTAACACACAGAAATCTGTGGCTTTCCTATACACTAACAATGAACTAATAGAAAGAGAAATCAGGAAAACCATTCCATCAAAAAGAATAGAAAATGTAGGAATTAACCTTACCAAGGAAGTGAAAGACCTAGACCCGGAAAACTATAAGACACTCTTAAGAGAAATTAAAGAGAACACTAACAAATGGAAACTCATCCTGTGCTCTTGGCTAGGAAGAATTAATATCGTCAAAATGGCCATCCTGCCCAAACAGTATACAGATTTGATGCAATCCCTATCAAACTACCAACAACTTTGTTCAGCGAACTAGGACAAATAGTTCAAAAATTCATATGGATACACCAAAAACCCCGAATAGCCAAAGCTTTCCTGAGAAGGAAGAATAAAGTTGGGGGGATCTCGCTCCCCAACTTCAAGCTCTACTACAAAGCCAAAGTAATCAAGAGAATTTGGTACTGGCACAAGAATAGAGCCACAGACCAGTGGAACAGAATAGGGACCCCAGATATTAACCCAAACATTTATGGTCAATTAATATATGATAAAGGATCCATGAACATACAATGGGGAAATGACAGTCTCTTCAACAGATGGTGCTGGCAAAACTGGACAGCTACATGTAAGAGAATGAAACTGGATCACTGTCTAACCCCATACACAAAAGTAAATTTGAAATGGATCAAAGACCTGAATGTAAGTCATGAAACCACAAAACTCTTAGAAAAAAACATAGACAAAAATCTCTTGGACATAAACATGAGCGACTTCTCATGAACATATCTCCCTGGGCAAGGGAAACAAAAATGAATAAGTGGGACTATATCAAGCTGAAAAGCTTCTATACAGCAAAGGTCACCATCAATAGAACAAAAAGGTACCCTACAGTATGGGAGAATATATTCATATATGACAGATCTGATAAAGGCTTGACATCCAAAATATATTAAGCACTCATGCACCTCAACAAACAAAAAGAAAATATTCCAATAAAAAAAAGGTCAGAGGAGCTGAACAGACAGTTCTCTGAAGAAGAAATTCAGATGGCCAGTAGACACATGAAAAGATGCTCCACATCGCTTGTCATCAGTGAAATGCAAATTAAAACCACAATGAGACATCACCTTACACCAGTAAGGATCATCACCATCCAAAAGACAAACAACAACAAATGTTGGTGAGGTTGTGGAGAAAGGGAAACCGTTCTACACTGCTGGTGGGAATGCAAATTAGTTCAACCATTGTGCAAAGCAGTATGGAGGTTCGTCAAAAGCTCAAAATAGAAATACCATTTGACCCCGAAATTCCACTTCCAGGAATTTACCCTAAGAATGAAGCACTCCAGTTTGAAAAAGACAGATGCACCTGTATGTTTATCACAGCACTATTTACAATAGCCAAGAAATGGAAGCAACCTAAATGTCTATCAGTAGATGAATGGATAAAGAAGATGTGGTACATATACACAATGGAATATTACTCAGTCATAAGAAAAAACAAATCCTATCATTTGCAACAACATGGATGGAGCTAGAGGGTATTATGCTCAGTGAAATATCCCAGGTGGAGAAAGACAAGTACCAAATGATTTCACTCATATGTGGAATATAAGATCAAAGAAAAACTGAAGGAACAGAACAGCAGCAGAATCACAGAATCCAAGAATGGACTACCGGCTACCAAAGGGAAAGGGACTGGGAAGGAGAGGTGGGAAGGGAGGAATAAGGTTGCGGAAAAGCAAGGAGGCTTTACTGTTAGCATGTATAATGTGGGGTGGGCATAGGGAGGGCTGGGTAACACAGAGAAGACAAGTAGTGAGTCTACAGCGTCTTACTACGCTGATGGACAGTGACTGTAATAGGGTTTGTTGAGGGGGGACTTGGTGAAGGGAGGAGTCCAGTAACCACAATGTTCTTCATGTAATTGTAGATTAATGATAATAAAATGAATAACAAAAGAAGTGAAATAATGTATTTGTGGCTCCCCATTGCCTTCAATATAAAATTAAAAGTTAGTGTAGAACTGGTGTAATGATGCAGCCTCAGTCTGCCTTGCCAGCCACATCCCAGTCACATGTTCTGTGACCTTTGTTACCTTAACAGAGTCTGCTGTGTGCATGTATAGGTGAATGCTGCTCTCACGTCTGAGAGTGGTGAATGTCAATGTAGAAATGTAGTGAATTGTGTATACTTCAGAAGGGGTATGCAAATGTTAAATTCATGCGGGTAAAATTAGACTATCCTTAGATATAAAATTTAGGATATGTCCTTTTGAACTTTTATTAGGTGTGTGTGTAATGTAGTTACCATTGAAGAGGTCTGATCTAATGGGGTTATTTGTAAATCTTTCTAGTTAACTTTTAGGGAGCCTAGTAACTGCATGAAAGAACCAGCAGGATTCATGATTCAAAAAGTTGTTGCTCTCCCCCCTCACCTTTCTTTAAATAGGGTCAGGCATTAAAAGTCCAGAGTAAGGTCTGTGTACTAGTCCTAGATCTAACTTCAAATATAAATATCCTGAGATAAACAATATAACATTTCTGAACCTCACTGTTTTCTAAAATAAGTTGAGTTGTGTGAGTCTATTAAGTTCTGCGTGCTTGGTACTGTGACTAGCGCTGCGGATTTAAAAGAAATGAATGACTTAACCACAGCACTAAAAGAGTTCATAGTCTGTTTTCTATGTCTGAAGCTGATGTCTGTAAGTCTCAAGAGGCAAACCTTAGTTTCTGAACATTTGATGAATGAAATGGATTTGTCAGAGATGACTAAATAAATTGTTTTTAGCTTCGAATGTTTGGAAATATAAGTATAACAGGCCTTAATTGAGTAACCAAGTTCCTGAGAAGCAGTCCAGTTTTCCTGTTAATTTCTATTTTAATTTCAGCTATCTCCTGCTGATTACTGGCGGCTTGCCTTCAGTTGTGTGGTTCAAAGCTGACATTCTGTGCTGTGAACAGTGAGCTTCTCCCGTGTCGGGCAGCTGCAGCTGCAGCGAGGCTGCAGTGAAGGGAGAGAAGAGCATCAGCTATTCTGATCTTGGCCATAACCATCCCCAGCGGAATTCTATTAACGTTAGACTTTTGACTGTCTGTGTTTCTGTTTCTTTTAGGATGAATTTCTATTAACTGAATCATTGTAATAAGGAGTTTCAGTAAGATTAAATTAATTCAGTGAAAGCCACTTCTCTGTGAAAGAGGAGAGCCAGAGGTAGATAGTTTCTGCTAATTAAGTTGATAGAAGGATGGATTTCCGACTTGGAATATTGTGGGAAACCATAGTCCACAAAGGGAGTGATCTCTTTCCCTTTTGGACAATATTCTTTCTGCTTTCAGAAAGAGGTCTCTGAATAAGACCTGTCTGCACCTTGTATTTCTGAAAATGCATCAGTTTTACTCTTACAACTGAATAGATAGTCTGATTGTGCTATTGCTCCATTGTCTACTTTTGTAAAATTATTTTCTTAACTTCCATCAAGGCAGTACATTGTTTATTGCTCTGTTGGTTATCAGAAGTGGTTCTAGGTGCTCACATTACATCAAAGAACATACAGTCCTTGTCCTCTTGGAGCTTATATTATAGTGACCATGTTTCACATTTGGGGAGATTAAAAGAAAATGTACCATGTCAGTGTTTCAGGGAAGGTTAGAAGGATAGTGAAGCCAGGATGAAAGTAAAGATTTGTTATTTTATAAAAGGTGGTCAGGGAAATCCTCTCTCATACATATTTGCTTGAAGAAAGGATGTGTAGGAATAAATTTTTCGAGACCTTACATATCTTGAAATCTTGTTTATACCATAATACTTAATAGTTTCTCTTGGAATAGAATTTTAAGTTGGAAATAATTTCCCTTTGGAATAATGAGGACATTGTTCCATTGTCTTATAGTTTCCAGAATTGCTTTTGAAAAACTTAACAGTGATCCAATTCCTGATTGTTTGTTGTGAATTATTGTTTTGTCTGTGAACTTGTAAGATCATCTTTTTGTCTCCAGTGTTCTGAAATGTCACAGTGAGGTGCTTGGTTGTAGGTCCATTTTGTTTCATGGTGCTGGGCTACTGATGGGCCCATTTAATCTGTAAATTCATATCCTTTGGTTCTAGGAAATTGCTTTGAATTACTTAGTTGATGGTCTCCTCAATTTTCTGCCTTCTCTTTCATGAATGTCTTTTATTCATATATTGACCCTTCTGGGATTGGCTCTCTGATTTTTTCTTTTTTATTCTTCTGTTTCCCACATCTTTGTCTTTCTGTTCTGTTTTCTAGGGCACTTTATAAACTTTCTCTTCAAACCTTTTTTTTTTGCTATTGTATTTTTGATATCTATGAGTTAATCTTGTTCCCTGATTTTTCCTTTTAAAATAGCACCTGTCTCTTATTTTTTTTTATTTTACAATGTCTGTCTTAGCTTTCCGAGAAAAACAAATTTTGTTATTTTCTTTCTGTTCATGTAGTTTCTTTTTTCCTCCAAGTGTTTGCTGTTGGTTGTGTATAATTTCTTCTCTACTTTATGTTAGGAAGTTTCTTTAGTTGATTGCTAGATATACCTGGTTGTCAGTTTCTAGTTAAGAGTAAGTAACTAAGTATGAGACCAAATGGAATTTAAGCCAGTAGGTGACATCTGTGAGCTGTGAGTCTCACTGTGGAAGAGTGACCTGACTGTGTTCTTTCATTGGAGATTCCCAGTTTTTTACCTTTACTCAGGAATTGATAGAGTTCCAGGAGAAGATTTTTCCAATCTTCTACCCAGATGGAAAAGGCCTGATTGCCATAGTTTTGGTCTCCTGGATACAGAAGACTGAGAGGTGTGTCAGTATACAGAATGCATATATTGATTTAATTAACTTTTAGTGTGGCGGTCCTGTCCTCAACTGTACCTAGGGTTGTTAAGCCTAGAAACCCTCTGATTTAGTTAGTTCATCAATGGGCTAAGGCTCTATATTTCTGCTCACCCAGTAACATAGAATATGAGATGAGATATAGGAATTGAATTGTTTCTTAAGACACTTCAACGGATCACCATTATTTTAGCTCCAGTCACACCACTTTCAGGTTTCCTTGTGCAATCATTTCCTGAGTCTTTAAGCGATTCTTCAGGATAGATTATATTGAGTCAAGTCATTTTCCATTGCCAAGGCTTCAGGTTTCTCAAGTTGATTGAGGTTTGTATTTCAGCAGTTAGATTTTTGGTTTTTAAGTTCACTAATTCATTCTTTTTCCCATTTCCTGTTCTTTTTTCTTAGATGTGATATACTTCCTTGTTTCTGGGAAGATTATTAGACAAAAATATTTACCTCTAGAAGTTCCTTTTTTATCATCATTGTTTTCCTTTAAATACTTGAACGTATAACTCTTTAACATCTGTGTCTGATAATTCCACAGTGTTTATTATTCCTGCATCTCCATCTGTTTCTTTTTCTTCTGGGTATAAATTACATTTTCCTGCTTCTTGGTTTGTCTAATACAGGCATGCCTCGGAAATATTGCAGTTTGGTTCCAGACCACTGGAGTAAAGCAAAGTTTGCAATAGAGTGAATCAAATGAATGTTTTGGTTTACCAGGGTATATACAAGTTAATTTAAACTATACCTTAGTCTTTTAAGTGTGCAAGAGTATTATGTCAGAAAAGAAATACTACATATACCTTTATTAAAAAATACTTTATTGCTAAATATGCTAACCATCATCTGAGCTTTCAGCAAGTCATAATCACTGATCATAGGTCACTGTAATGAATATAATAATAATGCAAAAGTTTGAAATATTGTGAGAATTACCAAAATGTGATAGAGACACAAAGTAAGCAGATGTTTGTGGGAAAATGGCACCAATAAACTTGCTTGATGCAGGGTTGTCACAATCTTTCAATTTTTAAAAAATGCAGTATCTGTAAAACTTAAGAAAGCAGCGACCAATAAGACAAGGCATGCCTGTAACTTTTCTTTTTCTCTGGATACTGGTCATTGTCAACATTACATTGTCAGGTCTCTGGATTTTGTTGTCCTCCTTTAAAGAATTTTGAGCTTTGGAAGGTAGTTAAATGACTTACAGTTCTGTTTGCTTTTTTCAAGTTTTGCTAGGGTGGGTATTAAAATATAATCATTACACTAGAGATAGTTTCTAGCCTCGCTACTAAGGTATGGTCCTGCTAAGGTCTCTACTAAATATATTGAATGTTTAATGAAAACTCTGCACTTTGGCTGGTGGAAATCTGAATGATTCTATGACCTATGTGAGCTCTGGGAACCATTCAGCTCACACTTCCCTAGTCATTCTTTGCCCAGCTTTGTAAAATTTGACCCAGTGCCCACCCATCTTAGTGTCTAGCAAAGACTTACTGACATTCCTGTGTAAATTGAGCTTTAGTTTTCTACACAGCTTCCTTCTCTCTGGAACTTTGCCCCACACCTTCCAGAAACCTCAGATTTCTTGAATTCTAATTTCTGTCTCCTCTACTCAGCAAGGCAGGTATGCTCTGCGTGGGATCTATGTCCCTGTTGTGCAGTCCAGAATGTGTCTCACAACAGAAAGCCAGGAGATCGTAGGCCTCATCTCATTCATTTCCCCTCTCAGGCACCACAGTCCTATGTTGCCTGTTGTCCAGTAACTGAATACAGTTTTATATATTTTGGCCAGTTTTCTAGTTGTTTTAAATGAAAGGTACATATGGTTCCTGTTACTACATTATAGCTAGAAGCAGAAGTCAACATACTTAGTTTGAAATTCTATTCTGATTATATTTTAAGTCTTTCTTTGGTTGTGTTCATTTGTTTAACTTGTCTTCTGTCTTGAACGGGCTTTACATTCCTCAAGAGTTTGCTCATTCTTTCATTGTATATGCATATTTAATACTGAAATTCCTTATTGTCTATCTCTTCTGCTTCTGGACTGCTTGGGAAGAGGGCTAAGACCTGCCATTGGAGTTTTTACTTGTTTTTCAGTGGCAGTAAAAGAGCGAGTAGAATATATTTCTGGGCTACATATCCTGGTGGCTGATCTTCTGGGAACCAAAGCTTCCCTTTCTAAGTGTCACCAGCTACTGAGGATTCTGCCCTGTCTCTAAGGTCTTAATATGCATTATTCCCTCCTGGTGTCATAGGCCCTCGGTCACTGCCAGGTGTATTGGTGGGGAATGAATATGGGCTCATTTGACTTGGCTGCACCCACTGTGGTAGTCCAAGTAACAGTGCTGTTCACTTTCCCTTCCTGTTCCTGTATTCCACCTGTGGCCAAGGGGCAATGGCAAATCTGTTGCTGTTTTGTGTGTGTCTCTTACTTTGGAAGATCCATGTTCATCTCAGCCTGTTATTTTCCTCTTCATATTTTTAATTTGTTTTAGGTAACAGAGTATTCGCAGTTTCTAGCTCTTCAATTCCTTTTGTTCTTGTGTGACCACTAATTAATTTTCTGTCATTTCCAGGATTTGATGTAGATGGGGGAAACTAGCCAGTTCTCAGTCTGCCACCTTGAAACAGGCAGGATAATCCCTTTTGAGCCTGTCTCTGCTCAACCATTTTTTTTGGTATCATTAATCTACAATTACATGAAGAATATTATCTTTACTAGGCTCCCCCCTTCACCAAGTACTCCCCACAAACCCCATTACAATCACTGTCCATCAGTGTAGTAAGATGCTATAGAATCACTACTTGTCTTCTCTGTGTTGTACAGCCCTCCCTGTGCCCCCACATTATACATGCTAATTGTAATGCCCCTTTTCTTTTTCCCCACCCTTATCCCTCCCTTCCCACCCATTCTCCCCAGTCCCTTTCCCTTTGGTAACTGTTAGTCCATTCTTGTGTTCTGTGATTCTGCTGCTGTTTCATTCCTTCAGTTTTTCTTTGTTCTTATACTTCACATATGAGTGAAATCAGTTGGTACTTGTCTTTCTCCGCCTGGCTTATTTCACTGAGCATAATACCCTCTAGCTCCATCCATATTGTTGCAAATGGTAGGATTTGTTTTCTTCTTATGGCTGAATACTATTCCATTGTGTATATGTACCACATCTTCTTTATCCATTCATCTACTGATGGACACTTAGGTTGCTTCCATTTCTTGGCTACTGTAAATAGTGCTGCGATAAACATAGGGGTGCATCTGTCTTTTTCAAACTGGGCTGCTGAATTCTTAGGGTACATTCCTAGAAGTGATATTCCTGTGTCAAATGATATTTCTATTTTGAGCTTTTTGAGGAACCTCCATATTGCTTTCCACAATGGTTGAACTAATTTACATTCCCACCAGCAGTGTAGGAGGGTTCCCCTTTCTCCACAACCTTGCCAACATTTGCTGTTGTTTGTCTTCTGGATGGTGGCGATCCTTACTGGTGTGAGGTGATATCTCATTGAGTTTTTGATTTGCATTTCTCTGATGAGTAGCAATGTGGAGCATCTTTTCATGTGTCTGTTGGCCATCTGAATTTCTTCTTTGGAGAACTGTCTGTTCAGCTCCTCTGCCCATTTTTTATTTGCATTATTGCTTTTTGTTTGTTTTCTCAACCATTTTTAAACCGATTTGCTTTCCACTACTACCAGGGTTTCAGTGTGTGTGTGTGTGTGTGTTAATAAATATCCAGTTTCACTGTCGGTAAACATTAAATAGCATAACATTTTCCCTTGGCTTCTTTATCCTGTGTGGGCCAATTTATTTGGCTCTTCATTCAAGAAATAACTATTGGGGCTCTTATCTAAGTACTTGAGGAGGAGGGTACTATCTAAAGGGAGAATTAAAGATATAACTATGCTATAATACTATAATAGGTGATGTGATAAGAGCTATTAGAAAGTACAAGAAAAGTTTTGCAGAAAGTTAGGTTAAATAGACAGTCCTTAACAAGCAGAGATAATATTTGCAGGGTGTAGAGTCACAAACTCAGTGGCAATGTAGTACCTGGTGAAAGTTGCCAGTGACCTAATGGCTGAATCTACTTGCTTCTTTTTAGTCCTTCTTTGTCTTCACTGAGGCGAGTTGACACTTAGCAAGCACTCTCTTTCTCTTGGAAATTCTCTTCTGTGACAGGTTTCTTTTCCTGCTTTTAAGACTTATCTTTCTGTCTCATTTTCCTGTCCCCTACCAGTTCTAGACATTCTGTCAATGTCTGTGTCTGTATTCCAAAGGCTTCAATGTCTCTAGGAAGATGATTCTCAAATCTTTGACCTGAGCTTTCACATTAGGCTGAACTCCAGATCCTTACTTAATGCTGCTTTGATTATCTGGAAAATGAATTACAAATCTGAGCCCTTTAATTCTCATCTTCTTAATAAGCTCCTCCTGTGTTCAGAATTCTGTCACCAGTCTCTCCATTCTTATCACTGCAGAGTATCTTTGACTCATCTTTCTTCTTTATGTTTATTTTTCATTTGCTCTCTTTGTATTTCCATTGTCTAACCCTAATTTAGGCCCTCATTAATTCATTTCCAACTCATGAGTGGCATTTCACATGCTTTCCTGCCTCTGGTATTTCCTTTATGGGTCTATCCTATGCACAGGTGCCAGTTTCATCTAAAGCTGGTGCATTTATATTCTCATGGTTTTCTCTGGTGCAAAGTTCCATTATCAGTTAATGTAGCTTTCTCCTACTCCACTGTGATTTCCTCAAGGGCAGGACCTGTACCTTAATCCTTTTTCATATCCTCAGTACCAAGTTAACTGTCTGGCACATAATAGGCACTCAGTAGTTGAGTGAATGAGCTAGGACTTGTTTTGTTTCTAAGGTGTATTATGTTTTTTTATTAAGGTATCGATATACAATCTTATGAAGGTTTCACATGAGCAGCATTGTAGTTACAACATTCACTCACATTATTGGATCCCCCCCTTAACCCATTGCTGTCACTGTCCGTCCATCAGCATAGTCAGATGCTGTGGAGTCACTACTTGTCTTCTCCATGCTGTTCTGCCTTCCTTTGACCCACCTACATTATGTGTGCTAATTGTAGTGTCCCTTATCGCTCCCTACATACCCACCCTCCCCAATCCCTTCCCTTTGGTAACTTCTAGTCCCTTCTTGGAGTCTGTGAGTCTGCTGCTGTTTTGTTCCTTCAGTTTTGCTTTGTTGTTATACTCCACAAATAAGGGAAATTATTTGGTACTTGTCTTTCTTCTCCTGGCTTATTTCACTGAGCAAAATATTCCCCAGCTCCATCCATGTTGTTGCAAATGATAGGATTTGTCTTCTTCTTATGGCTGAATAATATTCCATTGTGTATATGTATCACCTCTTCTTTATTATTTCATCTACTGATGGACACTTAGGCTGCTTCCATATCTTGGCTATTGTATATAGTGCTGTGATAAACATAGGGATACATATGTCTTTTTGAATCTGGGATCTTGTTTTCTTTGGGTAAATTCTTAGGAGTGGAATTCCTGGGTCAAATGATATTTCTATTTTTAGTTTTTTGAGGAACCTCTACATTGCTTTCCACAAAATGGTTGAGTTAATTTACATTCCCACCAACAGTGTAGGAATTTTCCCCTTTCTCCACATCCTCACCAGCATTTGTTGTTTCTTGTCTTTTGGATGTTGACCATCCTAACTGGTGTGAGGTGATATCTCATTGTGGTTTTAATTTGCCTTTCTCTGATGATTAGTGATGTGAAGAAGCATCTTTTCATGTGCCCGTTGGCCATCTGAATTTCTTCTTTGGAGAAGTGTCTGTTCAGATCCTCCACCCATTTTTTAATCAGGTTGTTTGCTTGTTGGGTGTTGAGGCATGTGAGCTCTTTACATATTTTGGATGTTAACCCCTTATCGGATATGTCATTTACAAATATATTCTCCCATACTGTAGGATGCCTTTTTGTTCTGCTGATGGTGTCCGTTGCTGTTCAGAAGCTTTTTATTTGGGTGTAGTCCCATTTGTTCATTTTTCTTTTCTTTCCCTTGCCCGAGGAGATGCGTTCAGGAAAAAATTGCTCATGTATACATTCAAGAGAGTTTTGACTATGTTTTCTTCTAAGAGTTTTTTGGTTTCATGACTTGCATTCAGGTCTTTGATCCATTTCGAGTTCAATTTTGTGTATGGATTTAGACAATAATTCTAAGGTATATTCTTTTTAAGATGTAGACTAGTCAGGCAGTCATTACTGGTATATAAATAGATTTTATTTTCAAAAACTTTCTGATAATGGACTATTAAATTTTGAATATTGATTTAACTGATTCATAAAAAGTAGGCAGTACCTTGAGAATCAAAAAACCCATTTTCATCATAGTAAGACAATATATTTAATGTTTGTCACAGTGTCAAACAAATATATGAAATTCTATTTTCACTAAAGGCACTGAGAAAAAGGGAAATATTATTTTAACATGTTGGACACATGGCATACAGCTCATTTTCTAAGTGACTGCTGTCAGCATTTCTGCTAAAAGAGCAGTATTATAATCATTGATTTCAGAAAATGCAAATTTGCTTGGAATGAGAAAAGCTCTGTTACATACTCACCTGTCAGTTTATTTCCAAATTTATATTCTAAATGTACAGTATGTGCATGTATGTACATGCTGCAAAATATGAAGAAATCTTAGGAAGAGGAAAACTGAATGATTCAGAAACTGTCATGTTTTCCTTCCATTAATTTAAATAATTTGACTCAAAAACCTAACACTGCTTTCTTGATTAACACACTTAAAAGCTTTCTGGACCTCTATTATTTGTTTTTAATGTAATATAAATAGCATAGTTTTAAAGAAATTAGAACCATAAAACCCATTTTCATTTTGTGTTCATTCTTCACTTACATGTTTTTCCTTTTTTAAAATTTGTGTATAATTTATGTACAGTGAAGTACACAATCCTTAATTTTAGAGCTTGATGAATTTTCTACATATGTATCCTCATAGATAACCATCTTCTAGTGCAGGCTATAGAACATTTCCATCATCCTGACCCTCATGCTCCCTCCCACTCAGTATCACCACAAGAGTGACCCTTAGCCCATGTCCATCACCATAGTTTGCTTATTTTATATTTTCTGATAACTTTAATAATGCTCTTTTGTGTCTACTTCTGTTATTCAACCTTATGTCTGTGAGATTCATCCGTGATCTTCATTGCTTATTATATATTTTTAAGTTTACCTTTTTTCACAAAAGTAACACATGTATTGAGGACATTTAGAAAATATGTAAAAGGTGATGAGAAAGGAGAAAGAGACCTTTAGTACCCAAAGACAAATGTTCCTAAGCTTTGTTTACTTCCACTTCTATTCTTGATATATACATGTAGTTTTCTCTATTTGAAATCATAATACGTGTTACTATGTATCCATTTCTTACTACATAGCATGTAAATATTTTTACAGTCACCAAGAAAGGCCAGTTGTCTTTCTGCTTAGCCCTGGCTGAAATTACTAATGAGCTGGGATTTTCATTTTTTTCAGTTGTAATTCATCGGATGTTGTGTGTCACTCACTGTTCCAGTCACTGTTCTAGGTGCTAAGAGAAGAGAGAGAGGGCAAGACAGGCAAGCTCCCTGCACTTATGGAGGTTGCATTCTATACTGGGGAGCAGTGGACATCAACCAATGAAAAGTAAAGAAGGAATTGTCAGGTAGCAGTAAGCACTGTGAAGAAGATATGTGGACTTAAAGCTGCAGGACTTTCATATACAGTTGGTAGTGTATTACCAAGTAATGTCAAAATACCCCATGATCCAGAAATTTCACTCTGCTTCATGTACGTATAAATCAGGATGCACTTAAAAGAATGTTCATGGCAATTTAATAGTGCCAAATTGGAAACACCAAATGTCCACCAACAGTAGAATGGATAAATGAGTTGTAGTGTATTCAGCTGAAATACTGTACAGCCACAGAAACAATGTGCTGCACTCTGTGATTGATTCTTATGAACATTCCACTGAGGGAAGGAAAACAAATGAAGAAGAACACATTCTATTTATAAAAAACCCAAAACTAGGTAAAAACTAAGCTATATTGCTTGAGGATACATACTTAGATAGTAAAATTATTCTAAAAAGAGAGAGAGAGAGAGAGAGAGAGAGAGAGAGAGAGAGAGAGAGAAGCAAAAAAGTAAAAGTCAGAATAGGGTTTCCTCTGGGGAAACTGAGTGGTAGTGACCAGGAGGGTGAATGTTGGGGAGGTGCTTCTCAAATGCTGGAAATGTTCCATTCTTGACCTTAATAGCAGTTATATAGCAGTCTGTAATGATTGATTAAAATACATATTTACATTTTAGGCACTTCTCCATTTGTGATTTATATTTCAAAGAAATGGGATGATGGTATAAGTATAGTGTGTGTGTGTGTGTGTGTGTGTGTGTGTGTGTGTGTGTGTGTGTGTGATTTGACAGCCTCATACAGTTGACATACATTTCCTCATATCTCTTTGTAATCCTTCCCTCCCGCCTCTTCCTCCTTAACCCCTCGGCCCTGGGCAATCACTGATCTGCATTCTGTCACTATAAATGAGCTTTCAGAATTCCAGAATTCTATTTAATGGAATCATATAGTATGTCCTCTTATTTTTGTCTGGTTTCTTTTACTCAGCACAATCATGCTGAGACTTATCCTTGACACTGCATTTGACAGTAGTTCATTTCTTTTGATGCTGAGTTGTATTTGCTGTTTGGCCATCCCACAATTTGTTTATCCATTCTCCTAGCTGGTGGATATTTGGGTTGTTTCCAGTTTCTGGCTATTACAAATAAAATTGTTACAAACATTCATGTATAAATCTGTGTGTGGATACATGCTTACTTTTCTCTTGGCTAAATACCTATGAATGGAATAGCTGGATCATATGATAGATGTTTATTTAACTTTCTAAGAAATACAAGTGTATTCTTGTATCTCTGTAATACTTTATGAAAGTATTCTCAAGTCAGTTAATATATTCCTATAAAATTATTTTAAATGACTGTGTAGATAATGTGTTTAACCAATTATTTTTAGGTAGCCATTTAGTGTTTTCCATTACTACAAACAATATTATGATGAATTTACTTGAAACTAAATCTTTGAACATGTTCTTACTTACTTCTTTAAGATAAATGACTAGAAATCAAAGCTTGGCCAAACATTAAAGCTTTTGTTATAGATTGCCTTCTAGACATATGACAAATTAAGTCTTTATCAATGAGAACTTTTCATTTGTGTTCTAGATTTATGTCAGATACAGTTAGTCAAAACTGTATGTTAGATAGTCAAAATACTCCTTTTGTGTAATGAAGCATTTTTTATTTTACTTTATTTAGAATTTATAGATGAAAATAAGTCTAGTCTTAAAACTTGTTTATTCTATTCATATTAGATAGTAAATGAAATTTATCTTTATGAATAAAGTGTACCTATGAAAGAATTACCCTTGGAATTAGGGGATCTGTAAAAAGATAAATTGTGAAGAGATAAAAGATAAATAAGTTGTAGAATAGTAATATATGCTATGATGGCATTTATGTTTTCAAATAAATATTTTTACTAATTAATGCTTTACTATTTAAAGCAGTTTATATAATGTATGGTTCCTATTGAGAGGTGATAGATGATTGCTACATTTACATAGCAAATATATTTATACATATTTATTTTCATTCTGCATACATACTTTCATAGACTCAAAGAAAAATTTAGAAAATATGAATTGCTATACTGTGATGTGTCTAATGGATGGGATTACAGGCAGATTTTCTTTGTACTTTGTTTCATCTGTGTTTGAAGTTTTTTCACAATGAGTATACACAGCTTTAACTATTGGAGAAAATATTATATTTTCTTTTGGAGAAATATAAGAGAGCTCTGCAGTTATGTTCAGAAGACATTTTAGAATGTAGATCTTTTGGAGAAGGTCCAGCTTAGATAAGAGGCTATGACAAGTGTATCCTAATGCTGGAATATATGTCTTCTTTACCAATCTTGGCCTCCCAGTCAGTGTTTGTGTTCCTGAATTGGTAGTCAGCAAAATGAATACTTTTTATTCTTCCCTAAATTCTGTCATGCTACACATATATTGTAACTGATATGTTATGTAGCTTGTCAGTTCTAGCTTTCTAGCACTGGTTATATTTCAGCATACTGCAGCTGGTTCAGGGAGTGTCACATAGTTTCACTCTTTTTTTCTGTACATTTGTCTCTCCATTTGTGTGTTCAGCATTTTGTTGGTCCTTGCACATATTCCATGTATCTATCTATACTCTCACTTTGAATTGGTTAGTCATGCACTGTGTACAGTTTAGCTGGTGACCATTGTGTTCTAAAATAATATTGTTGAAAATATGTAACAAATAATTTCTTCCCAGATTAGATAACTTTTATCTTCAAAGATAACTATAGGTAGCCAAGTGAAAATATTTGAATACCTGAAGTTTATGGTACTGTAGTGGAAAAGTCACTTAAATAGATACCAGGAGACCCATGTAATTGTCCTAGCTCTATTATGCACTTAGGAAGTAGCATCATCTACTTCAGGCTAACAGTACTTGATGGTGAGGTAACCTAACCAGGGTTGAACATGAGGATTAAGCTACATGATGCATGTGAGAGTATTTTATAAATGCTAAAGGACCAGATGGGTGCAGTTCTGACATCTACACCTGCTTCTGTTACTGTGCTAACTGGGAGTCCTTGTGATGGCACGTGTGCTGGTGATGGCCTCACGGTGGTAGTGGGAGGACAGAAGGGAGGCATCGCTAGTACATCTTCAACATCACTTTTTCATAAGCAAGATCTTTTTTTCTCCAGAATAGTTTCCTCATTTAAAAAAATGCACTGTTCTAGGAGCACTCTGAAGTATTTACACATCCAGAAGCTGATCTAGGGAGTGAAGAGAGACAGAAAAATACTGTTTAGTGATTTACTTATAAATGTTAATTCAAGACATATACAAACACAGTAGTTTCTTCTCAATACTAGCTATGAACAGCTCATTAGTAAGTCCTGAAATCTTTATTGCTTTACTGTGACTCTGTAGACACTTTCTCCATAAAACAATGCATTAGGGGATGTACATGCCTTATGTCAATTACTAACCAGCTAAAATATCACCTGCTATCCTTAATTTAAGTATATTTTCTGAATTTTAGCTACAGCAGTTCTATTTTTCTCCTTTTCTTTGGATGGAGGGGTCGAGGGGGTCTTTATTGAGCAACCAGATTTCAACTCATGACTTGTTTAAATATCTCTGTTCAAAAGTTTCTGAACAATTGGAAGAAAATCCCTGATTTATTAGAAGCACATGACTATCAGTAGTTACCTCTTATACTTGCTGTTCTTTAAGATCTTGAGAGAAGAACTTTGACTGCTGTGATTAAAGTCAATTAGAAAAAGCCTTCATGAAAAT
This sequence comes from Manis pentadactyla, assembly GCF_030020395.1. Classification (NCBI taxonomy): domain Eukaryota; kingdom Metazoa; phylum Chordata; class Mammalia; order Pholidota; family Manidae; genus Manis; species Manis pentadactyla. Next base: position 81,811,042 of record NC_080024.1, read on the forward strand.
AGCATTCCCCTAAAAAGCAGAAATGCTTCTTGCTTATCATTTTAAAAATATTTATTGTACACCAATTACAGAAATTACAATGATGAATGCTCTAGTAGAGTTATCTCTTGCATAGTTATTAGTTTGGGTAAGTAAAGGTTCAGCCTCATTATCTAAATATATTATAAACATTTTGTTGATCTTAAATAATCATTCTCAGCCACTTCTATTTGTTCAGACTTCTAGTAATTCAAACATCGAAATATAAATTCTTTGAAATGATTGTTGCTTGTTTTTTCCTAGGTTATTTATGTTTAAAATAGGAAAAATGCTTTTCATAAGTTTAAATAAGGTAAATGAAAGTAAAAATAAGCTTAAAGCACAGTTGTATTCAATATAGCTAAAACCAAAGTGAGCTCTACTTTTATGTTTACCTAATAATATGTCTGCTCTCGGAAGGCAAGAGTTTTCTAGAAAGAGTACTGTTTCATCATGAATTTCAGCATGGGGGAAAATTGTATCTTTTACCTTTGATTTTATATATAAATTGATTTCTTTTATGCTCTAGTGGACCTCTTTTGCCTTGTTAAGAGACACTTGAACTCACTTCTGAGTTCCAGTTAGATTTATGATACTGTTAAGTTGTCTCAAACTATATATTCTTTGCTGAAACATTTAATATTTTACCATCACCTGCAAGGAAGATTGTTCTTTAACTCACTAAAGTAAAATTAAAGGTAATTTAAATTTGAGTTATTAATTTAGTGATCTGTAGGAATTAGGTTTTAACTGAGCTCTAGTGGGAAACTTGCTTGTTTTCAGTTTCAGTGTTTTTTTAAGATAATGTTCTTATTTCTTTGTTACATCATCAACAGACATGAACTAGGTGGGTGTGTCGTCATTACCCTACAGTATGGCAGGCACTTCGGTCTGACCAATCTGCTTTGGTGTAGCACGTCGTGACTTTGGCTTTGTTGGTGGCATATACGATACTCTGGTTGGGGAGACTTTGCAGGCTCTGTAGCTTTCTTTTGGTGGGCTGATGATTTTAATGGAAGTAATTTGCTGCTCCAAAAGTTTGCATAAATACTATATTAGCTGTACCAAGGATCCAACATCAGCTTTTTATACAAATGTATAACCTTATGACTGAAGATAATACACAGGTGCTTCTAAGGTCTCTAGACACTCTATTTCTTAAAATATCTGTCTAATTGATTGGGTATACAATGAAAAACATATAGTAATAAAAGGGATAAATATTAGTTATGTGTATATGCATTAAATATATAGATATATAAACAAATCATATCCTGAGTTAATATAGAAAACATATAATTTCAAATCTTGTCACTGGATACACTAAATCTATGTAAAATTGGTGGCTAAGGAGGTATGGCCACAATTAATCACTTCTGACTGTTTAACATCTTTATAGTCATCATATGGGTTATTTGTTTTGGTGCGGTGGGATGGGGGGTGGAAGAATGACAGTAATTGGTTGAACACCAAAATCAAATCTCCTAGTTTGTAGTTTTGCCAAAAATCCTGGTGACAGTATGTCATTAATGCCATCTTTGGGCTGTTGGCTGCCTGTGGCTTACCACACCAATTTTAAGCAAGTTATTAAAAACATGGGTCACTTAAATATGAGTAGAGTAACTTATAAAGAATAATTTGTGTAACAGGGCATTTAACTAATATAAGTTCTTGGAAAGACAAAACCAATCAGATTCAGATGGCCTTGATTAGAAAAGCTAATTTTTACACTTGCTTATAATGCTAATAAACAATAACTGACATTTATTGAATAATTACCATGCACTGGGCACTCTACTAACGGTCTTGTCTGTTTTGTCCCATTTAAACCTCACATAGGTGGATGTTATTATCCTCCTATACATGAGGAAAGGAAGATTCAGTAGCAAAGTAATTTTGTCCATGGTAATAACATAGTTAGTAAATGGAAAAACAGGTAGGATTCAAACCCTGATGTACCTTGATTTAAAAAATCCATGCTCTTAACCATCACAGTAGTGTTTCTCAAAGTATGTTTTGTAGACCACAGACATAAAAATTATATTAGATAACTATATTAAAAGATTTCTAGGCATTTTTAACAAGTCTCCCAGAGTGACTCTTAAGAACACTACAGTGTGAGAACCACTGCACTATGCTGTACTTTGGCAGCTTGAGTAGGTGAAGACCAGTAAGGGCTGATGGGTAGGAAGATGAGGAATATTCTGATGTTAGGAATGAAATATATGAAATTTTTGAAATATGACTAAGTGCTATACAGACTGGCAATATTTGTAATTTTGGAAAATACAGGTTGTGGTATAGAAGACTTGGCTGACTTAAAGTCTAAATTAAAGATTGAGACTTATGCTTAAGAAGAGAAGGATATTCCCAGTAGACTGAACAGAACTGGGTGCTAACTTTTCCTGCTTCATTAAAGACATTGCCCATACCTATATCATAACACCGAAACATTGTATTTCAACTGTCTCTTTTCCTTCATTAAGCTGTATCCTTGAGACTGGATTCTGGTTTATTCATTGTTTGTGTCTCCATCTCTTAGTTTAGTCCCTAACACATAGAGATCCTTAATAAATGTCAAATTGTCTCACTTTTTTCTTTTAAAACTCTTGGAAGCTACAACCTGGAATCCTGTCTTAGCCAACTTTTAGCAGTTTGAGAGCCTTGAGCCTCACCTTCCTGTCTAAACCCACAGATCCAAGGAGGAGCTTCAAGTTGTCGCTTAGCTTCCATGAACCAACCATTGAAGTCTAACCCAGCCTTGAATCCTCAGTCTTTCCATGTGCCCCAAGAAGAAAGTTTCCAGGAAAACACAGCAGCTTCTCTTCCCTCCTACTCAGTAATACTGATAGAGGGCTCAGTAACTTGACTCTCAACCCTGGGACGACCTACCCTTCAGCTCCACCAGAAGGGCCACCCCAAAAGCAGAACAGACAGGAGACCATTCAACAGTAGAGGTAATAGAAAAAGACGTTGTTACTTCAGTTCTGAAAAGAGAGTTAACTTGGAGAGCCTTCAGTCACAGTATACATCATAAAAATGACTTCAGACTTGACTTTAAATGTTGTCATTTCTGGAATAGTTCTGGGAACCATCAAGTGAAAAAAGTAGCCTCTCATTCCTACTCCTACTCAGGTCAGCAGCACTCAGTAACTTGACCCTCAGGCCTGGTGCCACCCTGCTCTGCACTAGAAGAACTTCCCCAAGGCAGGACACAAAATAGAAAACCATAAAGGAGAGCGGTAGGAAACAAAATTGGCATTTTCAGGGAAAAGTTCCAATTGTGGTTTAATGAAGGCTTGTCCTCTTCAGTGACAGTTAGTCAGTTGCAGCAACAGGACGCTGATTTATGCCAAAGAATTGTATCAGAAAGTATATTCTATCCAGTTTCACTGCTAGTACCAATATGTTCTACCAGTAATTTTAGGATTATCGTGGGGCAAGCCGGGAGGTTTCTGTGATTTGAATTGATTTTTCTTTCTTAAATTTGTCTTCCTCCATGTATCTGCAATTTATATGTCATTTATATAGATTATGCACCTTTCTGATTTCACTTTGCTTAATTCCACTTTATTAATTAGCCATTTTTTGGCACATGCATATGTGTTTTAGAATTCTGAAGCCAATTATAAGATGAAATCCACTGTTAAGAATTTAAAACAAAAGAAACTGTGGAGAAAGCAAAAATAAATTGTTTGGAAAAAACATGATTGTGATAAAGTGTATTTTAGTAAATGTTTATTGCTCCATGATAATGACTTTACTGTTTCCTCTTCAAGGGATTTCTGCTCTTATTCCAGTGTTTTTTAGTACAGAATAAACATGTTTAAAGGGGAGAAAAAACTCTGAGAAACTCTAGTCATGGGGCAAATCCTTGTGGAGAAACAAAAAAGGAAAAAAGCCCTATAGGTCAGGATTAGAGTAGCTGATATCCTTCTCTCTGCTACACATTTCATTTACTTGCTAAAACCTCTCATTGTTCTATGATCTCCTATGCTACAGGTTTTTACTCTTTGCAATATAAAATGCTCCAAGATTTGAATCTTTATTATTCAAACAGTATCTGGCTCTTGTCAGCTGTTTTAGGCAAAATAGGTACTGGTTAGCTGTCCCTTTTTCTTGTCTTGTTTCTAAAATTAGTTATATGACTTTGTCATTTGGTATCCTGTTTATAGTTTGAGCTATATAAAAACCCAGTTATGAGTTATTTAAAATGAAAGGTGAATTCTTTCATATATGCTATGTATAATCAGCATAAAAGAACTTCTTAACACATAGTTTTAAAGCTCTGAGACAGGCATCTCAAGTAGCTTTTAAATCAGTTATCCACACCTAAATGTAAGTGAGAATTGTACATTTTTCTGCTTGTCATCAACTTCTTCTTCTCCTTGGTCTTAACCATGTTTCACTAACCATGTCCGTCTGTTGTGTCTTATTAAGAATTTGTACACCCATCAGCTTCACACTGTTACAGGAGTATAGTACAAAAGCTTCACGGTGAATATGACTTCATGTTTTCTGAGATGAAGTTTTCCTCTCCGGGTAAGCACTGGTTTTACTTTTTACTATAGATGTAGACCCTTTAGAAGATGACTATGAGTATGAAATATGATTTCGGAATACGCATTCCTTTGAGAAAAAATTTAATGAGAATATTTAAAGCATTCTGCAATGTAGCCAACAATTTATTAGACTTCTCAGTGGCTCCTTGAATTTGAGTATACATATATATGATATTTGAGGGACAGGTACATATATATGATATTTGAGGGACAGGTTTTGCTTAAGTTAAATGAAAAATTTTTTTCTTCTTCCTTTCATCACCTGACCTACCAGTACAATCTGATCTTAAACGTATTTCTTTAGACCAAGAGATATAAGCAATTTTTCATTTCTGTGTTTTATATTAACAATTGTTTACAATCTGCCTGGGGACTATGCTGCTTGCTTTTTGCTGTATTTACAGAGGCTTCTGATGATGATAGTGACAGTGGTGATAGACATTACTGAGAGAACAGTAGCCAGAAAAGCCTCCTCCCTCTTTGAGGTAGAGTAGGCAGAGGTCCCTTCTCTGTGGTCCCATAATGGCCTCTGCGTACTTTTTTTTTTTAAATAATTATTTTTTATTGAAGGGTAGTTGACACACAGTATTACATTACTTTCAGGTGTACAACACAGTGATTCAACATTTATATACATGATAGTTCTAGGTACCAGCTATCACCATACCAAGTTGTTACAATATTTTGACTATATTCCTTATGCTATACATTACATCCCGGTTACTTATTTATTTTACAATAGGAAGTGTGTATATATATATATATATATATATATATACATATATATATGTATATATATATATATGTGTGTGTGTTTGTCAGGGCATCTCTCATATTTATTGATCAAATGGTTGTTAACAACAATAAAATTCTGTATAGGCGGGTCAATGCTCAATGCACAATCATTAATCCACCCCAAGCCTAATTTTCATCAGTCTCCAATCTTCTGAACTCTGCCTACTTTTGAATGCTCTACTTGCCATTTTATAATTCTGTGCTTCTAGATCTATCTCCCTGAATAGAATGAACTCGTTGGGGAAAGAAAATATTTATTAATGTTTTTATTTCCTGTACCTGGCAGGATGCTTAGCCTACAGCATATTGTAGATACTATGTAAATGTTTATGAGGAAATTGAGAGAATTGACTCTCTCTCATTGGTTATTACTATTTTAAACTAAAGTTGTGCTTCTATGGACCGAGATAGTCAGCCAAAAACATATTTATATTGCTTTTAACAATTTCTCTGTTATTAATAGTTCTATTTGTTCATTTTCCAGAAAATACTGTATTTCAGTTTACCAAGGAGGCTTAATGTTTGAAATGTATTCATATGCAGATAATTTTGTTCAGTATAGTCAAATGCTGATAGGCCTTAACATGAAGGTACTTTGACCTGATTATTACATGGCTTCAAGCCACTTTGTTAACCGTTCTCCATACATACAACTCATGCGTGTCTATTTTATTACTCTATGAAGATAAATGACATGGTAGTTTTTACCGTTTTTTCTCTTTTTTAGAGAAACTCATTAATGGAAACAGAGGGGTACAAGTTATTCATAATGCAAAATAACCCATCCAGTTATTTATAAATGCATGTTTGAAATGTCTGAGCTGAAATTTTGTTTTCCATTATGCCTTATGCATATGATATTTACTGTTAGTGATTTTAGCATTCTTAATAAAATAAAATAACAATCCTATGTAAGCTAGTTTCCCAATTCAATTCCCATTCAATTTTCTTATGTAACTTTTTTCATTAACTTCTATTTCCTCCCTCAAAGTAATATCATCTTACATTTCAATTACGTTTTGCCCTCTAAACTGCATGTTTAGCTAACTTAAATTCCCCTTGAGAGACAAGTAGAAATCTTTAAAAGGCCTGTCCTTTTACTTTACATTAATGATATAAAAGCAAACCTCAGTGTCCCTTTTGTTCTCCAATAGCCTGAGAATAAATTTATGCAAATTTCATTGAACATCTGTTATTTATAAGTCACTGTTCTTAGTGCACTGTTCTTGTGATGCTTCGCATCAGATTGCATAAGACATGCTTTCAAGTCAATTGGAATAAATAAGACCTATTTGTATAAAAGTGCAAGAGCAAGGCAGGATTTTTGAAGGAGACGGTATTTGAGTTGGAACTTGAAGAACTGTTGAAAGGATCTGGTCCCTCTGACTGATACCTTTGGGTGGGTACATTTGGATTGCTGCTGCCCTTGCTGATTAACTCCCATTTTGGCTGCTTCCTATCTTTCTATTTTGCTAAAGTATTACTGACTTTGAAGTCCTTAAAGTGGTTTTACATCTATCTACTGTGATCCATCCATATGCTGATTGTATTAATTAGAATATTCTGTTTTTTCTAAAAATCTGTTACTAGTTTGTGCTTTCCTACAATGGTGGAAGCAAATTTAGAGTGGGGGGAGGTAAGTTTCAGGTGACAGTAACAGTGTGAGCTAAAGTACCGAATTCAAAAAGTATGAGGACTGTATGGGGACCAAAGTGGTCCAGGTTGACTGGAGCAAATAAGGGGGGAAAGGTGAATGGTAATAGGAAGTATTAGTTAGGGCATGAAAGATGGGTTAAAACTGTATTTAGAGAGGTTCTGTACACTAAATAGGCTAAAGAGTATTATGGGTTTAATTAATGCCATAAATATGTAAAAGCTAAGGGGAATTTTTAAATAGAGAAATGGCATTTTCAGAGTTTTGCTTTAGGAAAGTTAATTTGTACTGGAATTGGGAAATCCTGGAGCCATGGTGATTACCTTGACAAATATTACAGTAAACCAGGGGAAATTTAATCAGGATAATATGGGCTAATGTGGCAGAACTCAGTTTGGCTGGGGGGGAAAGGAAGGTGTGGAGGAAACAAGCTCCAGATGTAAGAGAGGTTACAGAACAAAAATGTCAAGCCCTGGCATTCTTTGACACGCAACATGATTTTTTTGTTTAGTGGCCAGTTTGCTGACACTGATTATGTGATCATTTTCAGTTTTTATTTATTTTGTAATCTTACTTGTTAAGTTTTACTGTCTTTGGAACCTTTCTTTCATCCTACATCCATTATTATTGACCCCTTTTTATTTGCAGTTTTAGTCTAATTGACTTTCCCCTTTTCCCGTCTACACCCTAACGTGTCCTAGGACAGGGCTCATTAAGTAGCAGAGAACACACTCAAACTAACTCTTGTCAAGGGAGGACTGTGTAAGGCTCAGAGATGTCTCAGAAATTCATGGATAAGAAAAGCTTAGCTAGGCATCATAGGAACTAGAAAGCTAAAAGAATATCTTTTTCTTAAAGAAGCAGTTTTGTTCTTTCTAATGACTTCTCTGTTTCTTGATACACATCTAACCCTCTTTTATCTCTTCTAGCTGGCTTCTGACTGCTTATTCCTTTTATAATGCCTCCTAAAATTCCCTGTTTTCACATGCTCTTTCAGTTCAGTTCCTCACAAGTAACTGGCAGCATCCCTCTTTGTTTCTCAGTCCTTTCCCTCAGTATTTCCCAAGAGAGGAAATTTAATGTATCCAACTCCCTCAGTCCAAGTCATAGTATCCTTTCTGATCCAGCAATCTTTTGGCTACAAGTAATAAAAGCCTGACTCAAATTGGTATAAAAATGAAGAAATATATTATCTCCTATAACAGGAAGTCTGGATGAAGGGCAGCCTTTAATGTTGATTGATTAGAGGTTCAACATTGTCATCAGAAATTTCAAGTTCTGTGCATCCCTTCACTCTACCATACTTGGGATTGGCTTTATCCTTTGTAAAGTGGCTACAGCCATTCCAGGCATCACATCCAGAAAAAAACAACATTCAGAGAAAAAGTGGCCATTTCTTCCTGTGGCTTATTCTTAGAAGTGAAAGAAAAATTCCTAAAATATGGAGATGAGCAGATGCCCCTTCATGTTTTATTGGCCAGATTTGCGGGTAGAGATTTCTTTTGGTTAATAAACTCTATTGGTAAGAAAGAGAAGCCATCGGAATATACCATTGCTAAACCCATCACTGCTAAGCTGAATGAGATTACTGAAAGACTAAATCAGACCCACATCTGGAGTTGGGATTTCACTCTGGTCATTTTGTTCTGGTAAATTAAGCCTTATATCTGGAGAGTAGAAATGAGTGGCAGTATATTAATAGGAACCCAGAAAAGTCCTTCTGTTCAAAGGTATATGAATGTACACATTGGTTCTTCTTTTAAAATGAAAATTAGTCCTGGAAAATTACCTGAAGAAGTCAGAGTTCTATCAAGATCAGAGTTTACTGCAATTACCTCTGGGACAGGTACGTACCCTTTTCCAGGTTAGCTATGGCCTGGAGAGGGAGGTTTGTTATAAAATATATACATAATACAAAATAATGCTACTTTCTATTATGAGGGTCTAGTCTCCCTAAATGGCATGGCAGACAGGTACCCTGAAATATATCTGGCATATACTGCTTTGGGTCCACTCTCTGAATCCTTATAGACACAGGTCTTCCACAGAGATTTTCAGTAACAAACACACTTGCAATGAAATAGTGCTTCTTACTATTATCAGAAAAAACATTGAGTATTCAGTCATAAAACTTCCACAAACTTTGAAATATAATTTAGAGAAAGTACTTTGTTCACAATGAGCATACCATATAAGATTATAGTGCCAGTCACTGAACAACATATTAGAACAGATGGACCTAACAGACAGACATCTACAGAACACTCCATCCAAAAGCAGCAGGATACACATTCTTCTCAAGTGCCCATGGAACATTTTCAAGAATAGATCATATACTAGGCCACAAGAAGAGCCTCAGTAAATTCAAAAAGACTGACATTGTACCAACCAGCTTCTCAGACCTTAAAGGTATGAAACTATAAGTAAATTACGCAAAGAAAATGAAAAAGCCCACAAACATGGAGGCTTCAAAACATGCTCCTAAATAGTCAATGGATCAATGACCAAATAAAAACAGAGATCAAGCAATATATGGAGACAAGTGACAATAATAATTCAACACTGTAAAATCTGTGGTATGCAGCAAAGGCCGTGCTAAGAGGGAAGTATATTACAATACAGGCCTACCTCAGGAAAGAAGAACAATCCCATATGAACAGTCTAAACTCACAATTAACAAAACTAGACAAAGAAGAACAAATGAGGCCCAAAGTCAGTAGAAGGAAGGATGTAATAAAGATTAGAGCAGAAATAAATAATATCGAGAAAAATAAAACAAAAGAAAGAATCAATGAAAGCAGGAGCTGGTTCTTCAAGAAAATAAACAAAATAGATAAACTGCTAGCCAGACTTATCAAGAAAAAAATAGAGTCTACACACATAAACAGAATCAAAAATGAGAAAGGAAATATCACTACAGAAATACAAAGAATTATGAGAGAATACTATGAAAAATTATATGGTAACAAACTGGATAACCTAGAAGAAATGGACAACTTCCTAGAAAAATACAACTTTCCAAGGCTGACCCAATAAGAAACAAAAAATCTGAACAGACCAATCACTAGTAATGAGGTTGAACTGGTAATCAAAAAACTACCTAAGAACAAAATTCCTGAACCAGATGGCTTCACTGCTGAATTTTATCAAACATTTAGTGAAGATCTAATACCCATTCTCTTTTAAGTTTTCCAAAAAGTAGAAGAGCAGGGAATACTCCCAAATTCATTCTACGAGGCCAGCATCACCCTAATACCAAAACCAGGCAAAGACACCACAAAAAAAATTACAGACCAGTATCCTTGATGAACACAGATGCAAAAATACTCAACAAAATATTAGCAAACAGAATTCAAAAATACATCAAAAAGATCATCCATCATGATCAAGTGGGATTTATTCCGGGGATGCAAAGATGGTACAACATTCGAAAATCTATCAACATCATTCACCACATCAACAAAAAAGACAAAAACAACATGATTATCTCCATGGATGCTGAAAAAGCATTCAACAAAATTCAACAACCATTCATGATAAAAACTCTCAACAAAATGGGCATAGAGGGCAAGTACCTCAAAATAATAAAGACCATATATGACAGACCCATAGCCACCATCATACTTAAGAGTGAGAAGCTGAAAGATTTTCCTTTAAGATCGGAACAAACAAGGATGTCCACTCTCCTTACTTTTATTCAACATAGTTCTGGAGGTAGTAGCCACAGCAATGAGACAACACGAAGAAATAAAAGGCATCTAGATTGGCAAGGAAAACATTAAACTGTCCCTGTTTGCAGATGACATGATATTGTACATAAAAAACCCTAAAGAATCCACCCCAAAACTACTAGAACTAGTGTCTGAATTCAGCAAAGTTGCAGGATACAAAATTAATATACAGAAATCTGTTGCATTCCTACACACTAACGAGGAATTGGCAGAAATTGAAGTCAGGAAAACAATTCTATTCACAATTTCATCAAAAAGAATAGAATACCTAGGAATAAAGCTAACCAAGGAAGTGAAAGACCTATACTCTGAAAAGTACAAGACACTCATAAGAGAAATTAAAGAAGATACCAATAAATAGAAACACATCAAATGCTCATGGATGGGAAGAACTAATATTGTCAAAATGGCCATCCTGCCTAAAGCAATCTGCAGATTCAAGGAAATCCCTATCAAAATACCAATGGAATTCCTCAACAAACTAAAGCAAATCATTCTATAATTCATTTGGAACCACAAAAGACCCTGAAGAGCCAAAGCAATCCTGATAAGGAAGAATAAAGTGGGAGGGATTATGCTCCCTGACTTCAAGCTCTACTACAAAGCCACAGTAATCAAGACAACTTGGTAGTGGCACAAGGACAGACCCATAGACCAATGGAACAGACTAGAGAGCCTGATATAAACCCAAGCACATATGGTCAATTAATATATGGCAAAGGAACCATATACATATACAATGGGGAAATGACAGTGCATCAACAACTAGTGTTGGAAAAACTGGACAGCTACATGCAAGAAAATGAAGCTGGACTATTGTCTAGCCCCATGCCAAAAAGTAAACTCAAAATGGATCCAAGACCTGAATGTAAGTCATGAAACCATAAAACTCTTAAAAGAAAACATAGGCAAAAATCTCCTGAATGTAAACATGAGCAACAACTTTTTCCTGAACACATCTCTTCGGGTAAGGGAAACAAAGTAAAAAAAATGAACAAATGGGACTGCATAAAGCTAAAAAGCTTCTGTACAGGAAAGGACACCATCAGCAGAACAAAAAGACATCCTACTTTATGGGAGAATATATTTGTAAATAACATATCCGACGGGTTAACATCCAAAATATATAAAGAACTCAAGCGTCTCAACCCCCAACAAGCAAACAACCCAATAAAAAATGGGCAGAGGATGTGAACAGACATTTATCCAAAGAAGTAATTCAGATGGCCAACAGGCACATGAAAAGATGCTTCTTAACATCACTAATTATCAGGGAAATGCAAATTAAAACCACAATGGGATATCACCTCACACCAGTTAGGATGGCCAACATAGAAAAAACTAGGAACAAAAATGCTGGCGAAGATGTGGAGAAAGGGGAACCCTCCTACACTGCTGGTGGAGATGTAACCTACTTCAACCATTGTGGAAAGCAGTATGGAGGTTCCTCAGAATGCTCAAAATAGACTTACCATTTGACCCAGGAATTCCACGTCTAGGAATTTACCCTAAGAATGCAGCACTTCAGTTTGAAAAAGACAGATTCACCCCTATGTTTATTACTGCACTATTTACAATAGCCAAGAAATGGAAGTGTGTCCTTCCTTTTCTAAGTGTCCATCAGTAGATGAATGGATAAAGAAGATGTGGTACATATACACAATGGAATATTATTCAGCCATAAGAAGAAAACAAATCCTACAATTTGCAACAACATGGATGGAGCTAGAGGGTATTATGCTCAGTAAAATAAGCCAAGTGGAGAAAGACAAATACCAAATAATTTCACTCATCTGTGGAGTATAAGAACAAAGGAAAAACTGAAGGAACAAAACAGCAGCAGAATCACAGAACCCAATAATGGACTAACAGTTACCAAAGGTAAAGAGACTGGGGAGGATGGGAGGGTAGGGAGGGATAAGGGCGGGGAAGAAGAAAGGGGGTATTATGATTAGTATGTATAATGTGGGGGGTGGGGGAAAGGGGAGAGCTGTGCAACACAGAGAAGACAAGTAGTGATTCTACAACATCATACTATGCTGATGGATAGTGACTGTAATGGGGTTTGTGGGGGGGGACTTGGGGTAGGGGAGAGCCTAGTAAACAATGTTCTTCATGTAATTGTAGATTAATGACAACAAAGTTAAAATATAAATTAAAATTTTTTAAAGTTAGATTTAGTTGTGGATAGAAATTACAGCTATTCAGAATATATAATATTGTACTAGATATTTGTGCCTTCAGAGGGCATCTTTTAAAATACTCATTGAAGGCTCTTGTTAGTAATTTTAATAGAGAAGTATTATTTTTTTTTAATGATGAGATAGACCCAGGTTATGGTTGTGAGCTGGGTAAATAAGGAGGGAAATGTATAAAATGAAGTTTGGAAGAGAGTAAGAACAGCAGTTAACTCCTTTATTATCACTCACATACATGGTCCTTTTCTCTCCACTTCCACATGGGTCTCATTTTGACTGGAATAGAACTCAACTGGCAAGAGTCTGGAAAGGTGTGCTCATACAGAAGACATGACAGTCCACAGAAAAATAGTTGCTATTCATAATCTGAACAGATATTCTAGCTTTATGGAATTGCTATGTTTTATCAAAATGATTATAAATAAAATGTGTTTTCATTTTGACCTTCATATAATATTAGAAATCTTTTCCCACACATACACAAAAAAATTTATGACAAACTGAGTTGGAAAACTTCTTAGTAAACTAGCAGTGCAGATGTTAATCACTTGGTGGTGTTCAGGCTATGGTGATTTTCCTAGCTGTAATGACTTTATGGTCCTTATACTTTAATTTTGGTTTGCCTTTGAATGCATCATTCTTTGGCCCCATAGCATCACCTAAGATCTTGGCTGTCCCTTTTTCACTGACCATAAACTACAGTTCCAAATCTTGCCCCACAATTTCAGTTCCTAAGTGTTTCTCTGCTTTTTATCTGTGTGTTGTAAAGCCCACATTTGATAAAGCTCCTTTCATTCATGGCACAAGCCACAACCTAATTATAAAATTTTAAGTGCTGTGAATTAAGTCTTTGTCATTCATCTTCATGATGGAATTTTCTTCAGAAAACATAAATCCAGAAACTCTGTGCATGTGAGTGATAAAATCATGTTAGGAGAGGGTGGAGCCAACATGGTGGCATGAGAAGGACAGTGGGAATCTCCTCCCAAAAACATATATATTTTTGAAAATACAACAAATACAACTAATCCTAAAAGAAAGACCAGAAGACACAGGACAACAGCCAGACTACATCCACACGTGCTAGAGCCCAGCACCTGGTAAAAGGGGTAAGATACAACCCCTGGCCGGCGGGACCCGAGAACACCTCCCCCCAGCTCCTGGCGGGAGGGAGAGGGAGCCCAGGACTGATAAACACCCAGCCCCAGCCACCCGCACCAGAGCGCAGACACAGTGCATGCGTGGAGGGCTGGAAACTAGGGAAATAGTGCAGCAAGACCTCTGAGCGGGTGCTGAAGCTGATGCCCCTGTAACAAAGAAAAGCGAGTGCTTTTTGAAAGTCTTAAAGGGGCAGGGACTTAACAGCTAGACGGAAACAATACAGGTCACAGCCCAGTGGCTGGAAATTACAGGGAAAACCGGGCGCACTAACCCCCTGGGCAACAGCTCTGAGACCCCTCATGGAGGTAAACAGCCAAGCAGCCCCCTCCCATCCATTACCCCTCCAGGCACTGCAAAAGCAGAGAAAAAGCCTAAGGCAAACAACACCCACAGAAAGGGAGATCCCTCCACTCCAGCCGGGCAAGACACAAAGACACAGCCTACATGCAATTGCCCAACACAAGCCAGTAGGGGTCGCAGTTGTCCCAGTAAAGAAAGGCCAGTAGCAAGAGAAAAGTTTGGCCCTCCCAGCTGACTGTCAATAGCACCTGTAAACATGAAAAGACAAAAAAATATGATCCAGACAAGACTAACCCAGACAGCTTGGGCATCTACTACATCTTCCCCTGAGAAGGAACCTGGGGAGATAGATTTAACCAGTCTTCCTGAAAAAGAATTCAAAACAAAAGTCATAACCATGCTGATGGACTTGCAGAGAAATATGCAAGAACAAAGGAAGGAGAAAACAGAAATAAAACAAGCTCTGGAAGGACTTCAAAACAGAATGGAGGAGATGCAAGAGACCATTAATGGACTAGAAAACAGAGAACAGGAACACAGAGAAGCTGATGCAGAGAGAGATAATAGGATCTCCAGGAATGAAAAAATTTTAAGAGAGCTGAGTGACCAATCGAAATGGAACAATATCCGCATTATAGGGGTACCAGACGAAGAAGAGAGAGAAAAAGGGATAGACAGTGTCTTTGAAGAAATAATTGCCGAAAACTTCCCCAAACTAGGGGAAGAAATGGCCTCTCAGACCACAGAGGTACACAGAACTCCCATGACAAGGGATCCAAGGAGGGCAACACCAAGACACATAATAACTAAAATGGCAAAGATCAAAGACAAGGACAAAGTATTAAAGGCAGTCAGAGAGAAAAGAAAGGTTACCTACAAAGGAAAACCCATCAGGCTATCATCAGACATCTCAACAGAAACCCTACAGGCCAGAAGAGAATGGCATGATATACTTAATGCAAAGAACAGAAGGGCCTCGAACCAAGACTACTGTATCCAGCATGAATATCATTTAAATATAAAAGAGGGATTAAACAATTCCCAGACAAGCAAAAGTTGAGGGAATTTGCCTCCCACAAATCACCTCTACAGGGAATCCTAAAGGGACTGCTCTAGATGGGAGAACTCCTAAAAAGAGCACAGAACAAAACACCCAACATATGAAGAAGGGAGGAAGAGGAATAAGTAGGGAGAGAAATAAAGAATCATCAGACCGCATTTATAATAGCTCAACAAGCAGGTTAAATTAGACAGCAAGATAGTAAAGAAGCTAACCCTGAACCTTTGGTAACCACAAACTTAAAGCCTGCAATGGCAATAAGTTCATACCTTTCAATAATCACCCTAAATGTAAATGGACTGAATGCACCAATCAAAAGACACAGAGTAATAGAATGGATAAAAAAGCAAGGTCCATCCATATGCTGCTGACAAGAGGCTCACCTCAAACCCAAAGACATGCACAGACTTAAAGTCAAGAGATGGAAAAAGATATTTCATGCAAACAACAGAGAGAAGAAAGCAGGTGTTGCAATTCTGGTATCAGACAAAACAGTCTACAAAATTAAGAAAGTAACAAAAGACAAAGAAGGACATTACATAATGATAAAGGGCTCAGTCCAAGAAGAGGATATAACCATTATAAATATATATGTACCCAATACAGGAGCACCAACATACCTGAAACAAATACTAACTGAACTAAAGGAGGAAATAGAATGCAATGCATTCATTTGGGGAGACTTCAACACACCACTCACTCCAAAGGACAGATCCACCAAACAGAAAATAAGTAAGGACACAGAGGCACTGAACAACACGCTAGAACAAATGGACCTAATAGACATCTACAGAACTCTACATCCAAAAGCAACAGGATACACATTCTTCTCAAGTGCAACTGGAACTTTCTCCAGAATAGACCACATACTAGGCCACAAAAAGAGCCTCAGTAAATTCCAAAAGATTGAAATCCTACCAACCAACTTTTCAGACCACAAAGGCATAAAACTAGAAATAAACTGTACAAAGAAACCAAAAAGGCTCACAAACACATGGAGGCTTAACAACACGCTCCTAAATAATCAATGGATCAATGACCAAATCAAAATGGAGATCCATCAACATATGGAAATGAACGACAACAACAACACTAAGCCCCAACTTCTGTGGGACACAGCAAAAGCAGTCTTAAGAGGAAAGTATGTAGCAATCCAAGCATATTACAAAAGGAAGAACAATCCCAAATGAATGGTCTAATGTCAAAATTATCAAAATTGGAAGAAGAAGAACAAATGAGGCCTAAGGTCAGCAGAAGGAGGGACATAATAAAGATCAGAGAAGAAATAAATAGAATTGAGATGAATAAAACAATAGCAAAAATCAATGAAACCAAGAGCTGGTTCTTTGAGAAAATAAACAAAATAGATAAACCTCTAGCCAGACTTATTAAGAGGAAAAGAGAGTCAACACAAATCAGCAGTATCAGAAAGAAGAAAGGAAAAATAACAACGGACCCCACAGAAATACAAAGAATTATTAGAGAATACTATGAAAACCTATATGCTAACAAGCTGGGAAACCTAGGAGAAATGGACAACATCCTAGGAATATACAACCTTGAAAGACTGACCCAGAAAGAAACAGAAAAATCTAAACAGACCAATTACCAGCAATGAAATTGAAGCGGTAATCAAAAAACTACCAAAGAACAAAACCCCCGGGCCAGATGGATATACCTCAGAATTTTATCAGACATAAAGGGAAGACATAATACCAATTCTCCTTAAAGTTTTCCAAAAAATAGAAGAGGAGGGGATACTCCCAAACTCATTCTATGGAGCTAACATCACCCTAATACCAAAACCAGGCAAATACCCCAACAAAAAAGAAAACTACAGACCAATATCCTTGATGAACGTAGATGCAAAAATACACAACAAAATATTAGCAAACCGAATTCAAAAATACATCAAAAGGATCGTACAAAATGACCAAGTGGGATTCATCCCAGGGATGCAAGGATGGTACAACATTCGAAAGTCCATCAACATCATCCACCACATCAACAAAAAGAAAGACGAAATTCACATGATCATCTCCATAGATGCTGAAAAAGCATTTGACAAAGTTCAACATCCATTCATGATAAAAACTCTCAGCAAAATGGGAATAGAGGGGAAGTATCTTACCATAATAAAGGCCATCTATGATAAACCCACAGCCCATATTATATTGAACAGCAAGAAGATGAAAGCTTTTCCTCTGAGATCGGGAACTAGACACTGATGCCCACTCTCCCCACTGTTATTTAACATAGTACTGGAGGTCCGAGGCACGGCAATCAGACAAAACAAAAAAATACTAGGAATCCAGATTGGTAAAGAAGAAGTTAAACTGTCGCTATTTGCAGATGACATGATACTGTACATAAATATCTCTAAAGACTCCACCCCAAAACTACTAGAACTGGTATTGGAATACAGCAAAGTAGCAGGATACAAAATCAACACACAGAAGTCTGTGGCTTTCCTATACACTAACAATGAACCAACAGAAAGAGAAATCAGGAAAACAACTCCATTCACAATTGCATAAAAAAAAAAAAACCTAGGAATAAACCTAACCAAAGAAGTGAAAGACTTATACTCTGAAAACTACAAGTCACTCTTAAGAGAAATTAAAGGTGACACTAACAAATGGAAACTCATCCCATGCTCTTGGCTAGGAAGAATTAATATCGTCAAAATGGCCATCCTGCCCAAAGCAATATACAGATTTGATGCAATCCCTATGAAACTACCAGCAACATTCTTCAATGAACTGGAACAAATAATTCAAAAATTCATATGGAAACACCAAAGACGCCAAATAGCCAAAGCAATCTTGAGAAAGAAGAATAAAGTAGGGGGGATCTGACTCCCCAACTTCAAGCTCTACTATAAAGCCATAGTAATCAAGACAATTTGGTACTGGCACAAGAACAGAGCCACAGACCAATGGAACAGACTAGAGAATCCAGACATTAACCCAGACATATATCATCAATTAATATTTGATAAAGGAGCCATGGACATACAATGGCGAAATGACAGTCTCTTCAACAGATGGTGCTGGCAAAACTGGACAGCTACATGTAGGAGAATGAAACTGGACCATTGTCTAACCCCATATACAAAAGTAAATTCAAAATGGATAAAGACCTGAATAGAAGTCATGAAACCATTAAACTCTTGGAAGAAAACATATTCAGAAACCTCTTAGACATAAACATGGGTGACCTCTTCTTGAACATATCTCCCTGGGCAAGGAAAACAACAGCAAAAATGTACAAGAGGGACTATATTAAGCTGAAAAGCTTCTGAACAGCAGAAGACGCCGTCAATAGAACAAAAAGGAACCCTACAGTATGGGAGAATGTATTTGAAAATGACAGATCCGATAAAGGCTTGACGTCCAGAATATATAAAGAGCTCACATGCCTCAACAAACAAAAAACAAATAACCCAATCAAAAAATGTGCAGAGGAACTGAACAGTTCTCCAAAAAAGAAATACAGATGGCCGACAGACACATGAAAAGATGCTCCACATCGCTAATTATCAGAGAAATGCAAATTGAAACTACAATGAAGTATCACCTCACACCAGTAAGGATGGCTGCCATCCAAAAGACAAACAACAACAAATGTTGGCGAAGCTGTGGAGAAAGGGGAACCCTCCTACACTGCTGGTGGGAATGTAAATTAGTTCAACCATTGTGGAGAGCAGTATGGAGGTACATCAAAATGCTCAAAACAGACTTACCATTTGACCCAGGAATTGCACTCCTAGGAATTTACCCTAAGAATGCAGCAATCAAGTTTGAGAAAGACCAATGCACCCCTATGTTTATCGCAGCACTATTTACAATAGCCAAGAATTGGAAGCAACCTAAATGTCCATCGATAGATGAATAGATAAAGAAGATGTGGTACATATACACAATGGAATACTACTCAGCCATAAGAAAAGGGCAAATCCTACCATTTGCAGTAACATGGATGGAGCTGGAGGGTATTATGCTCAGTGAAACAAGCCAAGCGGAGAAAGAGAAATACCAAATGAGTTCACTCATCTGTGGATTATAAGAACAAATGAAGGAACAAAACAACAGCAGAACCACAGAACTCAAGAATGGACTAACAGGTACCAACGGGAAAGGGACTGGGGAGGATGGGTGGGTAGAGAGGGATAAGGGGGGGCAATAAGAAGGGGGTATTAAGATTAGCATGCATGGGGGGTGGGAGAAAGGGGAAGGCTGTGCAACACAGAGAAAACAAGTAGTGATTCTACAACATTTTGCTATGCTTATGGCCAGTGACCGTAAAGGGGCTTATAGGGGGGACCTGGTATAGGGGAGAGCCTAATAAACATAATATTCATCATGTAAGTGTAGATTAATAATAACAAAAAAAAAAGCAGTTCCTGTGTGTTGACCTCCAATGTGTTCTACACAATGGTATAAATTGCATATAAAAGTGTAGGCAAAGAGTCTGTTTGTGTTTATACAGAGGATCAAAGCCTAATTTGGCTACCCAAAAAATGAACTAAGATACGATATGAAAAAGAACTTCCAACATCAGCACTCTCTGGAAGACTCATGCCAGAAGATGATCATCAAAAAACCCCAACAAAGATCCATGCACTGCTACAGGTGTAGATGCACTCATCCCACCAGTTCCTGGACTTGCCATGGGAATGAAGAAGGAGATATCTAAGCTGGCCTGTGCATACAGTAAAACAACAAATTTGACTGGATCTATACTGTTGGAAGTCAACCAAGAATTAGGAGAAGTGCAAATTGTAGCGCTCCAAAATCTTACAACTACAGACTATTTACTGTTAAAAGAACATAAGGGATGTAAACATTCCCCAGGAATGGGTTGTTTTAATTTGTCTGATTTCTCTCAGACTGTTCAAGTTCAGTTGGACAATATCCACCATATCATAGATAAGTTTTCACAAATGCCTAAAGTGCCTAACTGGTTTTCTTGGTTTCACTGGAGATGGCTGGTAATTACAGGTATGCTTTGGTTATGTAACTATACTCCTATTATGTTAATATGTGTGTAATTTAATTAGTAGTTTAAAACCTATACATGCTGAAGTTACTCTACAAGAAGATATGTCAAAGAAATAATCAATCTTCCCATGTTTTTTTTCGCCTGCTACTTCTATAGCTTTTCTTCTTCCTACCTAATTACAAGCCCTAAATAGAATTCGTGCCTCATATCGAATTTACCAAGTATCATAATTCTTCCAAGTGGTAAAGATACCTCAAGACAAATGCTGGGCATAGAAGCCACAGGGCATAAATATGCAAAGAAGGAAAAAGCTAACCTTTTCAAACAATAACCTTCTCTCTTACTTACCAACTTTACATTTCCCTGTATGGCCCCGGAAGATGACTGGTTAGCCAGAGACGTGTAAGATTTCTCAAGGGAGGAACAACCTAAGACAGGCACAGTCGCAGGGGGGCCATCAGGTGAGATATTGGGGATCAACAGAGGTGAGGCTTAGAACCTCACCCCCCCGTTCTGAGAGAAATCTTCTGCATAGGTGGATGTTTTATTGCCCTTGTCTAGCTTGGATTAACACTTAGTCTACAGGCACACACCTGATCATCTGCGTTTGCTCTCTTAAAACACTAAACTACGTTTTCTACCTTTATCTTGTATCTACCTACCACTTCAGCATTTTATTAAAAACAATAATAACAAAGAGTGAAATGTGGTATCCACATATAAATCAAGTATAAAAATCAAATGAATATTCATATTTGAACTGACTGTTTATAGTTCATAATGCATGAGCAAAACTGAAAGTTTCTGTGATGACTGCCCTTGTACTGTTCACCATGTAACTTATTCACTGTGTAAGAATTTGTTCTCCATGTGAGAACTTGTTCGTTATGCTTCAGAAGATGGGAGACTGACGAAAATTAGGCTTGGGGTGGATTAATGATTGTGCATTGAGCATTGACTCCCCTATACAGAATTTTATTGCTGTTAACAACCGTTTGATCAATAAATATGAGAGATGCCCTCACCAAAAAAAAAGTACACACTTCCAATTGTAAAATTAATAAGTAACCAGGATGTAATGTATAGCATAAGGAATATAGTCAAAATATTGTAACAACTTGGTATGGTGATAGCTGGTACCTAGAATTATCATGTATATAAATCTTTAATCACTGTGTTGTACACCTTAAACTAATGTAATATTGTGTGTCAACCACCCTTCAATAAAAAATAATTATCTACAAAAAAAAAACCATGTTAACATTGATTGCTGTCAGTACAAAAGCACTGACAGATCTGTTCTTTCCAATTTGCTTGGTTAATGGACATCCTTATTTGTAGATAAGCTTAGTAGTCCACAAATTTTTGACTAGTTCTACTTAAACTGTGGGTAATACTAGTACATGGTAATTTAAATTAAAAACAGGGCAAGCTCGGAATTTCCCCAAGGCTTTTGATTTAGCTCCTCTTGGAGTTACACAGCCCTACAAGTGTGTTACACTCTGATAGAACATTCTTTGATTGTGCCTATGATGTTGAGTAAACCTTAGAGTGATGATTTTTTTAGTGCACAATCAAAATTATACAGAAATCAATTTTTTATTGTTAACATTCTTGTTATATTTGGCCAGTTAAACAGTGATTAGATTTATAGCAGGACTTAATAAATTCCTAGAAAGTAAAGTGGGTTTATGATTTAATTTTTTCTCCTTCTTCTCAAAGAGGAAGGATAAAGAGAACAGAAAAGATTGATTAGAAGGGCAAGCAGAGACTGTTGAGAAACTGCTAATTATGCAACAAAATAGAAAATTCTTGCTCTGAAATCTACAGAAAACAACACCTTTAAGAGGATACAAGACTTAAAATTTTTAATGTCTTTTAAGTCATAGAGCTCTGTTCTACCTTTGGTGAATATGAAGCTTTGAGTAAGGATGCAGATACTTACTAAACCCTGTAGATCTGACTACTGTTACTTTAGACACTGGCCTTATCAAAATTTAGGGATTAGTGCAAAAGGTACCCAACTCTATCTTAGAGTGCTTTAAGTTCCTGTGTGTCAGCAGTTTGTGGTAATAGTGTATTTTGTATTCCAAAGAATAATGATTAGAAACTCATGCCAATCTCTTTCCTGTTTAACCACACCACGTCTGTAACCCAACATCAGCCATTTAAACCATCTGGAGACATCAACAAAGACATACACAAACTGAAAGTAAAGGAATGGAAAAAGACATTTCATGCAATTAATAGGGACAATAAAAGCAGGAGTTGCAGTACTTGTATCAGGCAAAATAGATTTCCAAACAAAGAAAGTAACAAGAGACAAAGAAAGACATTACATAATGATGGAGTCAGTCCAACAAGAGGATATAACTATTAAAAATATCTATGCACTTAACACAGGAACACCTACATATGTGAAACAAACACTAACAGAATTAAAGGTGGAAAAATAATGAAATGCATTCATTTTAGGAGACTTCAACATACCACTGACTCCAAAGGACAGATCAACCAGACAGAAAATAAGTAAGGAGACAGAGACACCGAACAACATGTTAGAATGGATGGATCTAATGGACATCTACAGAACACTCCATCCAAAAGCAACAGGGTACACATTCTTCTCAAGTGCCCATGGGACATTTTCAAGAATAGATCATATACTAGGCCACAAAAAGAGCCTCAGTAAATTCAAACAGACAGACATTATACCAACCAGCTTCTCAGACCACACAGGTATGAAACTAGAAATAAATTACACAAAGAAAATGAATAAGCCCACAAACACATAGACGCTTCATATCATGCTCCTAAATAATCAATGGATCAATGGCCAAATAAAAACAGGTCAAGCAATATGGAGAGACAAATGACAACAATAATTCAACATCGCAAAAATCTGTGGGATGCAGCAAAGGCTGTGCTAAGAGGGAAGTATACTGCAATACAGACACACCTCAGAAAAGAAGAATAATCCCACATGAAGAGTCTAAACTCACAATTAACAAAACTAGAAAAAGAAGAACAAATGAGACCCAAAGTCAGTAGAAGGAGGGACATAATAAAGATTAGAGCAAAAATAAATAAAATCGAGAAGAATAAAACAATAGAAATAATCAATGAAAGCAGGAGCTGGTTCTTCAAGAAAATAAAACAGAACAGATAAACCCCTAGCCATATTTATCAAGGAAAAAAGAGAGCCTACACACACAAACAGAATCAGAAATGAGGAAGGAAAAATCACTGTGGATACCACAGAAATACAAAGAATTATGAGAGAATACTATGAAAAATGATATGCTAACAAACTGGATAACCTAGAAAAAATGGACAACTTCCTAGAAAAATACAACCCTCCAAGGCTGACCGAGGAAAGAACAGAAAATCTGAATAGACCAATTACCAGCAATAAAATTGAATTGATTATCAAAAAACTACTTAAGTACAAAAGTCCTGGACCAGATGGTTTCACTGCTGAATTTTATCAAACATTTAGTGAAGACCTAATACCCATCCTCCTTAAGGTTTTCCAAAAAGCAGAAGAGAGAATACTCTCAAACTCATTCTACAAGGCCAGTATCACTCTAATACCAAAAACAAGCAAAGACACCACAAGAAAATAAAATTACAGACCACTATCCCTGATGAACATAGATGCAAAAGTACTCCACAAAATATTACCAAACTAAATTCAAAAATACATCAAAAAGATCATCCATCATGAACAAATAGGATTTATTCCAGGGATGCAAGTATGGTACAACATTCAAAAATCCATCAACATCATCCACCATATCAACAAAAAGAAGGACAAAAAACACACGATAATCTCCATAGATGCTGAAAAAGCATTTGACAAAATTCAACATCCATTCATGATAAAAACTCTCAACAAAATGGGTGTAGAGGGCAAGTACCTCAACACAATAAAGGCCACATATGAAAAACTCACAGCAAACATCATACTTAACATTTAGAAACTGAAAGCTTTTCCTCTGAGATTGGGAACAAGACAAGGATTCCCACTCTCCCCATTTTTATTCAACAAAGTTCTGGAGGTCCTAGACATGGCAATCAGACAACACAAAGCAATAAAAGGCATCCAGATTGGCAAGGAGGAAGTTAAACTGTCACTATTTGCAGATGACATAATATTGTACGTAGAAAACCCTAAAGAATCCACTCCAAAACTATTAGATCTAATATCTGAATTCAGCAAAGTTGCAGGATACAAAATTACTACACAGAAATCTGTTGCATTCCTATACACTAACAATGAACTTAGCAGAAAGAGAAATCAGGACAACATTGCCATTCACAATTGCCTCAAAAAGAATAAAATCCGTAGGAATAAACCTAAGCAAGGAAGTGAAAGACCTGTACTCTGAAAACTACAAGACACTCATGAGAGTAATTAAAGAAGATACCAATAAATGGAAACACATCCCATGCTCATGGGTAAGAAGAATTAATATTGAAAAAATGGCCATGCTGCCTAAAGCAACCTACAGATTCAATGCAATCCCTATCAAAATACCAACAGCATTCTTCAACAAACAAGAGCAAATAGTTCTAAAATTCATATGGAACCACAAAAGACCATGAGTAGCCAAAGCAATCCTGAGAAGGAAGAATAAAGTGGGGGTTGATAACACTCCCTGACTTCAAGCTCTACTACAAAGCCACAGAAATCAAGACAATTTGGTACTGGCACAAGAACAGACCCATAGACCAATGGAACAGACTAGAGAGCCCAGATATAAACCTAAGCATATATGGTCAATTAATATACAATAAAGGAGCCATGGACATACAATGGGGAAGTAACGGTCTCTTCAACAACTGGTGTTGGCAAAACTGGACAGCTACATGTAAGAGAATGAAACTAGATTATTGTCAAACCCCATACACAAAATTGAACTCAAAATAGATCAAAGAGCTGAATGTTAAGTCATGAAACCATAAAGCTCTTAGAAGAAAACATAGGTAAAAATCTCTTGAATATGAACATGGGCAACTTTTTCCTGAACGCATCTCCTCGGGCAAGGGAAGCAAAATAAAAACTGAACAGATGGGACTACACCATGCTAAAAAGCTTCTGTACAGCAAAGGACACTATCATCAGAACAAAAAGGCATCCTACAGTATGGGAAAAAATATTTGTAAATGAAATACCCCACAAGGGCTTAACATCCAAAATACATAAAGACCTCACACGCCTCAACACCCAAAAACCAAATAACCTTATTAAAAAATGGGTGGAGGATATTAACAGATACTTCTCCAAAGAAGAAATTCAGATGGCCAAAAGGCACATTAAAAGATGCACCACATCACTAATTATCAGGGAAATGAAAATTAAAACCACAATGAGATATCGCCTCACACCAGTTAGGATGGCCAACACAGAAAAGACTAGGAACAACAAATGCTGGCGAGGATGCAAAGAAAGGGGGAACCTCCTACACTGCTGGTGGGAATGTTCAACCACTGTGGAAAGCAATATGGAAGTTCCTCAAAAAAATGAAAATAGGAATACCATTGGACCCAGTAATTCCACCTCAGGGAAATTACCCTTAGAAGACAACTTCTCAGATTCAGAAAGACATAAGCACCCCTATGTTTACTGCAGCACTATTTATGATAGCTAAGATATGGAAGCAACCTACGTGTCCATCAGTAGATGAATGGATAAAGAAGATGTGGTACATATACACAATAGAATACTATTCAGCCATTAGAAAGATGTAAATCCTACCATTTGCAACATCATGGCTGGAGCTAGAGAGTATTATGCTCAAGTGAAATAAGTCAGGAAGAGAAAGACAAATACCAAATTATTTCCCTCATTTGTGGAGTATAACAAAGCAAAAACTGAATGAACAAAACAGCAGCAGACTCACAGACTCCAAGAAGGGACTAGTGGTACTAAAGGGGAGGGGTTGGGGAGATTTGGTGGGGAGTGATGAGGAATGGGATTGAAGGGCATTATGATTGGCACACATGGTGTGGGGGGGGGTCACGGGGAAGAGTGTAGCTCAAAGACAAATAGGGACTCTGTGGCATCTTACTACACTGATGGACAGTGACTGCAATGGGGTATGGCGGGGTACTTGATAATAAGGGTGAATGTAATAACCACATTGTTTTTCTTGTGAAACCTTCATAACAGTGTATATCAATGATACCTTAATTTAAAAAACGTCTCAGGAAAAAGGGAACCTATACCTGTAATTAATATTCACAATATTTGTACTATCTCAGAAAGATGAGAGAATCAGCATGTCCATCTTAAGGGTGAAGACTAAAAACTCAAAAAGAACAAAGTTCCTAAGATATGAGAGTGGTGAGGGTTGGTTTTGCCCAGCCTTTTTACAACTACAAATTGTGAGTATGAAATGTCAGAAACTACAAGTCCTATGACTTCTCTCTCCAGTGGACCCCTATTTGCTCTCCAATAAAGAGTCTCAGGAGAAATGTCTTGGGGCAGATGACCTGTCACCATCTTCACCTGTTCTAGGAATAAAAAGGAAAATGTAGCCTACTATCTCTGAGTCTGTTAACCCCTGATGGAGCAAATCAGACAAAAGGGGTTAAGTAAACTACCACTGTACACAAGTAATTTTTATTATCAAGCAGGACAGAATCTTCTTTCCTTCTAACATATGATTTCCTCAAATAAGAAAAGAGTGACCTAGATTTAATCAAACACAGAGTATTAAAGTGAAGCTAGATTAGTACAAAATATTATATAAGATCACAAAAAAAACAAAAATATGATATTCAAATAAGTACAAAAAATCCAAATGAGGAAAATAAACTTTCACAGGATGTTACCGCCAAAAGGAAACATTTAAAACTCTTTGAAGTTTAGTAAGATAAAATTTAAGAATTGATATCAGCAAAAACAGTCCTTTGGTGGCCCAGTCCCTTGAATTTCCTGACCCATATTTCTTTCCTGCTGAAACAATCAGTGGGATCCTTCTTTCTGGTACAGCTCAGCAGCCTCAAACACATCGAGCTATAGAGTCAAACAAACACAAAAATCATTAACACAAATTTTGATATAGTTGGCAACTGCTTAAATACTTTGTATATATACTGACTATCTGTCCTGATGGAAAATGAATTGTTTTGGGAGCTGGTTTTCCAAGAAACTTATTAAAAAGCTTGATATTTGCAAAAGTTCCTCTTGTCATTACAGCATCATTACCTCTTCGGGCTCCGTAAGAGTTGAATTCATGAGGGGTAAGGCTACAGGAAAATTATGTAAGTAATTTAATTTCAGGTGGAAAATAATCACGTACTACTGAATTGTAAAACTTACTCAAAACATTTTTTATTATGGATAATTTCAAGTATGTACAAAAGTAGGGCAAACAGAACAGTGAATCAACAAGCAGGTGCCTCTCATCACATTGTAATAATCAAATCATGGACTCTGTTTCTTCCATAATTATCCCCTATTACATTATTTTGAGGAAAACACATTTTAGTTGTATATATTTCAGTATGTTCCTATAAAAGATTCGGACTCGTAAAATACTATCCTGATACCAAAAAAAGCCCCCACAGTTTCTTAATATCAGAGAGCCAGTCAATATTCAAATGTCCCTGATTTTCCCCATGATTCATTTGTTGTTGGTTTGTTCAAATCAGGCAGGGTCCAAATATGCTTCATATATTCATTCAGTCAATCTCTTAATCTTCACATCTGCTTTCCCTTCTTGCCCCTCTTGTACTTTTTCTGAAGGAAACAGGTCACTGGTTGTAGTTTCCTGCATTTATACTGTGCTAACTGCATTCCCACGGTGTCATTCCCAATCCTCTGTCACTTTATTTCCTGTAAACAAGATGTCAGATCCAATGGCTTGATAATATTTGGGTTTTTAATGTTAATTTGTGTAACAGGCCTCATAGGTCAAACATCCATTGGAGGCACATGATACCCAGTTGTCTCTTTCTGGAATGTTACCAGGGACTATCATCACTGTCCAGATTAAATCTTTCATTAGGGATTACACAACAGTGATACTCATCACTCCTCCTCCAACTTTTAGCTGGAAAACTTCTATAAAGACAAATGTCCTTCATCAATGATTAGGTTATACTGAAATTCATTCCACATGGTAAAGACTGTTTACAAATCTATGACTGTTAAGTAATCAGATGGTTCCCTACCAACTTCCAGAGGTAAGTTGGTCTGTTTTTTTCTTTCAGTATTATTATAAACTCAGAGACTAAAATGCATGATTTAATCCATTCCAGTTAGTATTTTTTACTGATGCTCAGCATGTCCCATCTTTAAGCAGTGGCAGGTTCAAATTGGTTCCTGAGACCTTTTCACAGAAGCCCTGTAGTTTCTGGCAGCTATTTCTCACTGGGAAAAATATAGACATTTTCCAGACCCAAATTTGGAATCAATCATCTCTCCAAGAAGCACTGGTTGTTTGTACGGGTTTCCCCTCCTATCTGGAAGAGAATGTTCCAACATAACCATTCATAAACCAAAACAGCATCCAGTGCAGGGCATCTCCTGATTTCTGGAGGGTCACATCCCTCCACTTTTGCCATAGACCTACACTAGCACTTGCCTTTTTGCTAATGGAAAGAAGTCCGAAGAGGATTTTCACTTCCACGAAAAAAGCTGTTACCACACCAATGTAGGTCTTTTGTGAAAACAAAGTGGTGTGACTTGAGCTTCTGGAAAGCTGAGATACCTGTACAGTGCTATGGCATTCAGACACCATAATCTGGGTGTTAACGGGCTGGACTGGTCACCAGGACAAGAAACAGCTAAGCATCTCAACAACAGCTAAGTGTCTGTTCGGCCTTTTATGTAAAGGCAATAAATATTCTAAATTTGTACACTTAAATGTTTTTATAATGGAGGTGGGGGTGGGGGATGGTTCATATGTCTATTTAAAAAAATTCTGATTTATGAGAAGTACTGGATTAAATATTCTAAGATCTGAAACTACAATAAATATAAAAACTGTATCTTGGAAAGTGGTGGCTCCTTTTTTTTGAGGGTTGGCAGCAATGTCACAATTACGACCACGATGGAAATCACAACCAACAAATATCTGGGAAAAAGAAAATTTACCTTATTTCTCAACACTGTATATAAAAGCTAAGTGGGTAACAAACTGATTCATCTTCGTGAAGTTTTACCAAAGGCAGCTGCTATTAGGAATTTCTACCAAAGTACTTTAATTCACACCAAACTACAGTTAACTGGAAAGTAAGTTCAAACACAAAATTCACGACAGCACTGCTGAAACTACAGTAAGAGTTTTCAGGT
The DNA here is from genome assembly GCF_030020395.1 of Manis pentadactyla. Lineage (NCBI taxonomy): Eukaryota > Metazoa > Chordata > Mammalia > Pholidota > Manidae > Manis > Manis pentadactyla. The sequence continues at coordinate 81,840,832 of NC_080024.1, forward strand.
TTACTACATGACAAACCAAGCCACATGACATGGTCTGTGTATGAGATTTCACTGCAAAGTCTTGTCATTCAAGCAGCACAAACACCAAGGTTGATCGGGCAGCATGTCCCACCTTCAGCAAACCTGTCTGTGGTGTCAGGATGGCTCTGTGACACCAGAGAGCATTACCATGCACAGAGAAATGAAATAATGTGTTTCTAGTTTCAGATTGTTATCTCCTCTATAAACGATCTTTACATTCATTGATTTATGTAAAATTTTAGACTCAAAAAGCAGGAATTCACTGTCTTTCCATTTGACACAGATCAAGCCTAGCTTCATGCACATGCATCTTATAGTCCACAAAAGACACATTTAAATTTCTAACTAGGGGAGGGTGGTTAGGGTAATTTGACAGGTCAAACCATGATGACTTTTCAACAAAGAAAAATTGAAAAGAGAAGTCTTGCTTCCAATCAGTTGTTTATTTTGGCTACCCCTCTATTAGGGGTGCAATTTAAAACAGCCATTTCAGTTTCTAAAAACATAAGCAAAATCAGGTACAACAGGTACTCCAGTTACTGCGTAAGTCACCATGGCAAGCAGACACCTGTGACAACAGGTACTTCCTGGAGGAACGAACGTGACCAGAAGCCTCTCAATCAGTAAGAAAGGAGACAAAATAAAAGCATCTGAACACCAGGCACACATACCCTCTACTGGCCAAGTATTTAACAGCAGCACTACTCCTCGCAATGCTTCCAGCGGGCGATATATGGTCTGTGGTGACACAGTCTCCCAGATGCAGTAGGACGTGGGCATTTTCAATAGACTGCAGTGAAACTGGCTCTTTGGTCTAAAAGGTAAAAAGTTAAAGGCATTTAACTCTTCATGAGTTTTTTTAGTTATAACAACATTAAAAAGATGAAACAGTGATAAAACAGTACTTAACAAGCTTATCAAAAAATGAAGGACATCTGATAGAAGTAAACTTCAAGTCCCATGGAAACAAGAGTGAATATGGTGCTTCTAAGGAATCCCACTGCTTATTTCCCATCTGTGAATATGGTTTTGGTTGGTGAATTAAAAGAAAGATAAAATGGGAGTCATAAAAAGAGGCTTATATAAATGATCAAGGGAATAAAGTATTTATGTTAAAATGAAAAAAATAGGTCTTACTGATTTAGAAATAAAGCTGACAGCACATTCTATAAAATCATGACATTTTGGATGGAATCAATAAGGATTTGCTCATCAAATTCCAACACACCAGATTTTTAGGAGCACTACCCTGTGAGTTAAGTTTCAATAGAAACTGAATGTCAAAATTTGTAGACTCCAAAAATCTAAAAAACTTAAAAATATCTACACAAGTTGCTAAAGAGAGATTGTGTGTGGGTATTGCTGTTGATCTTCAGAATATCGTCATGGACAAAAACCGCTACTTCTTTCAATGCACGTCCCACATCACAGTGTGATATTTTCAAACTACACTTATAACCCTTGCCACCTGCACCACCACCCCAGCAGTCCAGCCATCATCGCCTTTCCCTCTGGATTCTGCTGTCACTGGTCTTCCTGCTTCTACCTAACCTTCACCCCCAAGAAAGTCTCAATACAAAGAGCAACCCTTTTGAGTATGACACTCCTCTGTTCGAAACCTTCCCATGGCTCCCACTCCCCGTGTCACTTCACTCAGAGTACAAGACTACATTTTAACATTGGTCTAAAGTTCCCTATGTACTGGGACCTCCATTTCTGACATCGTTTCCTACCACTATCCTTATTTCCCATGCTCTAGCCACACTGCCCTCCTTGAGGCCTTTACCCTGATTTCTCCACTGGGCAGCCCTCTTCTTTGTCCAGATATATGGCTAACTTATTCACATCTTTCAAAGTTTTGCTCAAATGTCATATTTTCAACCACTCTATATAAAATTACAATCTACTCCCCAAATTTTGCACAATTGGTTCTTTTTACCCTGATCATATATATTTTTTCATTACCACTTACCACTTTTTAGCATAATATGTAATCTACCTAGTTATTCTGCTAATGGTTCACTGCCTTCCTCTCCCCATGAGAATGTTGGGGTTGTTAACTGATGAAATCTGCATACCTAGAAGAGTGCCTGGCACACAGCAGAGATTCAGTAAATATTTGTTAAGTGAATAAACACTTTTTGTGCCCTCATATTTATATTTTCCATTATTAAAAAAAAGTGTGACTATATGTATTTACTTGTAGGTGTAAAAGACATCCCTGGGACGATGCTTAAAAAACTGACAAGCACTGGTTGCCTCTGAGGAGGTGAAGCAGGAGGCCAGGCATGGGTGAGACAGACTCATTGCACCATCTTTCTTTTGAAATCTGAACCATCTGAGTGGGCTAACAGAGCAGTTTATATGAAGTGTGCCCATATTCAAGATGCTAAATGTAAATGCTTGCTACATATTTCTAATAGGTAAAAAAATTAATCAATTCTGTTACTCTAAGCTATTCTCTCAGATACTAGAGATTTCCAGATACAAAATGACTATCACTCATTAAAACGTATGTGTTCAAAATAATGTAATCTAAAATTTTATTCTATTCAGAAAGCAGGATGTGTGAAATAAAGAAAACATCGACACTTCACTGAACTGCTGAAGAAATGAGACTCTTACCTCTATTTCCTCTTTTCATGTTTTAAACATGGACAATATAACATGCTCTTCCTCTATCTGATGAACTTCTTCTCGAGGAGGCCAAATATTATGTAGGTAAATGTTCTTGCCAGTAGTGTCAGTACCTGTTTAAAATATTTTAGTATGAGATTCAAGACATTCACATCGCCAAAGGAATTATCATACAAACTAAGTAAATTACTCAACAGCAGACTGCTTTAGGCATAAGCAGCTGAAGGAAGCAACTATGCCCATTTTACTTTCTTCATATAAACACAGAAATGAATGACGATGCATTACACCAAGAGGTCCTGAAATGATCAAAGAATGGCTGATCTAAGAAACATTTCAAAAATACAACAGCCTCTGGGAAAAAAGTGTGCGCAGGGACATATGTATGCAGATAAAGGAAGAGATACCTAAAGGCTCGGTCTGGAAATCTATATTCACTGTACCTGCTATGGCATAAGCCACCCAAGGGTGGAGAGGCAAGATAGTTGGCATGGACACAATCACAAAGACGACCTTCAAAATTTTTGTTTCCAGATAAAACTCCACAGGTAACCAAATCACCCTGAAGAAAAACACACACAAACAATATATATTCTAGAGATGGTACAAATTTGGATAATTATATATACATAAACAATCTCAAATATTGTACTTCTGAGGACAAGATAACCAAAACATATTCTACCAATTATTACAGAACTATCAAAACTGTAAATAAACTAATTCCTGGTGTTATTCTTTGAGAATCATTTTAAGATTGACAGGTTACTATTCCCACAGAATATATATAGGTCTACAGAAATACAAATGTCAATATACATTTTCTGTAATTTATTAATAAAACAGAGTTCGTTATCTTATTGAGTGACACATTTTACCTGTTTGACTGCATTTAAAATGGCTTCTGATAAGGGTGCTGTGTTTCCCACACATGCTGAACATCCATAGCCAACTATTTCAAATCTGCATTTCAAAACAGAAATATGACTGGACAGAACGTCACAGCATTTGTGAAGACACGACAAGCCTTATCTCTTATTTCCACCTTTGTAATAAGATCACTGAAGAGAATATTCATGACAGATGGATCAACCTTCATCGGCATGTCTACTCCGGTTTCTGAGCAACCAAGCCTGACTCTCCCTCTCGGGCATGCAGCCTGCACTGGATGCCAACCATTGAAGTCCTGATGCTTAGGACAAGCCCTAGTCAGGATTGGTAACTAACTCTGCAGAGAGCCAATCACACTACACAAGAAAACTCCTCAGCTACTACTTGCTAGGAACATAACATGAGCACTCAAAAAACTGATGCTGTACTTCTGCCTGAGGGTTTAAACTACAAAGCCTCAAGACAGCCTGGCTTTAACAAGCTGACCAAAGCTCACCAAAGAGGCACTGGAGTTGGGTCCTCTGACAGGAACAAATCTTCCCATTCTTAACCAAAAAAAGTCCCTGACAAAAATCCCAAGATGATATAACTAAAAAACTGTAGGTAAAATCCTCAAAATTACCTCCAGCTGCCCTTCTAAAAGCAAAAAGAAAATCTAAAATGTATCTCTCTTGCAAAGGAATTGACTACTTATGTAGGGTATGTTCCAAAATAGACACTGAATATAGCTAGCCACAATTTATTTTTCTGATTATGTAAGAAATGTAAACGTATTTTCCCCACAGTTCAGGGACAACTTCACCTGTGCTTATTTAATAGACCCCAGCACATCACAAGCCCCAATCAAGACAATTTACTCAGTTAATAAAACAACCTGTAAGAGTTCACTCTTCCTGTCTTCCCAACTCATGGAAATTACACTCTACATGGTACCATGGCATATATGGCCGGCCACTGCTACTTGGTTTTACTTGTCCATTTTGTCTTTCCATCCTTAAACTCGAATCCACATTTCCTACTTCTGCAGCCAGCACACTGCTGCTGCGTTCACTGACTATAACCAATCTTACCTGTGAGTGACAGGGCCTCAAAGATGTGTGACAATGGCGAGGTAACAAGTAAGCTAGAGCACAATTTTTCTAACTTCTTGACTATGAAGGGTTCTAGGAAGCAGCTTCCATCACTGCTGAGTACCAATGTCAGTGTAAAGAGGTGTAACTATCACTTACTTACCCGAGTTTACTAAGGAATGCAATACTCCACTGGAACTGAGGTAATGTGTAACCATCCCACTGCCTGGAGATAAACTCATTCTGATGTAAGGTTTAACATGCAGACCAGCTTGAACAGCTTTTTTAGCCAAAAGACCTGCACAGTGAACAATGATTCATTACGGTGATGTCTCTCCCTCCTTCCTCACATTAAAGGGGGAAGCGAGAAAGTATTTATTTAACAAGCCAATCTCCATCTCTTGTCAGGGTAAAAGTCCACACTCATGAATTTACTGTCATTATTTTGTCCACTCTATGCTCTTGATTTTTTTCATTTGAAACAAACCACAAGTTGCAGCAGATACACTAGCTTTACATTGTAAATTGTTCACGTGCAGCCTGATGTGGCATGCGCATAAATGGACCAAAGGACGATATGTAGTAATATAATGTACACAGTAACCAACGCATAGTGAGCCTTTTAAAATTCCAGTCATAATAAATAATAATTCAGCATGTATTACACATGACTTTTAACAATGAGTGGTTCTATGTGCATACAACTGATTTCATTTACAATCCTTACCAATCAACTTTTACTCTCAATGGACTATGGCACACTACTATGGAAACTTCACATAGATTATCAAAGGATTCGATCATTATACTTCTAAATTACCAGAAGCAGCAGATACAACCTAAAACTAATAGACATGCAAGTTATGATTTTTAAAAAATTTACCTCCCATGTAATAAAAACAAAATTAGTAACATAAATCAAACCTAGTCTCCTTGAGACCTAATGTTGAAGACGTAAAAATCTCATGAAGTTTCTCAGACACAGACACTGATACTCACGTGTGATATAGAAAAACCACATAACAGAAAAGTAAAAACTAATTTAGGAAAAGACTATGTATGGCCATAAAACACAACCTACTTGCAGAGAGCATGACAGATGGATTGCAGTTATTGATGCAACTGGTAACTGCAGCGACGACGACAGACTCATAGGACAGCTGATAGACACATATTCATAGCAAATAGTGAAGGCATCATTCTGCTTTTCGGCAGCAATTTGGAAGCCTTTAAATCCAACCTATGTAAATTTGCACATAAATATAAACTATGCATTCTGGATACAAATAGGAAAAAAGACTGGCAGAAAATACAGCAGATCCTTGACATATGATGATTTGACACTGGAAGTTCTGATTATTTGTGAGTGTTGCTAAAGATTCATGACCTTTAGTAGTTAAGATTCAGCTAAAATATGAATTTGAGTAGTCACAATAAGAATTACTAGGTACAGCCAACTACCCAGAATGCAGGTATACCTTGGCTTTATTGTTCTCTGCTCACTGCTGTTCAGGTAATACTCAAGAGATGTACAAATTTTCTTTGTTAACAATGGCCCTGAAGATCTGCTTCAAAATGAGCCTGTGAACCTATGTGTATAAAATAGATGAAGCAAGACTGCCAATGAGTTGTTAATTGTTGAAGTGAAGTACATGGGAATTCAACACACCATTTTGTTCCTGTCTAAGTCTGACATTTTCTCTCTCTCTCTCTCTCTCTCTCTCTCTCTCTCTCTCTCTCACACACACACACACACACACACACAAAGAAATTTTAAGAAAGGAAGTCTCTGAAAGCCAGTTACTAGTTCTCAGAATAGAGAAAGTGGCAAGATTGAAGCCATGATTCTCAGAAATTCTGTATAAACCCCCAAGTCAAAGAGGTCACTTGTTACCAGATTTTGAGAATAATTAGTTACACAGTAGTGTTTTTCTCCTATTCTGGGAAGTCACAAAAGTCTAGAACAGTGCTATTCAACAGAATTTTTCTGTGATGATGTGAATATTTAGTATCTATGCTGTCCAACACAAAAGTGTTAACCACAAGTAACTATCCAGCACCTGAAATGAGGCCACTGTGACTAAGAAACCCAAATTTTAATTAATTTAAATGTTAACTTAAAGAGAGACAGTCAACCTCTGCTCCTCACAGTGGACCTGGGTAAACGACTGATCTATACTTTGGTCAGAAGGAAAAATGGGGCTGATGGTGTGTGCTGTAACAAAAAAACACAGCAGATTGACTTTATGGGTCACCTGGCTAGTTCTATATTACTTATTCAACACAAAGTGCACTGACAAGGATATCAATAGAGTGATCTACCTTTTCATTTAAGCAAGCTTGGAAATCACTTTTCATTTCTGTCACAGCAACTCTATCCTGAGGTCTTTTTGGACCACTGACAGATGGAACTATTGAATTCAGATTAATCTGGATCACCTAGATCATGGAGAAAAGGGAAAGGATTTAGAACTTTAAGTAAAGATTCTAACTTAAGGACTAATTTCTGAAGCACACTGAGTTACGTATTCATTCTGACATTCAACCCCAGAAATACAGATTTTTTTAACAACCCCATTTATGAAACATGACAAAAACTGCTAGAAGACTAGCAGAACAATGCACACACTGTCCAACATCAATTGAATAGTCTGTAAAAAATTTTCTGTTCCCCAAATGTTTTTTTTTCCCAGGAAGATGATAAACACTGTCTTCACAGATGTCTCTTGTACAGTGGATGCCTGTGGTGACTATCAACTTTGGCCTCTGAGCTCTAAATTCTCCCTTCTTTGCCTGTTCTGTGACAGTGGAGTTGGGCTCGTGAGCATTTACCCTTTCACGGCCAGTCGGTAGATGGTGCTGGAGGGACACAACAGAGAAAGGGTTTTTCATTTGCTGGTTCCCCAGTGTCTAGCTGGCCAGGCAGGCTCCTGCAGGTCACACTTTTATTCCTTGGTTCAAAAAATTATTTTTTTAAAAGCCCCACCTTCCACCTAAGTTTCTATTAATTTCTCTGGTATTTCTATCACTTCCTGTCATCCACTTATCCAGCGTATGTGCAAATTAAGTTTCCCTTCATTGAGACCTTCATGATTCCTCTACAACCCCGCTTGTTCTGAATGACCTTGACCACAAACCTGCTTTTCTTATGCCTTCATTTCTTGGCTCCAGGTGATCGTAGTCTTTGTGTTTAAAAGTGGGATTCATGAGTTTCTCTTGAAATCAATTTCTTGATGGGTTATAGCTTTATTTCTTAATATGGTCAGGTTTTTAATAAGCAAATGTATTCCATTTTATTTTACCACTACCACGTTTCTACTTACTTTTTCTTACTCTTTCCTACATTCTTTCTTCCCTTCTTTGTTTTTTAATGTGGACAAAGCACTAGAGTCAATAAACAGTGGTGAAGTGGACCAGAAAATCCTCACAGAAGTTAGAAGACCCGACCAAAGCAAATTTACACCAATTCAATCCCTACGGGTCCTATACTAGCCTTCAATATGCCAGTAATGTATTCACCTATTTGCCTAACATGTTTCCTGAATATCTACTGTGTGCCAGTCAGTGTTCTAGGAGCTGAAGATGCAATGCAAAAAATAAAAATAAATAGTGCAGACACAAGTTCCTGTCCTAATGGAGCCTATGTGTACCTTCCATTTGGAAAGACAGACAAACCAGTACACAAATTAAAATTTCAAGGAGGGATACATGCTATCAAGAACAATACAGCTGGGTGAGAAAATGGATTCCCACCCCCCACAAAAAATATAGCTAACAGTTAACCACACCTATGATAACATCCTCTTGTTTATTTAGATCCTTGACACACTACTAGAAAATGAATGTTATTAAAATTAAGACTCCTGAAAGTGAATACTACCTACTTCAATATAAACACAAATCCTCAACAGATTACAAACGTTTGCTTAGATTGTAAAATATATTTAACATTTAAGACTGCATAACTGGATATCCCTTTCATAATTGTGGATTTTCACAAAATATAGACATTAACCAGATGCAGACATCATCAAAACTGGTATTTTGGGAGGATATTATAGTGATCATGAAGTAGAAAAAAATTAGAGTGCTAAATTAAGAGTCAATTTTGTACTTAAAATACTAAAAATTTAGACCCCATAAAAAGTTGAAAAATTCACTGTAATAGAAATCTATGTAAAATTAATTAATAAAATGAGACTCACATACCCATTAGCTTGTTAAATAGTAATAATGGCTAAAATTTATTGAGCACTTACTATGTGCCTGAGGCTGTTCTAATGAATTTGTGTTTGATCTTTAAAGAATCCTGAGTTAGATAGGATCTTCCTATCTTAGAGATGGGGAAACTGAGGCAGAAAGGCTAAATAAAGTGCCCAAGGTTACAAAACTAATAAATTTTAGGGCTGGGATTCAAACCCAGGTGGTTAGGCTCCAGAATTTACACTCTTCACTACTACTTGGGTTATTCTGTATATACTTGTTAGTACTCAGGCGTTCCTGAATTATTCTGGTTATTGCTAAACAATTTCACAGCTTTAAGATATGCTTCCATTGACTTGAGTTTGTCTTTGTCAAAACCTAAAAAGAAGATTAATAACAAAAATCAAGTAAGGAATTGCGAAATCTTTGGGGGTAGGGTTCTGCGTTCCAATGATGAGCAAGAAACAAATATTCCAGATTACATAATACTCAGAATAGATTTCTTTCCAAATTAATATTTGATATTATTCTCAAGAGTAAAGTTTACCCTTCATGAAAACGCTACTTGCTAAAAACACCTACCAGCCCTTACTTAAAAGTTAATCACTGATGATAAATACTGAGCAACTTCTATAAGACTCGCAAAAAATATTATTTGCAAAAGAAAAACCAGTAATAAAACCGAACATAATAAATTACTATCCACCATGAAGGAAGAAATCCATCACTTTCCGTAAACAATAAACAATATTAATAGTTAAAATGAAAGAATAAAGTGAAAGTTAAGAACAGTTTTACAGAGAAAAAGCAGAAATTAAAGAATTTAGATGTTGATATTAAAAGTTTCCAATTGAACATTGGGGTGGTTGTCTGTAAGCCTGATGAGAAGTAAAGTGACTTATGCAGATGGTCTTTCCGCAGGATTGTCACAGAACACATCCTCCAAGTTATAAGTTCTTCTCACAATGTAACAGTAACATTCCTCCAGCAAGGGGTGGGGTCTGTGTTCCCCCTGCACCAAAGCAGTGTGATTTCCAGAAGGCTGGCTGTCTCTGTGTCCTCAGACCACTGGATTCCTAAAGCCACCACATGAGAAAGCCCAGACCCATGTAGAAGCCACCCATCAAAATCCAGCTTGAAGAAATCTCAGCATTTTATGAGGACTATTCCCTCTCCAAGAATCCAAATGAATTGTTATTCATTTTGCCATGTGACTTATAATAATCTTCTCCCAAAATGAAAAATACTAGAATATATTCCCCAAATATATGTATGATTAGAGATTAGGAGTTCAGCAATGATCTCTTTAAAAGAGGAAGAGGGGCAATTTAAAAACAAAACAAAACAAAATGAAAAAAACAGGCAATAGGCTGATAGACACTGAGAAGTCACTGGTGGTTACCATGGGGGAGGAATTGGGGTTGGTGGGTGAAACAGAGAGTCACAAAATCTCAATCATAATATAAATTAGTCACAGACATGAAAGTACAGCATATAGTCAACAGTTCTGGGGTGAGCATTTAATGATGTATGTAAGTGTTGAATCACTGTGTTGTATACCTGAAACCAATATAAGATTGTATAGCAACTATGCTTCAATAAAAAAACAAAATTGTTTTTACTTAAAAAAAAGAGGAAGTGGATCAAAATAAGAAAAGAGATCCTGCTTTTTAAAAACAAGGGGCCTTATGTAGTATCAACACATTGTGGGTTTTCAGGTACTTCTTATAATACATAAACTACTCAACATAAGAGTGGTAAAAACTCCTAGCTTACCAGGCTACAGAAGATTCGGAACTTGTAACCCTGTGCTGCTTTTCACCAAATCACGTGCTTCTTACTGTCAGAGCACTGGGTCCCAAACTCTTTGTCTGGTGACCACCTATTCCTGCTAAAAGAACAGAGGAGAATATTCTCAAGCTTGACTCCCATTAAACTGCAACCTCTGATCCCTAAGCAGAATGGAGGTCTCCATCATTATGGGGAAAAACAAAGCTGAAGGTAGGCAGTATAGATAATCCCTTTACGTTGCCGTAAATGGGCCCCAGGGAACCAGGAACAGACCAGAATCTGGGAAGTTTAATATGCATTTTATGCATTCTTTTAAAATAAGACAATTTCATGAATAACTAAATAACATGTACAAGAATAGTGACTTACTATAGAATATTTCAGAGACACACACTGGAAATGTAACAAGTTTATCCTAAATGATCTTGCTTCTTACCTGTATGTTCTAAATGTTTTAAAGTCACACTGTCAACAGGGAAAAAGCTGAGGATAGCACCATATTCTGGACACATATTTGCTATTGTAGTTTGATCCACTATAGATAATTGTGAAACTCCACTTCCAAAAATCTCAACAAACTTTCCAGCCACTTCTACTTGCCTGAGGTGCTAATAAAGGGACACACATAAATACACAAAATCAGCAATAAGATAAGCATGGTTTCTTTGAAAACTACAAAATCTAATTTTTAACTCTTACTAGTGACGGTGAAGGAAAGAGGTCCACTTGTTCTTATGAAACAGGAACTCCTTCCGGTTTTGCAGGTGTTTTAAGATAAACTGTCAATAGAAGAGTGGTCCCATGTCACTGTTAGGACAGAAAAGGGACTGAAAACTCAAAATGACTAAGATTTACATTTTAATGTCTCTGAAATAGGGGTATACCTTAGACTCAATGGTGAGTCTGTTAGCTGGCAGTCTTTCTTAGCAGTATTTTAAATAAGGTTGTGTCTATCCATTAATGGCATCGTAAATTGGATGAAATAGTAATATACAGATGAACTGTATTTAAATAAAAAATTACATGTTGGCTATAAAAATTCTTCAAATTCCAACTGTAGCATCACTAATTTCTACAGCACATTAAATTTTACACCACAAATATTTACAGCATCATTAATTATAGGTAAATTCCATTTTGATAACATTTAAGAAGTGGCTTCAAAATTCCTTCTAAAATCATTTTTCTTAGTTTTTACCAAGAACCAAACAGCTTTCACCTGTTCAAAATTATGAAATGGTCTTGGATTGGTACAGTGAAGCAACTAGGGAGGGGACTAAGAATGAAACAGCCTTCAACCTGGGGACAATACTAAGTCCAAACATCTCAGAGGTGGTAGGGGTCACTTAATCCAAACTGCTTAAGATATAGAAACTCAAGCCTAGGAGAAGGATGTTTGCTTAAATTCATGAAGATGAGAGCAATACAGATTAGATATACCAAACCAACTTCTACTTTCACCAAATTAATGAGGTACCACAATATACACTGTGAAAACCAAGATAAAATCAGTCCTATGAAGACCATGAATAGAACTTCAAAGAAGAAAAAGAATTCAATAAATGTAAACGTATGTAACAGATTAAAATTTTCTATGAACTAAAACATCAAAAATAGATCATAATATTGCTAAGAAAAAATACAGCCAGAGGGCTCTAAAGGCAAGATTAATTCTCAGTATGTCTTAAAGAAAGAATTGATTCCTCTAAAAATATAATGGCATATTCCTTTTCCTCTGGGATAACACTACAATTCTCAATTTAACTTTGTGATCTTTTGGTACCATACATGGAATCAATCATTTTTCCTAAGATGTCAAAATCTTTTTTAGAAGTGGAGCCAAGATGGCGGCGTGAGTAGAGGAGCAGAAATCTCCTCCCAAAACAACATATATGCTTGAAAATACAACAAAGACAACTCTTCCTGAAAGAGAGACCAGAAGACACCGGAAAACAACCAGACTACATCCACACCAGCGAGAACCCAGCACCTCATGAAGGGGGTAAGATACAAGCCGCAGTCAAGTGGGACCTGAGCGCCCCTCACACCAGCTCCCCAGCGGGAGGAGAGGAGTCAGAGAGGGAGGGAGAAGGAGCCCAGGACTGCTAATCAGCCAGCCCTTGCCATCCGCACTGGACTGCAGACAGTGCATGCGTGGGGTGCTGGATACTAGGGAAAAAGGACAGTAAGATGTGTGAGTAGGTCCCGGCAGCCGGTGCCCCAGGGAAAATGAAAAGCGAGTGCTTTTTGGAAGTGTTAAAGGGACAGGGACCACACAGCCAGACGGAAGCATCCTGGGACACTTAGTCCAGCAGCAGGGAACTCCGGGCACCCTATACCCCTGTATAGCAGGGCAGGTCAGACAGAGGGCCCTCACAGAGATAAACAGCCTCCCGGCCGTTTCCCCTCCAACGCGGCTAGGCTAATCAGAGCAGCTGCCCGAGGCAGGCCATGCCCACAGCAACAGCAGAGATAAACTCCATAGCGGCCGGGCAAGAATCAGAAGCCGCGTCTGCATGCAGCTGCCCAGCACAAGCCACTAGAGGTCACTGTTCTCCCAGGAGAGGAAGGCCACAAACCAACAAGAAGGGAAGTTCTTCCAGCCGTCACTCGTGCCAGCTCTGCAAACTGTCTCTATCAAAATGAAAAGGTAAAATTTGAGGCAGACAAAGATTACAGAGTCAACACATGAGAAGGAGACAGACCTAACCAGTCTTCCTGAGAAAGAATTCAAAATAAAAATCATAAACATGCTGACAGAGATGCAGAGAAATATACAAGAGCTAAGGGATGAAGTCCGGAGGGAGATTACAGATGTCCGGAAGGAGATTACAGAAGTGAAACAAACTCTGGAAGGATTTATAAGCAGAATGGGTAAGATGCAAGAGGCCATTGATGGAATAGAAAGCAGAGAACAGGAACGCATAGAAGCTGACACAGATAGATAAGGAATCTCCAGGAATGAAACAATATTAAGAGAACTGTGTGACCAACCAAAAGGAACAATATCCGCATTATAGGGGTACCAGAAGAATAAGAGAGAGAAATAGGGATAGAAAGTGTCTTTGAAGAAATAATTGCTGAAAACTTCCCCAAACTGGGGGAGGAAATAATCGAACAGACCATGGAAATACACAGAACTCCCAACAGAAAGGACCCAAGGAGGACAACACCAAGACACATAATAATTAAAATGGCAAAGAACAAGGACAAGGACAGAGTTTTGAAGGCAGCTAGAGAGAAGAAAAAGATCACCTATAAAGGAAAACTCATGAGGCTATCATCAGACTTCTCAACAGAAACCTTACAGGCCAGAAGAGAATGGCATGATATATTTAATGCAATGAAACAGAAGGGCCTTGAACCAAGGATACTGTATCCAGCACGATTATCATTTAAATATGAAGGAGGGATTAAACAATTCCCAGACAGGCAAAAGTTGAGGGAATTTGCCACCCACAAACCAATTCTACAGGGTATTCTAGAGGGACTAGTCTAGACGGGAGCACTCCTAAGACTAAACAGATGTCACCAGAGAAAATAAAATCACAGCAAAGAAAGCAGACCAACCAAATACTAACTAAAGGCAAAAAATAAAATCAACAACCCACTAAAAGCAGTTAAAGGAAACACGAAAGAGCACAGAATAAAACAACCAACATATAAAGAATTGAGGAGGAGGAATAAGAAGGGAGAGAAGAAAGGAATCTCCAGACAGTGTATATAACAGCTCAATAAGCGAGCTAAGTTAGGCAGTAAGATACTAAAGAGGCTAACCTTGAACCTTTGGTAGACACGAATCTAAAGCCTGCAATGGCAATAAGTACAGATCTTTCAATAGTCACCCTAAATGTAAATGGACTGAATGCACCAATCAAAAGACACAGAGTAATAGAATGGATGAAAAAGCAAGACCCATCTATATGCTGCTTACAAGAAACTCACCTCAAACCCAAAGACATGCACAGACTAAAAGTCAAGGGATGGGAAAAGATATTTCATGTAAACAATAGGGAGAAGAAAGCAGGGGTTGCAGTACTAGTATCAGACAAAATAGACTTCAAAACAAAGAAAGTAACAAGAGATGAAGTACATTACGTAATGATAAAGGGCTCAGTCCAACAAGAGGATATAACCATTCTAAATATATATACACCCAACACAGGAGCACCAGCATATGTGAAACAAATACTAACAGAACTAAAGAGGGAAATAGAATGCAATGCATTCATTTTAGGAGACTTCAACACGCCATTCACCCCATAGGATAGATCCACTGGACAGAAAATAAGTAAGGACACGGAGGCACTGAACAACACACTAGAACAGATGGACCTAATAGACATCTATAGAACTCTACATCCAAAAGCAACAGGATACACATTCTTCTCAACTGCACATGGAACATTCTCCAGAAGAGACCACATAGTAGGTCACAAAAAGAGCCTCAGAAAATTCCAAATGATTGAAATTCTACCAACCAACTTTTCAGACCACAAAGGTATAAAACTAGAAATAAATTCTACAAAGAAACCAAAAAGGCTCACAAACACATGGAGGCCTAACAACATGTAACTAAATAATCAATGGTTCAACGAACAAATTAAAATAGACATCAAGGAATATATGGAAACAAATGACAACAACAACACAAAGCCCCAGCTTCTGTGGGACACAGTGAAAAGCAGTCTTAAGAGGAAAGTATACAGCAATCCAGGCACACTTAAAGAAGGAAGAACAATCCGAAATACATAGTCTAAAATCAGAATGATCGAAACTGGAAAAAGAAGAACAAATGAGGCCTACAGTCAGCAGAAGGAGGGACATAATAAAGATCAGAGAAGAAATAAACAAAATTGAGAAGAATAAAACAATAGAAAAACTCAACGAAACCAAGAGCTGGTTCTTTGAGAAAATAAACAAAATAGATAAACCTCTAGCCAAACTTATTAAGAGAAAAAGAGAATCAACACACATCAACAGAATCAGAAATGAGAATGGAAAAATCACGACAGACTCCACAGAAATACAAAGAATTATTAAAGACTACTATGAAAAGCTAAATGCTAACAAGCTGCAAAATCTAGAAGAAATGGACAACTTCCTAGAAAAATACAACCTTCCAAGACTGACCACGGAAGAAACACAAAAGTTAAACAAACCAATTACGAGCAAAAAAATTGAAATTTTACTCAAAGAACTACCCAAACACAAAACCCCCAGCCCGATGGATTTACCTCGGAATTTTATCAAACATACAGAGAAGACATAATACCCATTCTTCTTAAAGTTTTCCAAAAAATAGAAGAAGAGGGAATACTCCCAACCTCATTCTATGAAGCCAACATCACCCTAATACCAAAACCTGTCAAAGACCCCACCAAAAAAGAAAATTACAGACCAATATCCCTGATGAATGTAGATGCAAAAATACTCAATAAAATATTAGCAAACTGAATTCAAAAATATATCAAAAGGATCATACACCATGTCCAAGTGGGATTCATCCCAGGGATGCAAGGATGGTACAACATTCGAAAATCCATCAACATCATCCACCACATAAACCAAAAGAAAGACAAAAACCACATGATCATCTCCATAGATGCTGAAAAAGCATTTGACAAAATTCAACATTCATTCATGAAAAAAGCTTCTCAGCAAAATGGGTGTAGAGGGCAAGTACCTCAACATAATGAAGGCCATATATGATAAACCCACAGCCAACATCATACTGAACAGCAAGAAGCTGAAAGGTTTTCCTCTGAGATCGGGAACAAAACAGGGATGCCCACCCTCCTCACTGTTATTTAACTTAGTACTGGAGGTCCTAGCCATGGCAATTAGACAAAACAAAGAAATACAAGGAATCCAGATTGGTAAAGAGGAAGTTAAACTGTCACTATTTGCAGATGACATGATATTGTACATAAAAAACCCTAAAGACTCCACTCCAAAACTACTAGAACTGATATCGGAATACAGCAAAGTTGCAGGATACAAAATTAACACACAGAAATCTGTGGATTTCCTATACACTAATAATGAACCAATAGAAAGAGAAATCAGGAAAACAACTCCATTCACAACTGCATCAAAAAGAATCAAATAAATAGGAATAATCCTAACCAAGGAAGTGAAAGACCTATACCCTGAAAACTACAAGACACTCTTAAGACAAATTAAAGGGGACACTAAGAAATGGAAACTCATCCCATGCTCTTGGCTAGGAATAATTAATATTGTCAAAATGGCCATCCTTCCCAAAGCAGTATACAGATTTGATGCAATCCCTATCAAATTAATAGCAACATTCTTCAATGAACTGGAACAAATAGTTCAAAAATTCATATGGAAACACCAAAGACCCCAAATAGCCAAAACAATCCTCACAAAGCAAAACAAAGTTTTGGGGGGATCTCACTCCCCAGCTTCAAGCTCTACTACAAAGCCATAGTAATCAAGACAATTTGGTACTGGCACAAGAACAGAGCCACAGACCAGTGGAACAGATTAGAGAATCCAGACATTAACCCAAACATATATGGTCAATTAATATTTGATAAAGGAGCCATGAATATACAATTGGGAAATGACAGATTCTTCAACAGAGGGTTTTGGCAAATCTGGACAGCTACATGTAAGAGAATGAAACTGGACCATTGTCTAACCCCATACACAAAAGTAAATTCAAAATGGATCAAAGACTTGAATGTAACTCATGAAACCATAAAACTGTTAGAAAAAAACAGAGGCAAAAATCTCTTAGACATAAACATGAGTGACCTCTTCTTGAACATATCTCCCCAGGCAAGGAAAACAAAAGCAAAAATGAACAAGTGGACTATATCAAGCTGAAAAGCTTCTGTACAGCAAAAGACACCATCAATACAACAAAAAGGTACCCTACAGTATGGGACAATATATTTGTAAATGACAGATCCGATAAAGGCTTGACATCCAAGATATTTAAAGAGCTCATGTACCTCAACAAACAAAAAGTGAATAATCCAATTAAAAAATGGGCAGAGGAGCTGAACAGACAGTTCTCCAAAGAAGAAATTCAGATGACCAACAGACACATGAAAAGATCCTCCACATCAGAGAAATGCAAATTAAAAGCACAATGAGATATCACCTCAAACCAGTAAGGATGGCTGCCATCCAAAAGACAAACAACAACAAATGTTGGTGAGGTTGTGGAGAAAGGGGGACCCTCCTACTCTGCTGGTGGGAATGTAAATTAGTTCAACCATTGTGGAAAGCAGTATGGAGTTTCCTCAAAATGCTCAAAATAGACTTACCATTTGACCCAGGAATTCCACTTCTAGGAATTTACCATAAGAATGCAGCACTCCAGTTTGAAAGACAGATGCACCACTATGTTAATCGCAACACTATTTACAATAACCAAGAATTGGAAGCAACCTAAGCGTCCATCAGTAGATGAATGGATAAAGAAGATGTGGTACATATACACAATGGAATATTATTCAGCCGTAAGAAGAAAACAAATCCTACCATTTGCAACAACATGGATGGAGCTAGAGGGTATTATGCTCAGTGAAATAAGCCAGGTGGAAAGAGACAAGTACCAAATTATTTCACTCATCTGTGGAGTATAAGAAAAAAGGAAAGACTGAAGGAACAAAACAGCAGCAGAATCACAGAACCCACGAATGGACTAACAGTTACCAAAGGGAAAGGGACTGGGGAGGATGGGTGGATGGTGAGGGATAAGGGGGGGAAGAAGAAAGGGGTAGTATGATTAGCATGCATAATGTGGGGGGTGGGAGAAAGGGAAGGGCTGTGCAACACAGAGAAGACAAGTAGTGATTCTACAACATTTTGCTATGCTGATGGACAGTGACTGTAATGGGGTTTGTGGGGGGGACTTGGTGTAGGGGAGAGCCTAGTAAACATAATATTCTTCATGTAATTGTAGATTAATGATAACAAAAAAAAGAAAGAAATGGGGGAATACTTCCCGATAGGATAAAACTAACTGTAAATCAATGATTAATGCATCCTTTACATATCCTTAATTTTGATCTTTTAAAGGGTGTGGGATGATCAGCTATGGAAGTACACTTTTCTGATAATATACCTTTCTCTTAAAAAAAAGCAGTTCCTGTGTGGTTATCTCCAATAGGTTCTTCACAATGGTATAAAGGTCATATCAAAGTGTGGGCAAAGGGTTTGTTTGTGTTTATACAGAGGATGAAGGCCTAATTTGGCTACCCAGAAAATGAATTAAGATACTGTATGAAGAAGATC
The DNA here is from genome assembly GCF_030020395.1 of Manis pentadactyla. NCBI lineage: Eukaryota > Metazoa > Chordata > Mammalia > Pholidota > Manidae > Manis > Manis pentadactyla. The sequence continues at coordinate 81,859,722 of NC_080024.1, forward strand.
TTCCAACATCAACATCCTCTGGAAGAGTCATTTCAGAAGATGATCATCAAAAAACTTCAACAAAGACCCTGGCACTGTTGCAGTTGTAGCTGCATTCATCCCACCGGTTCCTGGACTTGCCATTGGAATGAAGAAGGAGATACCTAAGCTGGCCTGTGCATACAGTAAAACAAGAAATTTGACTGGATCTATACTGTCGGAACTCAACCAAGAATTAGGAGAAGGGCAAGTTGCAGTGCTCCAAAATCGTGCGTCTATATACTATCTACTGTTAAAAGAACATATGGGATGTGAACAGTTCCCAGGAATGTGTTGTTTTAATTTGTCTGATTTTTCTCAAACTATTCGAATTCAGTTAGACATTATCCATCATATCATTGATAAGTTTTTACAAACGCATAGGGTACCTAACTGGTTTTCTTGGTTTCACTGGATATGGCTGGTAATTGTAGGTCTGCTTTTGTTATGTATCTGTATTCCTATTCTGTTAATGTGTGTATGCAATTTAATTAGTAGTTTGTTAAAACCTATACATGCTTATGTTACTCTACAAGAAGATATGTCAAAGAAATAATCAATTTTCCCATGTTTTCTTCTGTCTGCTACTTCTGTAGCTTTTCTTCTTCCTAATTACAACCCTTTAGTAGAATTCGTGCCTCATATCGAAAATTACTGAGTATCGTAATTCTTCCAAGTGGTAAAGATACCTCAAGACAAATGCTGGGCATAGAAGCCACATGGCATAAATCTGCAAAGAAGTAGAAAGCTATCCTTTTCAAAGAATATTGCTTCTCTCTCACTTACGAACTTTACATTTCCCTGTATGGCCCTGGAAGATGACTGGTTAGCCAGAGACAGGTAAGATTCCTCAAGGGAGGAACAACCTAAGACATGCACAGTTGCAGGGGGGCCATCAGGAGAGAAATTGGGGATCAACAGAGGTGAGGCTTAGAACCTCACCCCCAACCCCCGTTTTGATAGAAATCTTCTGCATCCGTGGATGTTTTGTTGCCCTTGTCTAGCTTGGATTAATACTTAGTCTATAGGCACAGACCTGATCATCTACATTTGCCCTCTTACAGCACTAAATTATGTTTTCTACCTTTATCTTGCATCTACCTACCACTTCAGCATTTTATTAAAAAACAATAATAATAATAAGGGAGAAATGTGGGATTCACATATAAATCAAGTATAAAAATCAAACGAATAATCATATCTGACTTGATTGTTTATAGTTCATGATGCATGATCAAAACTGAAAGTTTCTGTGATATGACTGCCCTTGCACTGTTCACCATGTAAGAACTTATTTACTGTGTAAGAAATTGTTCACCATGTAAGAACTTGTTTGTTATGCTTCAGAAGAATGGAGACTGTTGAGAATTAGGCTTGGGGTTGATTAATGATTGTGCATTGAGTCCCCTATACAGAATTTTATTGTTGTTAACAACCATTTGATCAATAAATATGAGAGATGCCCTCTCAAAAAAATATCTTTTTTAATTATGGAAGAAGGATCAATACTAAATGCCAAAAGGGAGCCAATACCATTTTCTTCTCCTGCAGAGTATCCTGAAAGCTTTCAGACCAATGATTAAACCAAAAATACCGAGACTCTAGGAACCAAACTGGAATTACATGTGGAATATTTGCCAGGTTCAGGCACTTAACAAAATGGGACTGAAATCGTTAGAATAAAGTTAGTGAAAAGCTGAAATTTAGGATGGAGTGTTACAAATTCATGTTTACTATTAAAATCTGGAGCACATGTACTGGATGCAGGAAGCCAGTATTAAAAATTCAGAGAAATGCAGCAGCCCAGTTTCAAAAAGACAGTTGCATCCGTATGTTTATTGCAGCACTATTTACAATAGCCAAGAAATGGAATCAACCCAAGTGTCCATCAGTAGATGAATGGATAAAGAAGATGTGGTACATATACACAATGGAATATTATTCAGCCATAAGAAGAAAACAAATCCTACCATTTGCAACAACATGGATGGAGCTAGAGGGTATTATGCTCAGTGAAATAAGCCAGGTGGAAAGAGACAAGTACCAAATTATTTCACTCATATGTAGAGTATGAGAACAAAGGAAAACTGAAGGAACAAAACAGCAGCAGAATCACAGAACCCACGAATGGACTAACAGTTACCAAAGGGAAAGAGACTGGAGAGAATGGGTGGGAAGGGAGGGATAAGGGCAGGGAAAAACAAAGGGGTATTACAATTAGCTCACATAATGTGGGAGGGGTCCCAAGGGGAAGTCAGTTTAGTACAGAGAAGTCAAGTAGTGATTCTATATCAGCTTACTAGGCTGATGGTCAGTGACTGTAATGGGGTATGTGGTGGGGCTACTTGATGACCTGGGGAGTCTAGTAACCATAATGTTGCTCATATAATTGTAGATTGGTTATTGTGAATAGTGCTGTGATAAACATAGGGGTGCACATATCTTTTTTATACTGGTCTGCTGCATTCTTTTATTTATTTATTTATTTATTCATTCATTCATTCACTCATTCATTATCTATCTATCTACCTATCTGTCTATCTATCTTTCTGTCATTAATATATAATTAGATGAGTAACATTATGTTTGCTAGACTCCCCCCATCATGAAGATGCCTCCAGGTACCCCATTGCAGTCACTGTCCATGAGCATAGTAAGATACTGTAGAATCCCTACTTGTCTTCTCTGTGTTGTATAGCCCTCCCTGTGATCCCCACTCCCACATTATATGTACTAATAGTAATGCACGCTTTCTTTCCCTCTCCCCTTATCTCTCCATTACCAGCTATCCACCCCAGTCCCTTTCCCTTTGGTAACTGTTAGTCCATTCTTGGGTTATGTGAATCTGGTGCTATTTTGCTTATTCAATGTGTTCTGCGTGCACGCCCATTGGCTGCCTCGCTTCGATTGATGGCGCTGACTGCCCTTTATTGCGCACAGCCGCTCGCAGGCCCGCCCCAGACAGGCGTCCCTCGTGGCCAATGAGTGAGCGCCAACGCAGAGCAGCCCGCCTTTGGGGGCGCCCACAGAACACGTGTTTCAGGCGGCTGCGCAGTAGCTGCAGGCTTTCCCGCCTCCGTGTTCAGTACTCATTAGCTTCGCGAGCGCCGCCAGGAGAGGGGTTTCTAATGGCTCCCTCCGTTCTTCTGTCCTCCGGCCCTGTCCGCAGGGTCGACCCGGCGCCCTCAGACAGCCGACTCCTTCGCACCATGTGCCCAGCGGACACCAGATGTTGGACCCGCGCTGTCCTCGGCTGTGCCTTCCTCCCGGCACGAATGTGCTGGCAGCACTGACCTCGCTCCCCAGCCTCAGATCACCTCTTCGCGCTTGCTGGGCCCCCGGCGCCGCCCTCGCCCCTTCTCTTCTCTCCAGTGGTGGGCGAAAGGCGGCGATCGACCTGGACTTGAAGCTGCTGCCCCGGTCGGACGTGAGCCATTACAGCTCTGCCACCTCCAGCCTAGCGCCGTGGGGCGGCGCAACCAGGAACCCTGATGCCGCCGCGGGCCTGCCTTCTGCCTCGGTGGCCACTGAGGGGCAGCCGCGCAAGAGCAGTTCGTCTGGCCACAGCGCGTGGTGCAACCTGTCCCATGCCGACCGCATCGCCGAGTCCATCGAGATTGAGAGCTCGGCCGAGAAGCGGCTCACGCTGCCGCAGATCTACGGTGGGTGGTCAAGAGCAGGCCCTAGTTGAAGGATGAAGGCGAAGCGACGGCTCTGCGGGCTGGAAGGTACGTGACCTCGGTGGGCGGCCGGACCCGGACGGGGTGCGGGGACCCCTGTCTCCACCTGAAGTCGCGGTGGAGCCGGTGAGGGGCGTCCATGCAAGTTGCTTGGCGGATACTGCATCGCCCGTGTGACCGGGAAGCGACCGACACGGGTGGTGGGCCTGCCGGGCCCGGCCGGGGGTCGGGAGATGGCGCAGTCCACCAGAGGGGCTGTCCGGGGAGGGAGGAAGGTGGAGCAAGTGCGCTGAGAAGGCCGTCCGCGCCGCCGCTGAAGTCTGCCAGGCAGGGGAGAGGGGCTGGCTGGACCGCTGCTCCTCTGTCTGGGACTGGGCGGTGAAGGCGGCTGCTCTCTGTCTGGCCTGGTGCCGCGCCGCCAACCTGCTACCGCCGCCTGGGCCGGTGCCACAGGTGGAGGGCACAGGTGAGGCCACGTATATGTGGAGGCCGGTGGGCGGTTTGCCTTGTGTGGATTTTCTAGGCGGGGGCCTCGAGGGCGAGGGCCGGGGGAGCTGAAGTTCAAGTGGGACCCGCAGCGGGGCGGCGGGGTAGAGGCTGCCCGGTGGCAGCGCCTTTAGAATTGAAAATTTTTTCATGAGGTACCTCTCGTATTTTCTATTTGGGAATGAAGTTTCTTTACTTTGGTTTTGGAATTGACAGTGCATTTTCTTGTATTTAAAAATTACTGTCTTTCAGTCATTGAGGTTTGTGGTCTGCAGCTGAGTAGTTTGCAATTAGCGGCAGACATTCGGAGACAGGGACCGTGGGTATAGTCAGAGTAGCGTGGGGGCCTCTGAAAAAGACCCGTACCAAAACTCCGTATTAAACAGTTGAGCGCAGTCAGTCACATTAATTCTCTAAAGTAAAATGTCAGACTAGTAGGAGTATAAGCATTGTTCAGTGAAGCTGCGTTAAAACTAAAAAGCCAGGAGAAACTTGGCCTGGAATGTGTGAACATCCCCCAGATAAGAAAATAGCTCAGCATGGCCCATGTCTTCATTGTGTCAACTAAATAAGGCTATTGTAATCTTTACTTTAGCCTGCTAAAAGGCCCAGTTTAACTTTAGCTTTGCCTGGATGCTGCTTTTCCTCCTCGAGCCCCTAATGACATAATATATAACCTGGGCAATTAATACGGCAAGTAAGCCCAGCCACAGACTACATAGTAAAAGGCACGAAGGATCCCATCTTAAAGATGAGATTGCATTTTAGCACTCAGGAAGTTGAGAAGTAAGATTCTTTTTATTATTATTATTAAGGTATTACTGATATACCCCCATTTGAGGGTTTCACATGAAAAACCAATGTGGTTACTACATTCACCCATATTATCGAGTTGCCCCCCCATACCCTATTGCAGTCACTGTCCATCAGTGTAGTAATTTGCCACAGATTCACTTTTTGCCAAGAAGTAAGATATTTTCTTTCATTTATTTATTTATTTTATTAAGGTATTATTGATATATATTCTCATAAAGGTTTCACATGATAAAACCATGTGGTTACTACATTCACCCCTTTATCGTGTTCTGCCCATGCCCCATTGCAGTCACTGCCCATCAGTGGAGTAAGATGCCACAGAGTCAACTGTTTGCCTTCTCTGTGCTGCACTGTCTTCCATTTGATCCCCCCACACACCATGTGTGCCAATCATATTACCCCTGAATCCCCTTCTCCCTTCCTCCCCTACCCCTCCTCTTTGGTAACTGCTAGTACCTTCTTGGAGTCTGTGAGTCTGTTGCTGTTTTGTTCCTTCAGTTTTGCTTCCTTGTTGCCTTCCACAAATGAGGGAAATCATTTGGTACTTGTCTTTCTCAGCCTGCCTTATTTCACCAAGCATATCCTGAAGCTCCATCCATGTGGTTGCAAATGGTAGGATTTGTTTTCTTCTTATGGCTGAGTAGTATTCCATTGTGTATATGTACCACATCTTCTTTATCCATTCATCTACTTATGGACACTTAGGTTGCTTCCATATCTTAGCTATCTTAAGTAGTGCTGCAATAACCATAGGGGTGCATATGTGTTTTTGAATCTGAGAAATTATAGTCTTTGGGTAAATTCCTAGGAGTGGAATTCCCAGGTCAAATGGTATTTCTAGTTTTAGTTTTCTGAGAAACCTCCATATTTCTTTCCACAATGGTTGAATTAGCTTACATTCCCACCAGCAGTGTAGGAGGGTTCCACTTTTCCATGTCATTGCAAGCATTTGTTGCTTAGTCTTTTCGATACTGGCCATCCTAACTGGTGTGAGGTGATATCTCACTGTGTTTTTTTTCTTTGGTATCATTAATCTACAATTACATGAGGAACATTATGTTTACTAGACTTCTCCCATCACCCATCTCCCCCCCACATACCCCCATTACAGTCACTGTCCATCAGCGTAGTAAGATGCTGTAGAATCACTACTTGTCTTCACTGTGTTGTACAGCTCTCCCCGTGACCCCCTACATTATGTCTGCTGATCATAATGCCCCCTTCCATTTCTTCCCCCTCTTATCCCTACCTTTCCACCCATTCTCCCCAGTCCCTTTTCCTTTGGTAACTGTTAGTCCATTCGTGGGTTCTGTGAGTCTGCAGTTGTTTTGCTCATTCAGTTTATCTTTCTTTATTCTTATACTCCACAGATGAGTGAAATCATTTGGTACTTGTTTTTCTCCGCCTGGCTTATTTCACAGAGTATAATACCCTCTAGCTCCATCCATGTTGTTGCAAATGGTAGGATTTGCTTTCTTCTTATGGTGAATAATATTCCATTGTGTATATGTGCCACATCTTCTTTATCCATTCATCTACTGATGGACACTTATGCAGCTTCCAAATGCACTACACATGGTAATCGTAATGCCCTCTTTCTTTTTCCCGCCCTTATCCCTCCCTTCCCACCCATTGTCCCCAGTCCCTTTCCCTTTGGTAATTATTAGTCCATTCTTGGGTTCTGTGATACTGCTGCTGTTTTGTTCCTTCAGTTTTCCTTTGTTCTTGTTCTCCACATATGAGTGATATCACTTGGTACTTTTCCTTCTCTGCCTGGCTTATTTCACTGAGCATAATACCCTCTATCTCCATCCATGTTGTTGCGAATGGTAGGATCTGTTTTTTTCTCATGGCTGTATAATATTCCATTGTGTATATGTACAACCTTTTCTTTATCCATTCATCTACTGATGGGCATTTAGGTTGCTTCCATATCTAGGCTATTGTAAACATGCTGCAACAAACATAGGGGTGCAACTGTCTTTTTCAAACTGGGCTGCTGCATTCTTAGGGTAAATTCCGAGAAGGAGAATTCCTGGGTCAAATGGTATTCCTATTTTGAGCATTCTGAGGAACCTCCATACTGCTTTCCACAATGGTTGAACTAGTTGACATTCCCACCAGCAGTGTAGGAGGGTTCCCCTTTCTCCACAACCTCGCCAACATTTGTTGTTGTTTGTCTTTTCAATGATGGCGATCCTTACAGGTGTGAGGTGATATCTCATTGTGGTTATAATTTGCATATCTCTGGTGATTAGCTGCGTGGAGTATGTTTTCATGTGCCTGTTGGCCATCTGAGTTTCTTCTTTGGAGAAGTGTCTGTTCAGCTCCTCTGCCCATCTTTTAATTGGTTTTTTGCTTTCTGTTTGTTGAGGGTCATGAGCTCTTTATATAATTTGGATGTCAACCCCTTATCAGATATGTCATTGATAAGTCTATTATCTCAAACTGTAGAATGTCTTTTTGTTCTTCTGAAGGTGTCCTTTGCTGTACAGAAGCTTTATGGTTTGATATAGTCCCACTTGTTCATTTCTGCTTTTGTTTCCCTTGCCCGGGGAGATATTGTTCATGAAGATGTTGCTTGTGTTTATGTCCAAGAGATTTTTGCCTATGTTTTCTTCTAAGGGTTTTATGGTTTCATAACTCACATTCCAGTCTTTGATCCATTTCCAATTTACTTTTGTGTATGGGGTTAGACAATGATCTAGTTTCATTCTCTTACATGTAGCTGTCCAGTTTTGCCAACACCAGCTATTGAAGAGGCTGTCATTTCCCCATTGTGTATTCATGACTCCTTTATTGTATATTAATTGAGAATATATGTTTGGGTTAATATCTGGCCTCTCAATTCCGTTCCACTGGTCTTTGAGTCTGTTCTTGTGCCAGTACCAAATTGTCTTGATTACTGTGGCTTTGTAGTAGAGCTTGAAGTGGGGAAGCAAGATCCCTGCTGTTTTATTCTTTCTTCTCAGTATTTCTTTGGCTACTCGGGATCTTGTGTGGTTCCATATGATCTTAGAACTGTTAGTTCCAGTTTGTTGAAGAATGGTGTTGGTGTTTTGATAGATAGCATTGAATCTGTACTTTGCTTTAGGCAGTATGGACATTTTGACAGTATTAATTATCCTATTCATAAGCACTGTGCTTTTTTCCATTTATTGGTATCTTTTCTTTTAAATTGAATGATGTATTTTATTTCTCCCAGCATGCCAAAATATGTCAACATAAAATTCATATAAAATTATTCTTGAGATCCTTTGCACTGTTTTATTGCACAAAGTCCTCCACATCTAGCATGGATTATGCCCTGAGGCACACCTCCCTTCAGACTTACACACTTCTCAAGTACTAGTAGCCATCTGTAGTTGGTGGATACCATACTAGACAGCTCAGGTCTAGAGAGAATGTGACAGTTCTGGCCCATTTCTTTGCAGTCACATGGCCTGCCTGTTTTTCAGTGTTATTTCTCATCCGTGTGCATCAGCCATTCATAGAGCATTAAATGCAAGAACTCAAAAAGTTTTTCCAAATTCAGCTTTATAAAACTAAGACTATAGATACCAAAGAAAACTTGTATGTATGTATGTCACATAATTTACATATTTTCTGGCTCAGTGTTGTGTATGCCACAGAAAATAAACAACTGCTAAGAACTTTATCATCAATGGAAGATAATAACACAGAAGTAGACGTTCTGCAAACTCTTTGAGCCTCCCTCTTACATTTTGCCAGCATGCTTTCCTATATTTATTTATATATATTTTTTTACTGCTTTATTTTCTTTTGGTATCATTAATCTACAATTACAGAAAGAACATTATGTTTACTAGGTTCCCCCCTTCACCAAGTACCCCCCACATACCCCCATAACACTCACTGTCCATCTGCGTTGTAAGAAGCTGTAAAATCACTACTTGTCTTCTCTGTGTTGCACAGCCCTCCCCGTGCCCCAAACGCACTACACATGCTAATCGTAATGCCCTCTTTCTTTTTCCCCGCCCTTATCCCTCCCTTCCCACCCATCGTCCCCAGTCCCTTTCCCTTTGGTAATTATTAGTCCATTCTTGGGTTCTGTGATACTGCTGCTGTTTTGTTCCTTCAGTTTTCCTTTGTTCTTATTCTCCACATATGAGTGATATCACTTGGTACTTTTCCTTCTCTGCCTGGCTTATTTCACTGAGCATAATACCCTCTATCTCCATCCATGTTGTTGCGAATGATAGGATCTGTTTTTTTCTTATGGCTGTATAATATTCCATTGTGTATATGTACCACCTTTTCTTTATCCATTCATCTACTGATGGACATTTAGGTTGCTTCCATATCTAGGCTATTGTAAACATGCCGCGACAAACATAGGGGTGCATCTGTCTTTTTCAAACTGGGCTGCTGCATTCTTAGGGTAAATTCCGAGAAGGAGAATTCCTGGGTCAAATGGTATTCCTATTTTGAGCATTCTGAGGAACCTCCATACTGCTTTCCACAATGGTTGAACTAGTTGACATTCCCACCAGCAGTGTAGGAGGGTTCCCCTTTCTCCACAACCTCGCCAACATTTGTTGTTGTTTGTCTTTTCAATGATGGCGATCCTTACTGGTGTGAGGTGATATCTCATTGTGGTTATAATTTGCATATCTCTGGTGATTAGCTGCGTGGAGTATGTTTTCATGTGCCTGTTGTCCATCTGAGTTTCTTCTTTGGAGAAGTGTCTGTTCAGCTCCTCTGCCCATCTTTTAATTGGCTTATTTGCTTTCTGTTTGTTGAGGGTCATGAGCTCTTTATATAATTTGGATGTCAACCTCTTATCGGATATGTCATTGATAAGTCTATTCTCTCATACTGCAGAATGTCTTTTTGTTCTTCTGAAGGTGTCCTTTGCTGTACAGAAGCTTTATGGTTTGATATAGTCCCACTTGTTCATTTCTGCTCTTGTTTCCCTTGCCCGGGGAGATATTGTTCATGAAGATGTTGTTTGTGTTTATGTCCAGGAGATTTTTGCCTATGTTTTCTTCTAAGGGTTTTATGGTTTCATAACTCACATTCCAGTCTTTGATCCATTTCCAATTTACTTTTGTGTATGGGGTTAGACAATGATCTAGTTTCATTCTCTTACATGTAGCTGTCCAGTTTTGCCAACACCAGCTATTGAAGAGGCTGTCATTTCCCCATTGTGTATTCATGACTCCTTTATTGTATATTAATTGAGAATATATGTTTGGGTTAATATCTGGCCTCTCAATTCCGTTCCACTGGTCTTTGAGTCTGTTCTTGTGCCAGTACCAAATTGTCTTGATTACTGTGGCTTTGTAGTAGAGCTTGAAGTGGGGAAGCAAGATCCCTGCTGTTTTATTCTTTCTTCTCAGTATTTCTTTGGCTACTCGGGATCTTGTGTGGTTCCATATGATCTTAGAACTGTTAGTTCCAGTTTGTTGAAGAATGGTGTTGGTGTTTTGATAGATAGCATTGAATCTGTACTTTGCTTTAGGCAGTATGGACATTTTGACAGTATTAATTATCCTATTCATAAGCACTGTGCTTTTTTCCATTTATTGGTATCTTTTCTTTTAAATTGAATGATGTATTTTATTTCTCCCAGCATGCCAAAATATGTCAACATAAAATTCATATAAAATTATTCTTGAGATCCTTTGCACTGTTTTATTGCACAAAGTCCTCCACATCTAGCATGGATTATGCCCTGTGGCACACCTCCCTTCAGACTTACACGCATCTCAAGTACTAGTAGCCATCTGTAGTTGGTGGATACCATACTAGACAGCTCAGGTCTAGAGAGAATGTGACAGTTCTGGCCCATTTCTTTGCAGTCACATGGCCTGCCTGTTTTTCAGTGTTATTTCTCATCCGTGTGCATCAGCCATTCATAGGGCATTAAATGCAAGAACTCAAAAAGTTTTTCCAAATTCAGCTTTATACAACTAAGACTATAGATACCAAAGAAAACTTGTACGTATGTATGTCACATAATTTACATATTTTCTGGCTCAGTGTTGTGTATGCCACAGAAAATAAACAACTGCTAAGAACTTTATCATCAATGGAAGATAATAACACAGAAGTAGACGTTCTGCAAACTCTTTGAGCCTCCCTCTTACATTTTGCCAGCATGCTTTCCTATATTTATTTATATATATTTTTTTACTGCTTTATTTTCTTTTGGTATCATTAATCTACAATTACAGAAAGAACATTATGTTTACTAGGTTCCCCCCTTCACCAAGTACCCCCCACATACCCCCATAACACTCACTGTCCATCTGCGTTGTAAGAAGCTGTAAAATCACTACTTGTCTTCTCTGTGTTGCACAGCCCTCCCCGTGCCCCAAACGCACTACACATGCTAATCGTAATGCCCTCTTTCTTTTTCCCCGCCCTTATCCCTCCCTTCCCACCCATCGTCCCCAGTCCCTTTCCCTTTGGTAATTATTAGTCCATTCTTGGGTTCTGTGATACTGCTGCTGTTTTGTTCCTTCAGTTTTCCTTTGTTCTTATTCTCCACATATGAGTGATATCACTTGGTACTTTTCCTTCTCTGCCTGGCTTATTTCACTGAGCATAATACCCTCTATCTCCATCCATGTTGTTGCGAATGATAGGATCTGTTTTTTTCTTATGGCTGTATAATATTCCATTGTGTATATGTACCACCTTTTCTTTATCCATTCATCTACTGATGGACATTTAGGTTGCTTCCATATCTAGGCTATTGTAAACATGCCGCGACAAACATAGGGGTGCATCTGTCTTTTTCAAACTGGGCTGCTGCATTCTTAGGGTAAATTCCGAGAAGGAGAATTCCTGGGTCAAATGGTATTCCTATTTTGCGCATTCTGAGGAACCTCCATACTGCTTTCCACAATGGTTGAACTAGTTGACATTCCCACCAGCAGTGTAGGAGGGTTCCCCTTTCTCCACAACCTCGCCAACATTTGTTGTTGTTTGTCTTTTCAATGATGGCGATCCTTACTGGTGTGAGGTGATATCTCATTGTGGTTATAATTTGCATATCTCTGGTGATTAGCTGCGTGGAGTATGTTTTCATGTGCCTGTTGTCCATCTGAGTTTCTTCTTTGGAGAAGTGTCTGTTCAGCTCCTCTGCCCATCTTTTAATTGGCTTATTTGCTTTCTGTTTGTTGAGGGTCATGAGCTCTTTATATAATTTGGATGTCAACCTCTTATCGGATATGTCATTGATAAGTCTATTCTCTCATACTGCAGAATGTCTTTTTGTTCTTCTGAAGGTGTCCTTTGCTGTACAGAAGCTTTATGGTTTGATATAGTCCCACTTGTTCATTTCTGCTCTTGTTTCCCTTGCCCGGGGAGATATTGTTCATGAAGATGTTGTTTGTGTTTATGTCCAGGAGATTTTTGCCTATGTTTTCTTCTAAGGGTTTTATGGTTTCATAACTCACATTCCAGTCTTTGATCCATTTCCAATTTACTTTTGTGTATGGGGTTAGACAATGATCTAGTTTCATTCTCTTACATGTAGCTGTCCAGTTTTGCCAACACCAGCTATTGAAGAGGCTGTCATTTCCCCATTGTGTATTCATGACTCCTTTATTGTATATTAATTGAGAATATATGTTTGGGTTAATATCTGGCCTCTCAATTCCGTTCCACTGGTCTTTGAGTCTGTTCTTGTGCCAGTACCAAATTGTCTTGATTACTGTGGCTTTGTAGTAGAGCTTGAAGTGGGGAAGCAAGATCCCTGCTGTTTTATTCTTTCTTCTCAGTATTTCTTTGGCTACTCGGGATCTTGTGTGGTTCCATATGATCTTAGAACTGTTAGTTCCAGTTTGTTGAAGAATGGTGTTGGTGTTTTGATAGATAGCATTGAATCTGTACTTTGCTTTAGGCAGTATGGACATTTTGACAGTATTAATTATCCTATTCATAAGCACTGTGCTTTTTTCCATTTACTGGTATCTTTTCTTTTAAATTGAATGATGTATTTTATTTCTCCCAGCATGCCAAAATATGTCAACATAAAATTCATATAAAATTATTCTTGAGATCCTTTGCACTGTTTTATTGCACAAAGTCCTCCACATCTAGCGTGGATTATGCCCTGTGGCACACCTCCCTTCAGACTTACACGCATCTCAAGTACTAGTAGCCATCTGTAGTTGGTGGATACCATACTAGACAGCTCAGGTCTAGAGAGAATGTGACAGTTCTGGCCCATTTCTTTGCAGTCACATGGCCTGCCTGTTTTTCAGTGTTATTTCTCATCCGTGTGCATCAGCCATTCATAGGGCATTAAATGCAAGAACTCAAAAAGTTTTTCCAAATTCAGCTTTATACAACTAAGACTATAGATACCAAAGAAAACTTGTACGTATGTATGTCACATAATTTACATATTTTCTGGCTCAGTGTTGTGTATGCCACAGAAAATAAACAACTGCTAAGAACTTTATCATCAATGGAAGATAATAACACAGAAGTAGACGTTCTGCAAACTCTTTGAGCCTCCCTCTTACATTTTGCCAGCATGCTTTCCTATATTTATTTATATATATTTTTTTACTGCTTTATTTTCTTTTGGTATCATTAATCTACAATTACAGAAAGAACATTATGTTTACTAGGTTCCCCCCTTCACCAAGTACCCCCCACATACCCCCATAACACTCACTGTCCATCTGCGTTGTAAGAAGCTGTAAAATCACTACTTGTCTTCTCTGTGTTGCACAGCCCTCCCCGTGCCCCAAACGCACTACACATGCTAATCGTAATGCCCTCTTTCTTTTTCCCCGCCCTTATCCCTCCCTTCCCACCCATCGTCCCCAGTCCCTTTCCCTTTGGTAATTATTAGTCCATTCTTGGGTTCTGTGATACTGCTGCTGTTTTGTTCCTTCAGTTTTCCTTTGTTCTTATTCTCCACATATGAGTGATATCACTTGGTACTTTTCCTTCTCTGCCTGGCTTATTTCACTGAGCATAATACCCTCTATCTCCATCCATGTTGTTGCGAATGATAGGATCTGTTTTTTTCTTATGGCTGTATAATATTCCATTGTGTATATGTACCACCTTTTCTTTATCCATTCATCTACTGATGGACATTTAGGTTGCTTCCATATCTAGGCTATTGTAAACATGCCGCGACAAACATAGGGGTGCATCTGTCTTTTTCAAACTGGGCTGCTGCATTCTTAGGGTAAATTCCGAGAAGGAGAATTCCTGGGTCAAATGGTATTCCTATTTTGAGCATTCTGAGGAACCTCCATACTGCTTTCCACAATGGTTGAACTAGTTGACATTCCCACCAGCAGTGTAGGAGGGTTCCCCTTTCTCCACAACCTCGCCAACATTTGTTGTTGTTTGTCTTTTCAATGATGGCGATCCTTACTGGTGTGAGGTGATATCTCATTGTGGTTATAATTTGCATATCTCTGGTGATTAGCTGCGTGGAGTATGTTTTCATGTGCCTGTTGGCCATCTGAGTTTCTTCTTTGGAGAAGTGTCTGTTCAGCTCCTCTGCCCATCTTTTAATTGGCTTATTTGCTTTCTGTTTGTTGAGGGTCATGAGCTCTTTATATAATTTGGATGTCAACCTCTTATCGGATATGTCATTGATAAGTCTATTCTCTCATACTGCAGAATGTCTTTTTGTTCTTCTGAAGGTGTCCTTTGCTGTACAGAAGCTTTATGGTTTGATATAGTCCCACTTGTTCATTTCTGCTTTTGTTTCCCTTGCCCGGGGAGATATTGTTCATGAAGATGTTGTTTGTGTTTATGTCCAGGAGATTTTTGCCTATGTTTTCTTCTAAGGGTTTTATGGTTTCATAACTCACATTCCAGTCTTTGATCCATTTCCAATTTACTTTTGTGTATGGGGTTAGACAATGATCTAGTTTCATTCTCTTACATGTAGCTGTCCAGTTTTGCCAACACCAGCTATTGAAGAGGCTGTCATTTCCCCATTGTGTATTCATGACTCCTTTATTGTATATTAATTGAGAATATATGTTTGGGTTAATATCTGGCCTCTCAATTCCGTTCCACTGGTCTTTGAGTCTGTTCTTGTACCAGTACCAAATTGTCTTGATTACTGTGGCTTTGTAGTAGAGCTTGAAGTGGGGAAGCAAGATCCCTGCTGTTTTATTCTTTCTTCTCAGTATTTCTTTGGCTACTCGGGATCTTGTGTGGTTCCATATGATCTTAGAACTGTTAGTTCCAGTTTGTTGAAGAATGGTGTTGGTGTTTTGATAGATAGCATTGAATCTGTACTTTGCTTTAGGCAGTATGGACATTTTGACAGTATTAATTATCCTATTCATAAGCACTGTGCTTTTTTCCATTTATTGGTATCTTTTCTTTTAAATTGAATGATGTATTTTATTTCTCCCAGCATGCCAAAATATGTCAACATAAAATTCATATAAAATTATTCTTGAGACCCTTTGCACTGTTTTATTGCACAAAGTCCTCCACTTCTAGCATGGATTATGCCCTGTGGCACACCTCCCTTCAGACTTACACGCATCTCAAGTACTAGTAGCCATCTGTAGTTGGTGGATACCATACTAGACAGCTCAGGTCTAGAGAGAATGTGACAGTTCTGGCCCATTTCTTTGCAGTCACATGGCCTGCCTGTTTTTCAGTGTTATTTCTCATCCGTGTGCATCAGCCATTCATAGGGCATTAAATGCAAGAACTCAAAAAGTTTTTCCAAATTCAGCTTTATACAACTAAGACTATAGATACCAAAGAAAACTTGTACGTATGTATGTCACATAATTTACATATTTTCTGGCTCAGTGTTGTGTATGCCACAGAAAATAAACAACTGCTAAGAACTTTATCATCAATGGAAGATAATAACACAGAAGTAGACGTTCTGCAAACTATTTGAGCCTCCCTCTTACATTTTGCCAGCATGCTTTCCTATATTTATTTATATATATTTTTTTACTGCTTTATTTTCTTTTGGTATCATTAATCTACAATTACAGAAAGAACATTATGTTTACTAGGTTCCCCCCTTCACCAAGTACCCCCCACATACCCCCATAACACTCACTGTCCATCTGCGTTGTAAGAAGCTGTAAAATCACTACTTGTCTTCTCTGTGTTGCACAGCCCTCCCCGTGCCCCAAACGCACTACACATGCTAATCGTAATGCCCTCTTTCTTTTTCCCCGCCCTTATCCCTCCCTTCCCACCCATCGTCCCCAGTCCCTTTCCCTTTGGTAATTATTAGTCCATTCTTGGGTTCTGTGATACTGCTGCTGTTTTGTTCCTTCAGTTTTCCTTTGTTCTTATTCTCCACATATGAGTGATATCACTTGGTACTTTTCCTTCTCTGCCTGGCTTATTTCACTGAGCATAATACCCTCTATCTCCATCCATGTTGTTGCGAATGATAGGATCTGTTTTTTTCTTATGGCTGTATAATATTCCATTGTGTATATGTACCACCTTTTCTTTATCCATTCATCTACTGATGGACATTTAGGTTGCTTCCATATCTAGGCTATTGTAAACATGCCGCGACAAACATAGGGGTGCATCTGTCTTTTTCAAACTGGGCTGCTGCATTCTTAGGGTAAATTCCGAGAAGGAGAATTCCTGGGTCAAATGGTATTCCTATTTTGCGCATTCTGAGGAACCTCCATACTGCTTTCCACAATGGTTGAACTAGTTGACATTCCCACCAGCAGTGTAGGAGGGTTCCCCTTTCTCCACAACCTCGCCAACATTTGTTGTTGTTTGTCTTTTCAGTGATGGCGATCCTTACTGGTGTGAGGTGATATCTCATTGTGGTTATAATTTGCATATCTCTGGTGATTAGCTGCGTGGACTATGTTTTCATGTGCCTGTTGTCCATCTGAGTTTCTTCTTTGGAGAAGTGTCTGTTCAGCTCCTCTGCCCATCTTTTAATTGGCTTATTTGCTTTCTGTTTGTTGAGGGTCATGAGCTCTTTATATAATTTGGATGTCAACCTCTTATCGGATATGTCATTGATAAGTCTATTCTCTCATACTGCAGAATGTCTTTTTGTTCTTCTGAAGGTGTCCTTTGCTGTACAGAAGCTTTATGGTTTGATATAGTCCCACTTGTTCATTTCTGCTCTTGTTTCCCTTGCCCGGGGAGATATTGTTCATGAAGATGTTGTTTGTGTTTATGTCCAGGAGATTTTTGCCTATGTTTTCTTCTAAGGGTTTTATGGTTTCATAACTCACATTCCAGTCTTTGATCCATTTCCAATTTACTTTTGTGTATGGGGTTAGACAATGATCTAGTTTCATTCTCTTACATGTAGCTGTCCAGTTTTGCCAACACCAGCTATTGAAGAGGCTGTCATTTCCCCATTGTGTATTCATGACTCCTTTATTGTATATTAATTGAGAATATATGTTTGGGTTAATATCTGGCCTCTCAATTCCGTTCCACTGGTCTTTGAGTCTGTTCTTGTGCCAGTACCAAATTGTCTTGATTACTGTGGCTTTGTAGTAGAGCTTGAAGTGGGGAAGCAAGATCCCTGCTGTTTTATTCTTTCTTCTCAGTATTTCTTTGGCTACTCGGGATCTTGTGTGGTTCCATATGATCTTAGAACTGTTAGTTCCAGTTTGTTGAAGAATGGTGTTGGTGTTTTGATAGATAGCATTGAATCTGTACTTTGCTTTAGGCAGTATGGACATTTTGACAGTATTAATTATCCTATTCATAAGCACTGTGCTTTTTTCCATTTACTGGTATCTTTTCTTTTAAATTGAATGATGTATTTTATTTCTCCCAGCATGCCAAAATATGTCAACATAAAATTCATATAAAATTATTCTTGAGATCCTTTGCACTGTTTTATTGCACAAAGTCCTCCACATCTAGCATGGATTATGCCCTGTGGCACACCTCCCTTCAGACTTACACGCATCTCAAGTACTAGTAGCCATCTGTAGTTGGTGGATACCATACTAGACAGCTCAGGTCTAGAGAGAATGTGACAGTTCTGGCCCATTTCTTTGCAGTCACATGGCCTGCCTGTTTTTCAGTGTTATTTCTCATCCGTGTGCATCAGCCATTCATAGGGCATTAAATGCAAGAACTCAAAAAGTTTTTCCAAATTCAGCTTTATACAACTAAGACTATAGATACCAAAGAAAACTTGTACGTATGTATGTCACATAATTTACATATTTTCTGGCTCAGTGTTGTGTATGCCACAGAAAATAAACAACTGCTAAGAACTTTATCATCAATGGAAGATAATAACACAGAAGTAGACGTTCTGCAAACTATTTGAGCCTCCCTCTTACATTTTGCCAGCATGCTTTCCTATATTTATTTATATATATTTTTTTACTGCTTTATTTTTTTTGGTATCATTAATCTACAATTACAGAAAGAACATTATGTTTAATAGGTTCCCCCCTTCACCAAGTACCCCCCACGTACCCCCATAACACTCACTGTCCATCTGCGTTGTAAGAAGCTGTAAAATCACTACTTGTCTTCTCTGTGTTGCACAGCCCTCCCCGTGCCCCAAACGCACTACACATGCTAATCGTAATGCCCTCTTTCTTTTTCCCCGCCCTTATCCCTCCCTTCCCACCCATCGTCCCCAGTCCCTTTCCCTTTGGTAATTATTAGTCCATTCTTGGGTTCTGTGATACTGCTGCTGTTTTGTTCCTTCAGTTTTCCTTTGTTCTTATTCTCCACATATGAGTGATATCACTTGGTACTTTTCCTTCTCTGCCTGGCTTATTTCACTGAGCATAATACCCTCTATCTCCATCCATGTTGTTGCGAATGATAGGATCTGTTTTTTTCTTATGGCTGTATAATATTCCATTTTGTATATGTACCACCTTTTCTTTATCCATTCATCTACTGATGGACATTTAGGTTGCTTCCATATCTAGGCTATTGTAAACATGCCGCGACAAACATAGGGGTGCATCTGTCTTTTTCAAACTGGGCTGCTGCATTCTTAGGGTAAATTCCGAGAAGGAGAATTCCTGGGTCAAATGGTATTCCTATTTTGAGCATTCTGAGGAACCTCCATACTGCTTTCCACAATGGTTGAACTAGTTGACATTCCCACCAGCAGTGTAGGAGGGTTCCCCTTTCTCCACAACCTCGCCAACATTTGTTGTTGTTTGTCTTTTCAATGATGGCGATCCTTACTGGTGTGAGGTGATATCTTATTGTGGTTATAATTTGCATATCTCTGGTGATTAGCTGCGTGGAGTATGTTTTCATGTGCCTGTTGTCCATCTGAGTTTCTTCTTTGGAGAAGTGTCTGTTCAGCTCCTCTGCCCATCTTTTAATTGGCTTATTTGCTTTCTGTTTGTTGAGGGTCATGAGCTCTTTATATAATTTGGATGTCAACCTCTTATCGGATATGTCATTGATAAGTCTATTCTCTCATACTGCAGAATGTCTTTTTGTTCTTCTGAAGGTGTCCTTTGCTGTACAGAAGCTTTATGGTTTGATATAGTCCCACTTGTTCATTTCTGCTTTTGTTTCCCTTGCCCGGGGAGATATTGTTCATGAAGATGTTGTTTGTGTTTATGTCCAGGAGATTTTTGCCTATGTTTTCTTCTAAGGGTTTTATGGTTTCATAACTCACATTCCAGTCTTTGATCCATTTCCAATTTACTTTTGTGTATGGGGTTAGACAATGATCTAGTTTCATTCTCTTACATGTAGCTGTCCAGTTTTGCCAACACCAGCTATTGAAGAGGCTGTCATTTCCCCATTGTGTATTCATGACTCCTTTATTGTATATTAATTGAGAATATATGTTTGGGTTAATATCTGGCCTCTCAATTCCGTTCCACTGGTCTTTGAGTCTGTTCTTGTGCCAGTACCAAATTGTCTTGATTACTGTGGCTTTGTAGTAGAGCTTGAAGTGGGGAAGCAAGATCCCTGCTGTTTTATTCTTTCTTCTCAGTATTGCTTTGGCTACTCGGGATCTTGTGTGGTTCCATATGATCTTAGAACTGTTAGTTCCAGTTTGTTGAAGAATGGTGTTGGTGTTTTGATAGATAGCATTGAATCTGTACTTTGCTTTAGGCAGTATGGACATTTTGACAGTATTAATTATCCTATTCATAAGCACTGTGCTTTTTTCCATTTATTGGTATCTTTTCTTTTAAATTGAATGATGTATTTTATTTCTCCCAGCATGCCAAAATATGTCAACATAAAATTCATATAAAATTATTCTTGAGACCCTTTGCACTGTTTTATTGCACAAAGTCCTCCACTTCTAGCGTGGATTATGCCCTGTGGCACACCTCCCTTCAGACTTACACGCATCTCAAGTACTAGTAGCCATCTGTAGTTGGTGGATACCATACTAGACAGCTCAGGTCTAGAGAGAATGTGACAGTTCTGGCCCATTTCTTTGCAGTCACATGGCCTGCCTGTTTTTCAGTGTTATTTC
Organism: Manis pentadactyla; assembly: GCF_030020395.1. Classification (NCBI taxonomy): domain Eukaryota; kingdom Metazoa; phylum Chordata; class Mammalia; order Pholidota; family Manidae; genus Manis; species Manis pentadactyla. The sequence continues at coordinate 81,880,143 of NC_080024.1, forward strand.
TCATCCGTGTGCATCAGCCATTCATAGGGCATTAAATGCAAGAACTCAAAAAGTTTTTCCAAATTCAGCTTTATACAACTAAGACTATAGATACCAAAGAAAACTTGTATGTATGTATGTCACATAATTTACATATTTTCTGGCTCAGTGTTGTGTATGCCACAGAAAATAAACAACTGCTAAGAACTTTATCATCAATGGAAGATAATAACACAGAAGTAGACGTTCTGCAAACTATTTGAGCCTCCCTCTTACATTTTGCCAGCATGCTTTCCTATATTTATTTATATATATTTTTTTACTGCTTTATTTTCTTTTGGTATCATTAATCTACAATTACAGAAAGAACATTATGTTTACTAGGTTCCCCCCTTCACCAAGTACCCCCCACGTACCCCCATAACACTCACTGTCCATCTGCGTTGTAAGAAGCTGTAAAATCACTACTTGTCTTCTCTGTGTTGCACAGCCCTCCCCGTGCCCCAAACGCACTACACATGCTAATCGTAATGCCCTCTTTCTTTTTCCCCGCCCTTATCCCTCCCTTCCCACCCATCGTCCCCAGTCCCTTTCCCTTTGGTAATTATTAGTCCATTCTTGGGTTCTGTGATACTGCTGCTGTTTTGTTCCTTCAGTTTTCCTTTGTTCTTATTCTCCACATATGAGTGATATCACTTGGTACTTTTCCTTCTCTGCCTGGCTTATTTCACTGAGCATAATACCCTCTATCTCCATCCATGTTGTTGCGAATGATAGGATCTGTTTTTTTCTTATGGCTGTATAATATTCCATTGTGTATATGTACCACCTTTTCTTTATCCATTCATCTACTGATGGACATTTAGGTTGCTTCCATATCTAGGCTATTGTAAACATGCCGCGACAAACATAGGGGTGCATCTGTCTTTTTCAAACTGGGCTGCTGCATTCTTAGGGTAAATTCCGAGAAGGAGAATTCCTGGGTCAAATGGTATTCCTATTTTGCGCATTCTGAGGAACCTCCATACTGCTTTCCACAATGGTTGAACTAGTTGACATTCCCACCAGCAGTGTAGGAGGGTTCCCCTTTCTCCACAACCTCGCCAACATTTGTTGTTGTTTGTCTTTTCAATGATGGCGATCCTTACTGGTGTGAGGTGATATCTCATTGTGGTTATAATTTGCATATCTCTGGTGATTAGCTGCGTGGAGTATGTTTTCATGTGCCTGTTGGCCATCTGAGTTTCTTCTTTGGAGAAGTGTCTGTTCAGCTCCTCTGCCCATCTTTTAATTGGCTTATTTGCTTTCTGTTTGTTGAGGGTCATGAGCTCTTTATATAATTTGGATGTCAACCTCTTATCGGATATGTCATTGATAAGTCTATTCTCTCATACTGCAGAATGTCTTTTTGTTCTTCTGAAGGTGTCCTTTGCTGTACAGAAGCTTTATGGTTTGATATAGTCCCACTTGTTCATTTCTGCTTTTGTTTCCCTTGCCCGGGGAGATATTGTTCATGAAGATGTTGTTTGTGTTTATGTCCAGGAGATTTTTGCCTATGTTTTCTTCTAAGGGTTTTATGGTTTCATAACTCACATTCCAGTCTTTGATCCATTTCCAATTTACTTTTGTGTATGGGGTTAGACAATGATCTAGTTTCATTCTCTTACATGTAGCTGTCCAGTTTTGCCAACACCAGCTATTGAAGAGGCTGTCATTTCCCCATTGTGTATTCATGACTCCTTTATTGTATATTAATTGAGAATATATGTTTGGGTTAATATCTGGCCTCTCAATTCCGTTCCACTGGTCTTTGAGTCTGTTCTTGTGCCAGTACCAAATTGTCTTGATTACTGTGGCTTTGTAGTAGAGCTTGAAGTGGGGAAGCAAGATCCCTGCTGTTTTATTCTTTCTTCTCAGTATTTCTTTGGCTACTCGGGATCTTGTGTGGTTCCATATGATCTTAGAACTGTTAGTTCCAGTTTGTTGAAGAATGGTGTTGGTGTTTTGATAGATAGCATTGAATCTGTACTTTGCTTTAGGCAGTATGGACATTTTGACAGTATTAATTATCCTATTCATAAGCACTGTGCTTTTTTCCATTTATTGGTATCTTTTCTTTTAAATTGAATGATGTATTTTATTTCTCCCAGCATGCCAAAATATGTCAACATAAAATTCATATAAAATTATTCTTGAGATCCTTTGCACTGTTTTATTGCACAAAGTCCTCCACATCTAGCGTGGATTATGCCCTGTGGCACACCTCCCTTCAGACTTACACGCATCTCAAGTATTAGTAGCCATCTGTAGTTGGTGGATACCATACTAGACAGCTCAGGTCTAGAGAGAATGTGACAGTTCTGGCCCATTTCTTTGCAGTCACATGGCCTGCCTGTTTTTCAGTGTTATTTCTCATCCGTGTGCATCAGCCATTCATAGGGCATTAAATGCAAGAACTCAAAAAGTTTTTCCAAATTCAGCTTTATACAACTAAGACTATAGATACCAAAGAAAACTTGTACGTATGTATGTCACATAATTTACATATTTTCTGGCTCAGTGTTGTGTATGCCACAGAAAATAAACAACTGCTAAGAACTTTATCATCAATGGAAGATAATAACACAGAAGTAGACGTTCTGCAAACTCTTTGAGCCTCCCTCTTACATTTTGCCAGCATGCTTTCCTATATTTATTTATATATATTTTTTTACTGCTTTATTTTCTTTTGGTATCATTAATCTACAATTACAGAAAGAACATTATGTTTACTAGGTTCCCCCCTTCACCAAGTACCCCCCACATACCCCCATAACACTCACTGTCCATCTGCGTTGTAAGAAGCTGTAAAATCACTACTTGTCTTCTCTGTGTTGCACAGCCCTCCCCGTGCCCCAAACGCACTACACATGCTAATCGTAATGCCCTCTTTCTTTTTCCCCGCCCTTATCCCTCCCTTCCCACCCATCGTCCCCAGTCCCTTTCCCTTTGGTAATTATTAGTCCATTCTTGGGTTCTGTGATACTGCTGCTGTTTTGTTCCTTCAGTTTTCCTTTGTTCTTATTCTCCACATATGAGTGATATCACTTGGTACTTTTCCTTCTCTGCCTGGCTTATTTCACTGAGCATAATACCCTCTATCTCCATCCATGTTGTTGCGAATGATAGGATCTGTTTTTTTCTTATGGCTGTATAATATTCCATTGTGTATATGTACCACCTTTTCTTTATCCATTCATCTACTGATGGACATTTAGGTTGCTTCCATATCTAGGCTATTGTAAACATGCCGCGACAAACATAGGGGTGCATCTGTCTTTTTCAAACTGGGCTGCTGCATTCTTAGGGTAAATTCCGAGAAGGAGAATTCCTGGGTCAAATGGTATTCCTATTTTGCGCATTCTGAGGAACCTCCATACTGCTTTCCACAATGGTTGAACTAGTTGACATTCCCACCAGCAGTGTAGGAGGGTTCCCCTTTCTCCACAACCTCGCCAACATTTGTTGTTGTTTGTCTTTTCAATGATGGCGATCCTTACTGGTGTGAGGTGATATCTCATTGTGGTTATAATTTGCATATCTCTGGTGATTAGCTGCGTGGAGTATGTTTTCATGTGCCTGTTGGCCATCTGAGTTTCTTCTTTGGAGAAGTGTCTGTTCAGCTCCTCTGCCCATCTTTTAATTGGCTTATTTGCTTTCTGTTTGTTGAGGGTCATGAGCTCTTTATATAATTTGGATGTCAACCTCTTATCGGATATGTCATTGATAAGTCTATTCTCTCATACTGCAGAATGTCTTTTTGTTCTTCTGAAGGTGTCCTTTGCTGTACAGAAGCTTTATGGTTTGATATAGTCCCACTTGTTCATTTCTGCTCTTGTTTCCCTTGCCCGGGGAGATATTGTTCATGAAGATGTTGTTTGTGTTTATGTCCAGGAGATTTTTGCCTATGTTTTCTTCTAAGGGTTTTATGGTTTCATAACTCACATTCCAGTCTTTGATCCATTTCCAATTTACTTTTGTGTATGGGGTTAGACAATGATCTAGTTTCATTCTCTTACATGTAGCTGTCCAGTTTTGCCAACACCAGCTATTGAAGAGGCTGTCATTTCCCCATTGTGTATTCATGACTCCTTTATTGTATATTAATTGAGAATATATGTTTGGGTTAATATCTGGCCTCTCAATTCCGTTCCACTGGTCTTTGAGTCTGTTCTTGTGCCAGTACCAAATTGTCTTGATTACTGTGGCTTTGTAGTAGAGCTTGAAGTGGGGAAGCAAGATCCCTGCTGTTTTATTCTTTCTTCTCAGTATTTCTTTGGCTACTCGGGATCTTGTGTGGTTCCATATGATCTTAGAACTGTTAGTTCCAGTTTGTTGAAGAATGGTGTTGGTGTTTTGATAGATAGCATTGAATCTGTACTTTGCTTTAGGCAGTATGGACATTTTGACAGTATTAATTATCCTATTCATAAGCACTGTGCTTTTTTCCATTTATTGGTATCTTTTCTTTTAAATTGAATGATGTATTTTATTTCTCCCAGCATGCCAAAATATGTCAACATAAAATTCATATAAAATTATTCTTGAGATCCTTTGCACTGTTTTATTGCACAAAGTCCTCCACATCTAGCGTGGATTATGCCCTGTGGCACACCTCCCTTCAGACTTACACGCATCTCAAGTACTAGTAGCCATCTGTAGTTGGTGGATACCATACTAGACAGCTCAGGTCTAGAGAGAATGTGACAGTTCTGGCCCATTTCTTTGCAGTCACATGGCCTGCCTGTTTTTCAGTGTTATTTCTCATCCGTGTGCATCAGCCATTCATAGGGCATTAAATGCAAGAACTCAAAAAGTTTTTCCAAATTCAGCTTTATACAACTAAGACTATAGATACCAAAGAAAACTTGTACGTATGTATGTCACATAATTTACATATTTTCTGGCTCAGTGTTGTGTATGCCACAGAAAATAAACAACTGCTAAGAACTTTATCATCAATGGAAGATAATAACACAGAAGTAGATGTTCTGCAAACTATTTGAGCCTCCCTCTTACATTTTGCCAGCATGCTTTCCTATATATATTTATATATATTTTTTTACTGCTTTATTTTTTTTGGTATCATTAATCTACAATTACAGAAAGAACATTATGTTTAATAGGTTCCCCCCTTCACCAAGTACCCCCCACGTACCCCCATAACACTCACTGTCCATCTGCGTTGTAAGAAGCTGTAAAATCACTACTTGTCTTCTCTGTGTTGCACAGCCCTCCCCGTGCCCCAAACGCACTACACATGCTAATCGTAATGCCCTCTTTCTTTTTCCCCGCCCTTATCCCTCCCTTCCCACCCATCGTCCCCAGTCCCTTTCCCTTTGGTAATTATTAGTCCATTCTTGGGTTCTGTGATACTGCTGCTGTTTTGTTCCTTCAGTTTTCCTTTGTTCTTATTCTCCACATATGAGTGATATCACTTGGTACTTTTCCTTCTCTGCCTGGCTTATTTCACTGAGCATAATACCCTCTATCTCCATCCATGTTGTTGCGAATGATAGGATCTGTTTTTTTCTTATGGCTGTATAATATTCCATTTTGTATATGTACCACCTTTTCTTTATCCATTCATCTACTGATGGACATTTAGGTTGCTTCCATATCTAGGCTATTGTAAACATGCCGCGACAAACATAGGGGTGCATCTGTCTTTTTCAAACTGGGCTGCTGCATTCTTAGGGTAAATTCCGAGAAGGAGAATTCCTGGGTCAAATGGTATTCCTATTTTGAGCATTCTGAGGAACCTCCATACTGCTTTCCACAATGGTTGAACTAGTTGACATTCCCACCAGCAGTGTAGGAGGGTTCCCCTTTCTCCACAACCTCGCCAACATTTGTTGTTGTTTGTCTTTTCAATGATGGCGATCCTTACTGGTGTGAGGTGATATCTCATTGTGGTTATAATTTGCATATCTCTGGTGATTAGCTGCGTGGAGTATGTTTTCATGTGCCTGTTGGCCATCTGAGTTTCTTCTTTGGAGAAGTGTCTGTTCAGCTCCTCTGCCCATCTTTTAATTGGCTTATTTGCTTTCTGTTTGTTGAGGGTCATGAGCTCTTTATATAATTTGGATGTCAACCTCTTATCGGATATGTCATTGATAAGTCTATTCTCTCATACTGTAGAATGTCTTTTTGTTCTTCTGAAGGTGTCCTTTGCTGTACAGAAGCTTTATGGTTTGATATAGTCCCACTTGTTCATTTCTGCTTTTGTTTCCCTTGCCCGGGGAGATATTGTTCATGAAGATGTTGTTTGTGTTTATGTCCAGGAGATTTTTGCCTATGTTTTCTTCTAAGGGTTTTATGGTTTCATAACTCACATTCCAGTCTTTGATCCATTTCCAATTTACTTTTGTGTATGGGGTTAGACAATGATCTAGTTTCATTCTCTTACATGTAGCTGTCCAGTTTTGCCAACACCAGCTATTGAAGAGGCTGTCATTTCCCCATTGTGTATTCATGACTCCTTTATTGTATATTAATTGAGAATATATGTTTGGGTTAATATCTGGCCTCTCAATTCCGTTCCACTGGTCTTTGAGTCTGTTCTTGTACCAGTACCAAATTGTCTTGATTACTGTGGCTTTGTAGTAGAGCTTGAAGTGGGGAAGCAAGATCCCTGCTGTTTTATTCTTTCTTCTCAGTATTGCTTTGGCTACTCGGGATCTTGTGTGGTTCCATATGATCTTAGAACTGTTAGTTCCAGTTTGTTGAAGAATGGTGTTGGTGTTTTGATAGATAGCATTGAATCTGTACTTTGCTTTAGGCAGTATGGACATTTTGACAGTATTAATTATCCTATTCATAAGCACTGTGCTTTTTTCCATTTATTGGTATCTTTTCTTTTAAATTGAATGATGTATTTTATTTCTCCCAGCATGCCAAAATATGTCAACATAAAATTCATATAAAATTATTCTTGAGATCCTTTGCACTGTTTTATTGCACAAAGTCCTCCACATCTAGCGTGGATTATGCCCTGTGGCACACCTCCCTTCAGACTTACACGCATCTCAAGTACTAGTAGCCATCTGTAGTTGGTGGATACCATACTAGACAGCTCAGGTCTAGAGAGAATGTGACAGTTCTGGCCCATTTCTTTGCAGTCACATGGCCTGCCTGTTTTTCAGTGTTATTTCTCATCCGTGTGCATCAGCCATTCATAGGGCATTAAATGCAAGAACTCAAAAAGTTTTTCCAAATTCAGCTTTATACAACTAAGACTATAGATACCAAAGAAAACTTGTACGTATATATGTCACATAATTTACATATTTTCTGGCTCAGTGTTGTGTATGCCACAGAAAATAAACAACTGCTAAGAACTTTATCATCAATGGAAGATAATAACACAGAAGTAGACGTTCTGCAAACTATTTGAGCCTCCCTCTTACATTTTGCCAGCATGCTTTCCTATATTTATTTATGTATATTTTTTTACTGCTTTATTTTCTTTTGGTATCATTAATCTACAATTACAGAAAGAACATTATGTTTACTAGGTTCCCCCCTTCACCAAGTACCCCCCACATACCCCCATAACACTCACTGTCCATCTGCGTTGTAAGAAGCTGTAAAATCACTACTTGTCTTCTCTGTGTTGCACAGCCCTCCCCGTGCCCCAAACGCACTACACATGCTAATCATAATGCCCTCTTTCTTTTTGCCCGCCCTTATCCCTCCCTTCCCACCCATCGTCCCCAGTCCCTTTCCCTTTGGTAATTATTAGTCCATTCTTGGGTTCTGTGATACTGCTGCTGTTTTGTTCCTTCAGTTTTCCTTTGTTCTTATTCTCCACATATGAGTGATATCACTTGGTACTTTTCCTTCTCTGCCTGGCTTATTTCACTGAGCATAATACCCTCTATCTCCATCCATGTTGTTGCGAATGATAGGATCTGTTTTTTTCTTATGGCTGTATAATATTCCATTGTGTATATGTACCACCTTTTCTTTATCCATTCATCTACTGATGGACATTTAGGTTGCTTCCATATCTAGGCTATTGTAAACATGCCGCGACAAACATAGGGGTGCATCTGTCTTTTTCAAACTGGGCTGCTGCATTCTTAGGGTAAATTCCGAGAAGGAGAATTCCTGGGTCAAATGGTATTCCTATTTTGCGCATTCTGAGGAACCTCCATACTGCTTTCCACAATGGTTGAACTAGTTGACATTCCCACCAGCAGTGTAGGAGGGTTCCCCTTTCTCCACAACCTCGCCAACATTTGTTGTTGTTTGTCTTTTCAATGATGGCGATCCTTACTGGTGTGAGGTGATATCTCATTGTGGTTATAATTTGCATATCTCTGGTGATTAGCTGCGTGGAGTATGTTTTCATGTGCCTGTTGGCCATCTGAGTTTCTTCTTTGGAGAAGTGTCTGTTCAGCTCCTCTGCCCATCTTTTAATTGGCTTATTTGCTTTCTGTTTGTTGAGGGTCATGAGCTCTTTATATAATTTGGATGTCAACCTCTTATCGGATATGTCATTGATAAGTCTATTCTCTCATACTGCAGAATGTCTTTTTGTTCTTCTGAAGGTGTCCTTTGCTGTACAGAAGCTTTATGGTTTGATATAGTCCCACTTGTTCATTTCTGCTCTTGTTTCCCTTGCCCGGGGAGATATTGTTCATGAAGATGTTGTTTGTGTTTATGTCCAGGAGATTTTTGCCTATGTTTTCTTCTAAGGGTTTTATGGTTTCATAACTCACATTCCAGTCTTTGATCCATTTCCAATTTACTTTTGTGTATGGGGTTAGACAATGATCTAGTTTCATTCTCTTACATGTAGCTGTCCAGTTTTGCCAACACCAGCTATTGAAGAGGCTGTCATTTCCCCATTGTGTATTCATGACTCCTTTATTGTATATTAATTGAGAATATATGTTTGGGTTAATATCTGGCCTCTCAATTCCGTTCCACTGGTCTTTGAGTCTGTTCTTGTGCCAGTACCAAATTGTCTTGATTACTGTGGCTTTGTAGTAGAGCTTGAAGTGGGGAAGCAAGATCCCTGCTGTTTTATTCTTTCTTCTCAGTATTTCTTTGGCTACTCGGGATCTTGTGTGGTTCCATATGATCTTAGAACTGTTAGTTCCAGTTTGTTGAAGAATGGTGTTGGTGTTTTGATAGATAGCATTGAATCTGTACTTTGCTTTAGGCAGTATGGACATTTTGACAGTATTAATTATCCTATTCATAAGCACTGTGCTTTTTTCCATTTATTGGTATCTTTTCTTTTAAATTGAATGATGTATTTTATTTCTCCCAGCATGCCAAAATATGTCAACATAAAATTCATATAAAATTATTCTTGAGATCCTTTGCACTGTTTTATTGCACAAAGTCCTCCACATCTAGCGTGGATTATGCCCTGTGGCACACCTCCCTTCAGACTTACACGCATCTCAAGTACTAGTAGCCATCTGTAGTTGGTGGATACCATACTAGACAGCTCAGGTCTAGAGAGAATGTGACAGTTCTGGCCCATTTCTTTGCAGTCACATGGCCTGCCTGTTTTTCAGTGTTATTTCTCATCCGTGTGCATCAGCCATTCATAGGGCATTAAATGCAAGAACTCAAAAAGTTTTTCCAAATTCAGCTTTATACAACTAAGACTATAGATACCAAAGAAAACTTGTACGTATGTATGTCACATAATTTACATATTTTCTGGCTCAGTGTTGTGTATGCCACAGAAAATAAACAACTGCTAAGAACTTTATCATCAATGGAAGATAATAACACAGAAGTAGACGTTCTGCAAACTCTTTGAGCCTCCCTCTTACATTTTGCCAGCATGCTTTCCTATATATATTTATATATATTTTTTTACTGCTTTATTTTTTTTGGTATCATTAATCTACAATTACAGAAAGAACATTATGTTTAATAGGTTCCCCCCTTCACCAAGTACCCCCCACGTACCCCCATAACACTCACTGTCCATCTGCGTTGTAAGAAGCTGTAAAATCACTACTTGTCTTCTCTGTGTTGCACAGCCCTCCCCGTGCCCCAAACGCACTACACATGCTAATCGTAATGCCCTCTTTCTTTTTCCCCGCCCTTATCCCTCCCTTCCCACCCATCGTCCCCAGTCCCTTTCCCTTTGGTAATTATTAGTCCATTCTTGGGTTCTGTGATACTGCTGCTGTTTTGTTCCTTCAGTTTTCCTTTGTTCTTATTCTCCACATATGAGTGATATCACTTGGTACTTTTCCTTCTCTGCCTGGCTTATTTCACTGAGCATAATACCCTCTATCTCCATCCATGTTGTTGCGAATGATAGGATCTGTTTTTTTCTTATGGCTGTATAATATTCCATTGTGTATATGTACCACCTTTTCTTTATCCATTCATCTACTGATGGACATTTAGGTTGCTTCCATATCTAGGCTATTGTAAACATGCCGCAACAAACATAGGGGTGCATCTGTCTATTTCAAACTGGGCTGCTGCATTCTTAGGGTAAATTCCGAGAAGGAGAATTCCTGGGTCAAATGGTATTCCTATTTTGAGCATTCTGAGGAACCTCCATACTGCTTTCCACAATGGTTGAACTAGTTGACATTCCCACCAGCAGTGTAGGAGGGTTCCCCTTTCTCCACAACCTCGCCAACATTTGTTGTTGTTTGTCTTTTCAATGATGGCGATCCTTACTGGTGTGAGGTGATATCTCATTGTGGTTATAATTTGCATATCTCTGGTGATTAGCTGCGTGGAGTATGTTTTCATGTGCCTGTTGTCCATCTGAGTTTCTTCTTTGGAGAAGTGTCTGTTCAGCTCCTCTGCCCATCTTTTAATTGGCTTATTTGCTTTCTGTTTGTTGAGGGTCATGAGCTCTTTATATAATTTGGATGTCAACCTCTTATCGGATATGTCATTGATAAGTCTATTCTCTCATACTGTAGAATGTCTTTTTGTTCTTCTGAAGGTGTCCTTTGCTGTACAGAAGCTTTATGGTTTGATATAGTCCCACTTGTTCATTTCTGCTTTTGTTTCCCTTGCCCGGGGAGATATTGTTCATGAAGATGTTGTTTGTGTTTATGTCCAGGAGATTTTTGCCTATGTTTTCTTCTAAGGGTTTTATGGTTTCATAACTCACATTCCAGTCTTTGATCCATTTCCAATTTACTTTTGTGTATGGGGTTAGACAATGATCTAGTTTCATTCCCTTACATGTAGCTGTCCAGTTTTGCCAACACCAGCTATTGAAGAGGCTGTCATTTCCCCATTGTGTATTCATGACTCCTTTATTGTATATTAATTGAGAATATATGTTTGGGTTAATATCTGGCCTCTCAATTCCGTTCCACTGGTCTTTGAGTCTGTTCTTGTGCCAGTACCAAATTGTCTTGATTACTGTGGCTTTGTAGTAGAGCTTGAAGTGGGGAAGCAAGATCCCTGCTGTTTTATTCTTTCTTCTCAGTATTTCTTTGGCTACTCGGGATCTTGTGTGGTTCCATATGATCTTAGAACTGTTAGTTCCAGTTTGTTGAAGAATGGTGTTGGTGTTTTGATAGATAGCATTGAATCTGTACTTTGCTTTAGGCAGTATGGACATTTTGACAGTATTAATTATCCTATTCATAAGCACTGTGCTTTTTTCCATTTATTGGTATCTTTTCTTTTAAATTGAATGATGTATTTTATTTCTCCCAGCATGCCAAAATATGTCAACATAAAATTCATATAAAATTATTCTTGAGATCCTTTGCACTGTTTTATTGCACAAAGTCCTCCACATCTAGCGTGGATTATGCCCTGTGGCACACCTCCCTTCAGACTTACACGCATCTCAAGTACTAGTAGCCATCTGTAGTTGGTGGATACCATACTAGACAGCTCAGGTCTAGAGAGAATGTGACAGTTCTGGCCCATTTCTTTGCAGTCACATGGCCTGCCTGTTTTTCAGTGTTATTTCTCATCCGTGTGCATCAGCCATTCATAGGGCATTAAATGCAAGAACTCAAAAAGTTTTTCCAAATTCAGCTTTATACAACTAAGACTATAGATACCAAAGAAAACTTGTACGTATGTATGTCACATAATTTACATATTTTCTGGCTCAGTGTTGTGTATGCCACAGAAAATAAACAACTGCTAAGAACTTTATCATCAATGGAAGATAATAACACAGAAGTAGACGTTCTGCAAACTATTTGAGCGTCCCTCTTACATTTTGCCAGCATGCTTTCCTATATTTATTTATGTATATTTTTTACTGCTTTATTTTCTTTTGGTATCATTAATCTACAATTACAGAAAGAACATTATGTTTACTAGGTTCCCCCCTTCACCAAGTACCCCCCACATACCCCCATAACACTCACTGTCCATCTGCGTTGTAAGAAGCTGTAAAATCACTACTTGTCTTCTCTGTGTTGCACAGCCCTCCCCGTGCCCCAAACGCACTACACATGCTAATCATAATGCCCTCTTTCTTTTTCCCCGCCCTTATCCCTCCCTTCCCACCCATCGTCCCCAGTCCCTTTCCCTTTGGTAATTATTAGTCCATTCTTGGGTTCTGTGATACTGCTGCTGTTTTGTTCCTTCAGTTTTCCTTTGTTCTTATTCTCCACATATGAGTGATATCACTTGGTACTTTTCCTTCTCTGCCTGGCTTATTTCACTGAGCAGAATACCCTCTATCTCCATCCATGTTGTTGCGAATGATAGGATCTGTTTTTTTCTTATGGCTGTATAATATTCCATTTTGTATATGTACCACCTTTTCTTTATCCATTCATCTACTGATGGACATTTAGGTTGCTTCCATATCTAGGCTATTGTAAACATGCCGCAACAAACATAGGGGTGCATCTGTCTTTTTCAAACTGGGCTGCTGCATTCTTAGGGTAAATTCCGAGAAGGAGAATTCCTGGGTCAAATGGTATTCCTATTTTGAGCATTCTGAGGAACCTCCATACTGCTTTCCACAATGGTTGAACTAGTTGACATTCCCACCAGCAGTGTAGGAGGGTTCCCCTTTCTCCACAACCTCGCCAACATTTGTTGTTGTTTGTCTTTTCAATGATGGCGATCCTTACTGGTGTGAGGTGATATCTCATTGTGGTTATAATTTGCATATCTCTGGTGATTAGCTGCGTGGAGTATGTTTTCATGTGCCTGTTGGCCATCTGAGTTTCTTCTTTGGAGAAGTGTCTGTTCAGCTCCTCTGCCCATCTTTTAATTGGCTTATTTGCTTTCTGTTTGTTGATGGTCATGAGCTCTTTATATAATTTGGATGTCAACCTCTTATCAGATATGTCATTGATAAGTCTATTCTCTCATACTGTAGAATGTCTTTTTGTTCTTCTGAAGGTGTCCTTTGCTGTACAGAAGCTTTATGGTTTGATATAGTCCCACTTGTTCATTTCTGCTTTTGTTTCCCTTGCCCGGGGAGATATTGTTCATGAAGATGTTGTTTGTGTTTATGTCCAGGAGATTTTTGCCTATGTTTTCTTCTAAGGGTTTTATGGTTTCATAACTCACATTCCAGTCTTTGATCCATTTCCAATTTACTTTTGTGTATGGGGTTAGACAATGATCTAGTTTCATTCTCTTACATGTAGCTGTCCAGTTTTGCCAACACCAGCTATTGAAGAGGCTGTCATTTCCCCATTGTGTATTCATGACTCCTTTATTGTATATTAATTGAGAATATATGTTTGGGTTAATATCTGGCCTCTCAATTCCGTTCCACTGGTCTTTGAGTCTGTTCTTGTACCAGTACCAAATTGTCTTCATTACTGTGGCTTTGTAGTAGAGCTTGAAGTGGGGAAGCAAGATCCCTGCTGTTTTATTCTTTCTTCTCAGTATTGCTTTGGCTACTCGGGATCTTGTGTGGTTCCATATGATCTTAGAACTGTTAGTTCCAGTTTGTTGAAGAATGGTGTTGGTGTTTTGATAGATAGCATTGAATCTGTACTTTGCTTTAGGCAGTATGGACATTTTGACAGTATTAATTATCCTATTCATAAGCACTGTGCTTTTTTCCATTTATTGGTATCTTTTCTTTTAAATTGAATGATGTATTTTATTTCTCCCAGCATGCCAAAATATGTCAACATAAAATTCATATAAAATTATTCTTGAGATCCTTTGCACTGTTTTATTGCACAAAGTCCTCCACATCTAGCGTGGATTATGCCCTGTGGCACACCTCCCTTCAGACTTACACGCATCTCAAGTACTAGTAGCCATCTGTAGTTGGTGGATACCATACTAGACAGCTCAGGTCTAGAGAGAATGTGACAGTTCTGGCCCATTTCTTTGCAGTCACATGGCCTGCCTGTTTTTCAGTGTTATTTCTCATCCGTGTGCATCAGCCATTCATAGGGCATTAAATGCAAGAACTCAAAAAGTTTTTCCAAATTCAGCTTTATACAACTAAGACTATAGATACCAAAGAAAACTTGTACGTATATATGTCACATAATTTACATATTTTCTGGCTCAGTGTTGTGTATGCCACAGAAAATAAACAACTGCTAAGAACTTTATCATCAATGGAAGATAATAACACAGAAGTAGACGTTCTGCAAACTATTTGAGCCTCCCTCTTACATTTTGCCAGCATGCTTTCCTATATTTATTTATGTATATTTTTTTACTGCTTTATTTTCTTTTGGTATCATTAATCTACAATTACAGAAAGAACATTATGTTTACTAGGTTCCCCCCTTCACCAAGTACCCCCCACATACCCCCATAACACTCACTGTCCATCTGCGTTGTAAGAAGCTGTAAAATCACTACTTGTCTTCTCTGTGTTGCACATCCCTCCCCGTGCCCCAAACGCACTACACATGCTAATCGTAATGCCCTCTTTCTTTTTCCCCACCCTTATCCCTCCCTTCCCACCCATCGTCCCCAGTCCCTTTCCCTTTGGTAATTATTAGTCCATTCTTGGGTTCTGTGATACTGCTGCTGTTTTGTTCCTTCAGTTTTCCTTTGTTCTTATTCTCCACATATGAGTGATATCACTTGGTACTTTTCCTTCCCTGCTTGGCTTATTTCACTGAGCAGAATACCCTCTATCTCCATCCATGTTGTTGCGAATGATAGGATCTGTTTTTTTCTTATGGCTGTATAATATTCCATTTTGTATATGTACCACCTTTTCTTTATCCATTCATCTACTGATGGACATTTAGGTTGCTTCCATATCTAGGCTATTGTAAACATGCCGCAACAAACATAGGGGTGCATCTGTCTTTTTCAAACTGGGCTGCTGCATTCTTAGGGTAAATTCCGAGAAGGAGAATTCCTGGGTCAAATGGTATTCCTATTTTGAGCATTCTGAGGAACCTCCATACTGCTTTCCACAATGGTTGAACTAGTTGACATTCCCACCAGCAGTGTAGGAGGGTTCCCCTTTCTCCACAACCTCGCCTACATTTGTTGTTGTTTGTCTTTTCAGTGATGGCGATCCTTACTGGTGTGAGGTGATATCTCATTGTGGTTATAATTTGCATATCTCTGGTGATTAGCTGCGTGGAGTATGTTTTCATGTGCCTGTTGGCCATCTGAGTTTCTTCTTTGGAGAAGTGTCTGTTCAGCTCCTCTGCCCATCTTTTAATTGGCTTATTTGCTTTCTGTTTGTTGAGGGTCATGAGCTCTTTATATAATTTGGATGTCAACCTCTTATCAGATATGTCATTGATAAGTCTATTCTCTCATACTGTAGAATGTCTTTTTGTTCTTCTGAAGGTGTCCTTTGCTGTACAGAAGCTTTATGGTTTGATATAGTCCCACTTGTTCATTTCTGCTTTTGTTTCCCTTGCCCGGGGAGATATTGTTCATGAAGATGTTGTTTGTGTTTATGTCCAGGAGATTTTTGCCTATGTTTTCTTCTAAGGGTTTTATGGTTTCATAACTCACATTCCAGTCTTTGATCCATTTCCAATTTACTTTTGTGTATGGGGTTAGACAATGATCTAGTTTCATTCTCTTACATGTAGCTGTCCAGTTTTGCCAACACCAGCTATTGAAGAGGCTGTCATTTCCCCATTGTGTATTCATGACTCCTTTATTGTATATTAATTGAGAATATATGTTTGGGTTAATATCTGGCCTCTCAATTCCGTTCCACTGGTCTTTGAGTCTGTTCTTGTGCCAGTACCAAATTGTCTTGATTACTGTGGCTTTGTAGTAGAGCTTGAAGTGGGGAAGCAAGATCCCTGCTGTTTTATTCTTTCTTCTCAGTATTGCTTTGGCTACTCGGGATCTTGTGTGGTTCCATATGATCTTAGAACTGTTAGTTCCAGTTTGTTGAAGAATGGTGTTGGTGTTTTGATAGATAGCATTGAATCTGTACTTTGCTTTAGGCTGCATGGACATTTTGACAGTATTAATTATCCTATTCATAAGCACTGTGCTTTTTTCCATTTATTGGTATCTTTTCTTTTAAATTGAATGATGTATTTTATTTCTCCCAGCATGCCAAAATATGTCAACATAAAATTCATATAAAATTATTCTTGAGATCCTTTGCACTGTTTTATTGCACAAAGTCCTCCACATCTAGCGTGGATTATGCCCTGTGGCACACCTCCCTTCAGACTTACACGCATCTCAAGTACTAGTAGCCATCTGTAGTTGGTGGATACCATACTAGACAGCTCAGGTCTAGAGAGAATGTGACAGTTCTGGCCCATTTCTTTGCAGTCACATGGCCTGCCTGTTTTTCAGTGTTATTTCTCATCCGTGTGCATCAGCCATTCATAGGGCATTAAATGCAAGAACTCAAAAAGTTTTTCCAAATTCAGCTTTATACAACTAAGACTATAGATACCAAAGAAAACTTGTATGTATGTATGTCACATAATTTACATATTTTCTGGCTCAGTGTTGTGTATGCCACAGAAAATAAACAACTGCTAAGAACTTTATCATCAATGGAAGATAATAACACAGAAGTAGACCTTCTGCAAACTATTTGACCTCCCTCTTACATTTTGCCAGCATGCTTTCCTATATTTATTTATATATTTTTTTTAATGCTTTATTTTTTTGGTATCATTAATCTACAATTACAGAAAGAACATTATGTTTACTAGGTTTCCCCCTTCACCAAGTACCCCCCACATACCCCATCACAGTCACTGTCCATCTGCGTAGTAAGAAGCTGTAAAATCACTACTTGTCTTCTCTGTGTTGCACAGCCCTCCCCGTGCCCCAAACGCACTACACATGCTAATCGTAATGCCCTCTTTCTTTTTCCCCACCCTTATCCCTCCCTTCCCACCCATCGTCCCCAGTTCCTTTCCCTTTGGTAATTATTAGTCCATTCTTGGGTTCTGTGATAGTGCTGCTGTATTGTTCCTTCAGTTTTCCTTTGTTCTTATTCTCCACATATGAGTGATATCACTTGGTACTTTTCCTTCTCTGCCTGGCTTATTTCACTGAGCATAATACCCTCTATCTCCATCCATGTTGTTGCGAATGATAGGATCTGTTTTTTTCTTATGGCTGTATAATATTCCATTGTGTATATGTACCACCTTTTCTTTATCCATTCATCTACTGATGGACATTTAGGTTGCGTCCACATCTAGGCTATTGTAAACATGCTGCAATAAACATTGGGGTGCATCTGTCTTTTTCAATCTGGGCTGCTACATTCTTAGGGTAAATTCCTAGAAGGAGAATTCCTGGGTCAAATGGTATTCCTATTTTGAGCATTCTGAGGAACCTCCATACTGCTTTCCACAATGGTTGAACTAGTTGACGTTCCCACCAGCAGTGTAGGAGGGTTCCCCTTTCTCCACAACCTCGCCAACATTTGTTGTTGTTTGTCTTTTCAATGATGGCGATCCTTACTGGTGTGAGGTGATATCTTATTGTGGTTATAATTTGCATATCTCTGGTGATTAGCTGCGTGGAGTATGTTTTCATGTGCCTGTTGTCCATCTGAGTTTCTTCTTTGGAGAAGTGTCTGTTCAGCTCCTCTGCCCATCTTTTAATTGGCTTATTTGCTTTCTGTTTGTTGAGGGTCATGAGCTCTTTATATAATTTGGATGTCAACCTCTTATCAGATATGTCATTTATAAGTATATTCTCTCATACTGTAGAATGTCTTTTTGTTCTTCTGAAGGTGTCCTTTGCTGTACAGAAGCTTAAAGGTTTGTTATAGTCCCACTTGTTCATTTCTGCTTTTGTTTCCGTTGCCCGGGGAAATATTGTTCATGAAGATGTTGCTTGTGTTTATGTCCAAGAGATTTTTCCTATGTTTTCTTCTAAGGGTTTTATGGTTTCATAACTCACATTCCAGTCTTTGATCCATTTCCAATTTACTTTTGTGTATGGGGTTAGACAATGATCTAGTTTCATTCCCTTACATGTAGCTGTCCAGTTTTGCCAACACCAGCTATTGAAGAGGCTGTCATTTCCCCATTGTGTATTCATGACTCCTTTATTGTATATTAATTGAGAATATATGTTTGGGTTAATATCTGGCCTCTCAATTCCGTTCCACTGGTCTTTGAGTCTGTTCTTGTGCCAGTACCAAATTGTCTTGATTACTGTGGCTTTGTAGTAGAGCTTGAAGTGGGGAAGCAAGATCCCTGCTGTTTTATTCTTTCTTCTCAGTATTTCTTTGGCTACTCGGGATCTTGTGTGGTTCCATATGATCTTAGAACTGTTAGTTGCAGTTTGTTGAAGAATGGTGTTGGTGTTTTGATAGATAGCATTGAATCTGTACTTTGCTTTAGGCTGCATGGACATTTTGACAGTATTAATTATCCTATTCATAAGCACTGTGCTTTTTTCCATTTATTGGTATCTTTTCTTTTAAATTGAATGATGTATTTTATTTCTCCCAGCATGCCAAAATATGTCAACATAAAATTCATATAAAATTATTCTTGAGATCCTTTGCACTGTTTTATTGCACAAAGTCCTCCACATCTAGCGTGGATTATGCCCTGTGGCACACCTCCCTTCAGACTTACACGCATCTCAAGTACTAGTAGCCATCTGTAGTTGGTGGATACCATACTAGACAGCTCAGGTCTAGAGAGAATGTGACAGTTCTGGCCCATTTCTTTGCAGTCACATGGCCTGCCTGTTTTTCAGTGTTATTTCTCATCCGTGTGCATCAGCCATTCATAGGGCATTAAATGCAAGAACTCAAAAAGTTTTTCCAAATTCAGCTTTATACAACTAAGACTATAGATACCAAAGAAAACTTGTATGTATGTATGTCACATAATTTACATATTTTCTGGCTCAGTGTTGTGTATGCCACTGAAAATAAACAACTGCTAAGCACTTTATCATGAATGGAAGACAATAACACAGAAGTAGACGTTCTGCAAACTATTTGAGCTTCCCTCCTACATTTTGCCAGCATGCTTTCCTATATTTATTTATTTATTTATTTTTACTGCTTTATTTTCTTTTGGTATCATTAATCTACAATTACAGAAAGAACATTATGTTTACTAGGTTCCCCCCTTCACCAAGTACCCCCCACATACCCCATCACAGTCACTGTCCATCTGCGTAGTAAGAAGCTGTAAAATCACTACTTGTCTTCTCTGTGTTGCACAGCCCTCCCCGTGCCCCAAACGCAATACACATGCTAATCGTAATGCCCTCTTTCTTTTTCCCCACCCTTATCCCTCCCTTCCCACCCATCGTCCCCAGTCCCTTTCCCTTTGGTAATTATTAGTCCATTCTTGGGTTCTGTGATAGTGCTGCTGTATTGTTCCTTCAGTTTTCCTTTGTTCTTATTCTCCACATATGAGTGATATCACTTGGTACTTTTCCTTCTCTGCCTGGCTTATTTCACTGAGCAGAATACCCTCTATCTCCATCCATGTTGTTGCGAATGATAGGATCTGTTTTTTTCTTATGGCTGTATAATATTCCATTGTGTTTATGTACAACCTTTTCTTTATCCTTTCATCTACTGATGGACATTTAGGTTGCGTCCATATCTAGGCTATTGTAAACATGCCGCAATAAACATTGGGGTGCATCTGTCTTTTTCAATCTGTGCTGCTACATTCTTAGGGTAAATTCCTAGAAGGAGAATTCCTGGGTCAAATGGTATTCCTATTTTGATCATTCTGAGGAACCTCCATACTGCTTTCCACAATGGTTGAACTAGTTGACATTCCCACCAGCAGTGTAGGAGGGTTCCCCTTTCTCCACAACCTCGCCAACATTTGTTGTTGTTTGTCTTTTCAATGATGGCGATCCTTACTGGTGTGAGGTGATATCTCATTGTGGTTATAATTTGCATATCTCTGGTGATTAGCTGCGTGGAGTATGTTTTCATGTGCCTGTTGTCCATCTGAGTTTCTTCTTTGGAGAAGTGTCTGTTCAGCTCCTCTGCCCATCTTTTAATTGGCTTATTTGCTTTCTGTTTGTTGAGGGTCATGAGCTCTTTATATAATTTGGATGTCAACCTCTTATCAGATATGTCATTTATAAGTATATTCTCTCATACTGTAGAATGTCTTTTTGTTCTTCTGAAGGTGTCCTTTGCTGTACAGAAGCTTAAAGGTTTGTTATAGTCCCACTTGTTCATTTCTGCTTTTGTTTCCGTTGCCCGGGGAAATATTGTTCATGAAGATGTTGCTTGTGTTTATGTCCAAGAGATTTTTCCTATGTTTTCTTCTAAGGGTTTTATGGTTTCATAACTCACATTCCAGTCTTTGATCCATTTCGAATTTACTTTTGTGTATGGGGTTAGACAATGATCTAGTTTCATTCCCTTACATGTAGCTGTCCAGTTTTGCCAACACCAGCTATTGAAGAGGCTGTCATTTCCCCATTGTGTATTCATGACTCCTTTATTGTATATTAATTGAGAATATATGTTTGGGTTAATATCTGGCCTCTCAATTCCGTTCCACTGGTCTTTGAGTCTGTTCTTGTGCCAGTACCAAATTGTCTTGATTACTGTGGCTTTGTAGTAGAGCTTGAAGTGGGGAAGCAAGATCCCTGCTGTTTTATTCTTTCTTCTCAGTATTGCTTTGGCTACTCGGGATCTTGTGTGGTTCCATATGATCTTAGAACTGTTAGTTCCAGTTTGTTGAAGAATGGTGTTGGTGTTTTGATAGATAGCATTGAATCTGTACTTTGCTTTAGGCTGCATGGACATTTTGACAGTATTAATTATCCTATTCATAAGCACTGTGCTTTTTTCCATTTATTGGTATCTTTTCTTTTAAATTGAATGATGTATTTTATTTCTCCCAGCATGCCAAAATATGTCAACATAAAATTCATATAAAATTATTCTTGAGATCCTTTGCACTGTTTTATTGCACAAAGTCCTCCACATCTAGCGTGGATTATGCCCTGTGGCACACCTCCCTTCAGACTTACACGCATCTCAAGTACTAGTAGCCATCTGTAGTTGGTGGATACCATACTAGACAGCTCAGGTCTAGAGAGAATGTGACAGTTCTGGCCCATTTCTTTGCAGTCACATGGCCTGCCTGTTTTTCAGTGTTATTTCTCATCCGTGTGCATCAGCCATTCATAGGGCATTAAATGCAAGAACTCAAAAAGTTTTTCCAAATTCAGCTTTATACAACTAAGACTATAGATACCAAAGAAAACTTGTATGTATGTATGTCACATAATTTACATATTTTCTGGCTCAGTGTTGTGTATGCCACTGAAAATAAACAACTGCTAAGCACTTTATCATGAATGGAAGACAATAACACAGAAGTAGACGTTCTGCAAACTATTTGAGCTTCCCTCCTACATTTTGCCAGCATGCTTTCCTATATTTATTTATTTATTTATTTTTACTGCTTTATTTTCTTTTGGTATCATTAATCTACAATTACAGAAAGAACATTATGTTTACTAGGTTCCCCCCTTCACCAAGTACCCCCCACATACCCCATCACAGTCACTGTCCATCTGCGTAGTAAGAAGCTGTAAAATCACTACTTGTCTTCTCTGTGTTGCACAGCCCTCCCCGTGCCCCAAACGCAATACACATGCTAATCGTAATGCCCTCTTTCTTTTTCCCCACCCTTATCCCTCCCTTCCCACCCATCGTCCCCAGTCCCTTTCCCTTTGGTAATTATTAGTCCATTCTTGGGTTCTGTGATAGTGCTGCTGTATTGTTCCTTCAGTTTTCCTTTTTTCTTATTCTCCACATATGAGTGATATCACTTGGTACTTTTCCTTCTCTGCCTGGCTTATTTCACTGAGCAGAATACCCTCTATCTCCATCCATGTTGTTGCGAATGATAGGATCTGTTTTTTTCTTATGGCTGTATAATATTCCATTGTGTTTATGTACAACCTTTTCTTTATCCTTTCATCTACTGATGGACATTTAGGTTGCGTCCATATCTAGGCTATTGTAAACATGCCGCAATAAACATTGGGGTGCATCTGTCTTTTTCAATCTGTGCTGCTACATTCTTAGGGTAAATTCCTAGAAGGAGAATTCCTGGGTCAAATGGTATTCCTATTTTGATCATTCTGAGGAACCTCCATACTGCTTTCCACAATGGTTGAACTAGTTGACATTCCCACCAGCAGTGTAGGAGGGTTCCCCTTTCTCCACAACCTCGCCAACATTTGTTGTTGTTTGTCTTTTCAATGATGGCGATCCTTACTGGTGTGAGGTGATATCTCATTGTGGTTATAATTTGCATATCTCTGGTGATTAGCTGCGTGGAGTATGTTTTCATGTGCCTGTTGTCCATCTGAGTTTCTTCTTTGGAGAAGTGTCTGTTCAGCTCCTCTGCCCATCTTTTAATTGGCTTATTTGCTTTCTGTTTGTTGAGGGTCATGAGCTCTTTATATAATTTGGATGTCAACCTCTTATCAGATATGTCATTTATAAGTATATTCTCTCATACTGTAGAATGTCTTTTTGTTCTTCTGAAGGTGTCCTTTGCTGTACAGAAGCTTAAAGGTTTGTTATAGTCCCACTTGTTCATTTCTGCTTTTGTTTCCGTTGCCCGGGGAAATATTGTTCATGAAGATGTTGCTTGTGTTTATGTCCAAGAGATTTTTCCTATGTTTTCTTCTAAGGGTTTTATGGTTTCATAACTCACATTCCAGTCTTTGATCCATTTCCAATTTACTTTTGTGTATGGGGTTAGACAATGATCTAGTTTCATTCCCTTACATGTAGCTGTCCAGTTTTGCCAACACCAGCTATTGAAGAGGCTGTCATTTCCCCATTGTGTATTCATGACTCCTTTATTGTATATTAATTGAGAATATATGTTTGGGTTAATATCTGGCCTCTCAATTCCGTTCCACTGGTCTTTGAGTCTGTTCTTGTGCCAGTACCAAATTGTCTTGATTACTGTGGCTTTGTAGTAGAGCTTGAAGTGGGGAAGCAAGATCCCTGCTGTTTTATTCTTTCTTCTCAGTATTGCTTTGGCTACTCGGGATCTTGTGTGGTTCCATATGATCTTAGAACTGTTAGTTCCAGTTTGTTGAAGAATGGTGTTGGTGTTTTGATAGATAGCATTGAATCTGTACTTTGCTTTAGGCTGCATGGACATTTTGACAGTATTAATTATCCTATTCATAAGCACTGTGCTTTTTTCCATTTATTGGTATCTTTTCTTTTAAATTGAATGATGTATTTTATTTCTCCCAGCATGCCAAAATATGTCAACATAAAATTCATATAAAATTATTCTTGAGATCCTTTGCACTGTTTTATTGCACAAAGTCCTCCACATCTAGCGTGGATTATGCCCTGTGGCACACCTCCCTTCAGACTTACACGCATCTCAAGTACTAGTAGCCATCTGTAGTTGGTGGATACCATACTAGACAGCTCAGGTCTAGAGAGAATGTGACAGTTCTGGCCCATTTCTTTGCAGTCACATGGCCTGCCTGTTTTTCAGTGTTATTTCTCATCCGTGTGCATCAGCCATTCATAGGGCATTAAATGCAAGAACTCAAAAAGTTTTTCCAAATTCAGCTTTATACAACTAAGACTATAGATACCAAAGAAAACTTGTATGTATGTATGTCACATAATTTACATATTTTCTGGCTCAGTGTTGTGTATGCCACTGAAAATAAACAACTGCTAAGCACTTTATCATGAATGGAAGACAATAACACAGAAGTAGACGTTCTGCAAACTATTTGAGCTTCCCTCCTACATTTTGCCAGCATGCTTTCCTATATTTATTTATTTATTTATTTTTACTGCTTTATTTTCTTTTGGTATCATTAATCTACAATTACAGAAAGAACATTATGTTTACTAGGTTCCCCCCTTCACCAAGTACCCCCCACATACCCCATCACAGTCACTGTCCATCTGCGTAGTAAGAAGCTGTAAAATCACTACTTGTCTTCTCTGTGTTGCACAGCCCTCCCCGTGCCCCAAACGCAATACACATGCTAATCATAATGCCCTTTCTTTTTCCCCACCCTTATCCCTCCCTTCCCACCCATCGTCCCCAGTCCCTTTCCCTTTGGTAATTATTAGTCCATTCTTGGGTTCTGTGATAGTGCTGCTGTATTGTTCCTTCAGTTTTCCTTTGTTCTTATTCTCCACATATGAGTGATATCACTTGGTACTTTTCCTTCTCTGCCTGGCTTATTTCACTGAGCAGAATACCCTCTATCTCCATCCATGTTGTTGCGAATGATAGGATCTGTTTTTTTCTTATGGCTGTATAATATTCCATTGTGTATATGTACCACCTTTTCTTTATCCATTCATCTACTGATGGACATTTAGGTTGCGTCCATATCTAGGCTATTGTAAACATGCTGCAATAAACATTGGGGTGCATCTGTCTTTTTCAATCTGGGCTGCTACATTCTTAGGGTAAATTCCTAGAAGGAGAATTCCTGGGTCAAATGGTATTCCTATTTTGATCATTCTGAGGAACCTCCATACTGCTTTCCACAATGGTTGAACTAGTTGACATTCCCACCAGCAGTGTAGGAGGGTTCCCCTTTCTCCACAACCTCGCCAACATTTGTTGTTGTTTGTCTTTTCAGTGATGGCGATCCTTACTGGTGTGAGGTGATATCTCATTGTGGTTATAATTTGCATATCTCTGGTGATTAGCTGCGTGGACTATGTTTTCATGTGCCTGTTGTCCATCTGAGTTTCTTCTTTGGAGAAGTGTCTGTTCAGCTCCTCTGCCCATCTTTTAATTGGCTTATTTGCTTTCTGTTTGTTGAGGGTCATGAGCTCTTTATATAATTTGGATGTCAACCTCTTATCAGATATGTCATTTATAAGTATATTCTCTCATACTGTAGAATGTCTTTTTGTTCTTCTGAAGGTGTCCTTTGCTGTACAGAAGCTTAAAGGTTTGTTATAGTCCCACTTGTTCATTTCTGCTTTTGTTTCCGTTGCCCGGGGAAATATTGTTCATGAAGATGTTGCTTGTGTTTATGTCCAAGAGATTTTTCCTATGTTTTCTTCTAAGGGTTTTATGGTTTCATAACTCACATTCCAGTCTTTGATCCATTTCGAATTTACTTTTGTGTATGGGGTTAGACAATGATCTAGTTTCATTCCCTTACATGTAGCTGTCCAGTTTTGCCAACACCAGCTTTTGAAGAGGCTGTCATTTCCCCATTGTGTATTCATGACTCCTTTATTGTATATTAATTGAGAATATATGTTTGGGTTAATATCTGGCCTCTCAATTCCGTTCCACTGGTCTTTGAGTCTGTTCTTGTGCCAGTACCAAATTGTCTTGATTACTGTGGCTTTGTAGTAGAGCTTGAAGTGGGGAAGCAAGATCCCTGCTGTTTTATTCTTTCTTCTCAGTATTGCTTTGGCTACTCGGGATCTTGTGTGGTTCCATATGATCTTAGAAGTGTTAGTTCCAGTTTGTTGAAGAATGGTGTTGGTGTTTTGATAGATAGCATTGAATCTGTACTTTGCTTTAGGCTGCATGGACATTTTGACAGTATTAATTATCCTATTCATAAGCACTGTGCTTTTTTCCATTTATTGGTATCTTTTCTTTTAAATTGAATGATGTATTTTATTTCTCCCAGCATGCCAAAATATGTCAACATAAAATTCATATAAAATTATTCTTGAGATCCTTTGCACTGTTTTATTGCACAAAGTCCTCCACATCTAGCGTGGATTATGCCCTGTGGCACACCTCCCTTCAGACTTACACGCATCTCAAGTACTAGTAGCCATCTGTAGTTGGTGGATACCATACTAGACAGCTCAGGTCTAGAGAGAATGTGACAGTTCTGGCCCATTTCTTTGCAGTCACATGGCCTGCCTGTTTTTCAGTGTTATTTCTCATCCGTGTGCATCAGCCATTCATAGGGCATTAAATGCAAGAACTCAAAAAGTTTTTCCAAATTCAGCTTTATACAACTAAGACTATAGATACCAAAGAAAACTTGTATGTATGTATGTCACATAATTTACATATTTTCTGGCTCAGTGTTGTGTATGCCACTGAAAATAAACAACTGCTAAGCACTTTATCATGAATGGAAGACAATAACACAGAAGTAGACGTTCTGCAAACTATTTGAGCTTCCCTCCTACATTTTGCCAGCATGCTTTCCTATATTTATTTATTTATTTATTTTTACTGCTTTATTTTCTTTTGGTATCATTAATCTACAATTACAGAAAGAACATTATGTTTACTAGGTTCCCCCCTTCACCAAGTACCCCCCACATACCCCATCACAGTCACTGTCCATCTGCGTAGTAAGAAGCTGTAAAATCACTACTTGTCTTCTCTGTGTTGCACAGCCCTCCCCGTGCCCCAAACGCAATACACATGCTAATCGTAATGCCCTCTTTCTTTTTCCCCACCCTTATCCCTCCCTTCCCACCCATCGTCCCCAGTCCCTTTCCCTTTGGTAATTATTAGTCTATTCTTGGGTTCTGTGATAGTGCTGCTGTATTGTTCCTTCAGTTTTCCTTTGTTCTTATTCTCCACATATGAGTGATATCACTTGGTACTTTTCCTTCTCTGCCTGGCTTATTTCACTGAGCAGAATACCCTCTATCTCCATCCATGTTGTTGCGAATGATAGGATCTGTTTTTTTCTTATGGCTGTATAATATTCCATTGTGTTTATGTACAACCTTTTCTTTATCCTTTCATCTACTGATGGACATTTAGGTTGCGTCCATATCTAGGCTATTGTAAACATGCCGCAATAAACATTGGGGTGCATCTGTCTTTTTCAATCTGTGCTGCTACATTCTTAGGGTAAATTCCTAGAAGGAGAATTCCTGGGTCAAATGGTATTCCTATTTTGATCATTCTGAGGAACCTCCATACTGCTTTCCACAATGGTTGAACTAGTTGACATTCCCACCAGCAGTGTAGGAGGGTTCCCCTTTCTCCACAACCTCGCCAACATTTGTTGTTGTTTGTCTTTTCAGTGATGGCGATCCTTACTGGTGTGAGGTGATATCTCATTGTGGTTATAATTTGCATATCTCTGGTGATTAGCTGCGTGGACTATGTTTTCATGTGCCTGTTGGCCATCTGAGTTTCTTCTTTGGAGAAGTGTCTGTTCAGCTCCTCTGCCCATCTTTTAATTGGCTTATTTGCTTTCTGTTTGTTGAGGGTCATGAGCTCTTTATATAATTTGGATGTCAACCTCTTATCAGATATGTCATTTATAAGTATATTCTCTCATACTGTAGAATGTCTTTTTGTTCTTCTGAAGGTGTCCTTTGCTGTACAGAAGCTTAAAGGTTTGATATAGTCCCACTTGTTCATTTCTGCTTTTGTTTCCCTTGCCCGGGGAGATATTGTTCATGAAGATGTTGCTTGTGTTTATGTCCAAGAGATTTTTCCTATGTTTTCTTCTAAGGGTTTTATGGTTTCATAACTCACATTCCAGTCTTTGATCCATTTCGAATTTACTTTTGTGTATGGGGTTAGACAATGATCTAGTTTCATTCCCTTACATGTAGCTGTCCAGTTTTGCCAACACCAGCTTTTGAAGAGGCTGTCATTTCCCCATTGTGTATTCATGACTCCTTTATTGTATATTAATTGAGAATATATGTTTGGGTTAATATCTGGCCTCTCAATTCCGTTCCACTGGTCTTTGAGTCTGTTCTTGTGCCAGTACCAAATTGTCTTGATTACTGTGGCTTTGTAGTAGAGCTTGAAGTGGGGAAGCAAGATCCCTGCTGTTTTATTCTTTCTTCTCAGTATTGCTTTGGCTATTCGGGGTCTTGAGTGGTTCCATATGATCTTAGAACTGTTAGTTCCAGTTTGTTGAAGAATGGTGTTGGTGTTTTGATAGATAGCATTGAATCTGTACTTTGCTTTAGGCTGCATGGACATTTTGACAATATTAATTCTTCCTATTCATAAGCACTGTGCTTTTTTCCATTTATTGGTATCTTTTCTTTTAAATTGAATGATGTATGTTATTTCTCCCTGCATGCCAAAATATGTCACCATGAAGTTCATATAAAATTATTCTTGAGATCCTTTGCACTGTTTTATTGCACAAAGTCTTCCACATCTAGCGTGTATTATGCCCTGTGGCACACCTCCCTTCAGACTTACACGCATCTCAAGTACTAGTAGCCATCTGTAGTTGGTGGATACCATACTAGACAGCTCAGGTCTAGAGAGAATGTGACAGTTCTGGCCCATTTCTTTGCAGTCACATGGCCTGCCTGTTTTTCAGTGTTATTTCTCATCCGTGTGCATCAGCCATTCATAGGGCATAAAATGCAAGAACTCAAGAAGTTTTTCCAAATTCAGCTTTATACAACTAAGACTATAGATACCAAAGAAAACTTGTATGTATGTATGTCACATAATTTACATATTTTCTGGCTCAGTGTTGTGTATGCCACTGAAAATAAACAACTGCTAAGCACTTTATCATGAATGGAAGACAATAACACAGAAGTAGACGTTCTGCAAACTATTTGAGCTTCCCTCCTACATTTTGCCAGCATGCTTTCCTATATTTATTTATTTATTTATTTTTACTGCTTTATTTTCTTTTGGTATCATTAATCTGCAATTACAGAAAGAACATTATGTTTACTAGGTTCCCCCTTCACCAAGTACCCCCCACATACCCCATCACAGTCACTGTCCATTTGCGTTGTAAGAAGCTGTAAAATCACTACTTGTCTTCTCTGTGTTGCACAGCCCTCCCCGTGCCCCAAACGCACTATACATGCTAATCATAATGCCCTCTTTCTTTTTCCCCGCCCTTATCCCTCCCTTCCCACCCATCGTCCCCAGTCCCTTTCCCTTTCGTAATTATTAGTCCATTCTTGGGTTCTGTGATACTGCTGCTGTTTTGTTCCTTCAGTTTTCCTTTGTTCTTATTCTCCACATATGAGTGATATCACTTGGTACTTTTCTTTCTCTGCCTGGCTTATTTCACTGAGCATAATACCCTCTATCTCCATCCATGTTGTTGCGAATGGTAGAATCTGTTTTTTTCTTATGGCTGTATAATATTCCATTGTGTATATGTACCACCTTTTCTTTATCCATTCATCTACTGATGGACATTTAGGTTGCTTCCATATCTAGGCTATTGTAAACATGCCGCAACAAACATAGGGGTGCATCTGTCTTTTTCAAACTGGGCTGCTGCATTCTTAGGGTAAATTCCGAGAAGGAGAATTCCTGGGTCAAATGGTATTCCTATTTTGATCATTCTGAGGAACCTCCATACTGCTTTCCACAATGGTTGAACTAGTTGACATTCCCACCAGCAGTGTAGGAGGGTTCCCCTTTCTCCACAACCTCGCCAACATTTGTTGTTGTTTGTCTTTTCAATGATGGCGATCCTTACTGGTGTGAGGTGATATCTCATTGTGGTTTTAATTTGCATTTCTCTGATGATTAGCGATGTGGATCATCTTTTCATGTGCCTGTTAGCCTTCTGGATTTCTTCTTTAGAGAACTGTCTCTTCAGTCTCCTCTGCCCATTTTTTAATTTGATTATTTGCTTTTTGTTTGTTGAGGCATGTGAGCTCTTTATATATTTTGCACGTCAATCCTTTATCGGATCTTTCATTTATGAATATGTTGTCCCATACTGTAGGATACCTTTTTGTTCTATTGATGGTGTCCTTTGCTCTACAGAAGCTTTTTAGCTTGGTATAGTCCCACTTGTTCATTTTTGCCTTTGTTTCCCTTGCCCGGGGAGATATGTTCATGAAGAAGTCACTCATATTTATGTTCATGAGATTTTTGCCTATGTTTTTTTCTACATGGTTTCATGACTTACATTCAGGTCTTTGATCCATTTGGAGTTTACTTTTGTGTATGGGGTTAGACAATGATCTAGTTTCATTCTCTTACATGTAGCTGTCCAGTTTTGCCAGCACCATCTGTTGAAGAGACTTTCATTTCCCCATTGTATGTCCATTGCTCCGTTATCAAATATTAATTGACCATATATGTTTGGGTTAATGTCTGGAGTCTCTATTCCCTTCCACTAGTCTGTGGCTCTGTTCTTGTGCCAGTACCAAATTGTATTGATTACTGTGACTTTGTAGTAGAGCTTGGAGTTGGGGAGCGAGATCCCCCCCACTTTATTCTTCATTCTCAGGATTGCTTTGGCTATTCGGGGTCTTTGACGGTTCCATATGAATTTTTTGACCATTTGTTCCAGTTCATTGAAGAATGCTGTTGGTAATTTGATAGGTATTGCATTGGATCTGTATACTGCTTTGGGCAGGATGGCCATTTTGATGATATTAATTCTTCCTAGCCGTTTATTGGTATCTTTAATTTCTCTAATGAGTGTCTTGTAATTTCATGGTATATGTCTTTCAATTCCTTGGTTAGATTTATTCCTAGGTATTTTATTCTTTTTGATGCAATTGTGAATGGAATTGATTTCTTGATTTCTTTCTCCTAATTCATCATTATTGTATATGAATGCAAGATTTCTATGTGTTAATTTTGTCTCCTTCAACATTGCTGAATTCAGATATTAGATCTCATAGTTTTGTTGTGGATTCTTCTTGTTTTCTTATGTACCATATCGCATCATCTGCAAGCAGTCAGAGTTTAAATTCTTCGTTACCAATCTGGATGCCTTTTATTTCTTTGTGTTGTCTGATTGCCATGGCTAGGACCTCCAGAACTATGTGGACTAAAAGGAGGGAGATTGGGCATCCTTCTCTTATTCCCAATCTTAAAGGAAGTGCTTTCAGCTTCTCTCTGTTAAGTATGATGTTGGCTGTGGGTTTGTCATATATGGACTTGATTATGTTGAGTTACTTGCCCTCTATACCCATTTTGTTGGGAATTTTTATCACAAATGGATGTTGAATTTTGTTGAATAGTTTTTCAGCATCTATGGAGATGGTCATGTGGTTTTTACCCTTTTTGTTGATGTGGTGGATGATAATGATAGGTTTTAAAATGTTGTACCATCCTTGCATTCCTGGAATAAATCCTGCTTTATCATTATGGATGATCTTTCTGATGTATTTTTGTATTTGGTTTGGAGTATTTTGTTGAGTAGTTTGCATCTATACTCATCAGGGATGTTGGACTGTGATTTTCCTTCTTTGTGGTGTCTTTGCCTGGTTTTGGCATTAAAGTGATGCTGGCCTCATAGAATGAGTGTAAGTCCCTCCTCTTCTACGTTTTGGAAAACTTTAAGGGGGATGGGTATTAGGTCTTCACTAAATGTTTGATAAAATTCAGCATTGAAGCCATGTGGTCCAGGGATTTTGTTCTTAGGTAGTTTGTTGATTACAAATTAAATTTCGTTGCTGGTAATTGGTCTGTTCAGATTTTCTGTTTCTCCCTGGGTCAGCCTTGCTAGGTTGTATTTTTATAGAAAGTTGTCCATTTCTTCTAGGGTATGCAGTTTGTCAGCATATCATTTTTCATAGTATTCTCTAATAATTTTTTTTCCTGTGGCACCTGTAGTGATTTTTCATTTCTCATTTCTGATTTTATTTATGCATGTAGACACTCTTTTTCTTGATAAGTCTGGCTAGGGGTTTATTTATTTTATTTTCTCAATGAACCAGCTCCTGCTTTCATTGATTTCTGTTGTTTTATTTTTTTCTGCTCAAATCTTTATTATGTCCCTCCTCCTTCTGACTTTGGGCCTCAGGTTTTCTTCTTTTCTAGTTTCTTTAATTGTGAGTTTAGACTGTTCATATGGGATTGTTGTTGTCTCCTGAGGTAGGCCTCTATTGTAATATTCTTCCCTCTTAGCATGGCCTTTGCTGCATCCCACAGATATTGCAGTGTTGAATTACTGTTGTCATTTGTTTCCATAAATTGCGTGTTCTCGGTTTTTACTTGGTCATTGATCCATTGGTTTTTTTAGGAGCATGTTGTTAAGCCTCCATGTGTTTGTTGGCTTTTTCATTTTCTTTGCATAATATACTTCTTGTTTCATACCTTTGTGGTCTGAGGAGCTGGTTGGTACAATTTCCATCTTTTTGAATTTACTGAGGCTTTTTTTGTGGCCTAGTATATGATCTATTCTTGAAAATGTTCCATGTGCACTTGAGAAGAATGTGTATCCTGCCATTTTGGGTGTAGAGTTCTGTAGATGTCTGTTAGGTCCATCTGTTCTAGGGTGTCGTTCAGGGCTTCTGTGTCCTTCCTTATTTTCTGTCTGGTTGATCTGTCCTTTGAGTGGTGTGTTGAAGTCTCCTAAAACGAACGCATTGCATTCTATTTCCCCCTTTAATTCTGTTAGTTCTTGTTTCACATATGTTGGTGCTCCCTCCTGTGTTGGATGCATGGATATTTATAATGGTTATATCCACTCTTTGGACTGACCCCTTTATCATTATGTCCTGTCCTTCCTTGTCTCTTGTTACTTTCTTTGTTTTGAAGTCTATTTTGTCTGATACAGGTACTGCAACACCTGTGTTTTTCTCCCTATTGTTTGCATGAAATATCTTTTTCCATCCCTTCACTTTGGGTCTTTGTATGTCTTTGGGTTTGAAGTGAGTCTCTTGTAGGCAGCATATAGATGGGTCTTGCTTTTTTAGCCACTGTGCAATTCTGTCTTTTGGTTGTTGCATTCAGTCCATTTAGATTTAGGGTAATTATTGATAGATATATACTTACTGCCATTGCAGGCTTTGGATATGTGGTTACCAAAGGTTTAAGGGCAGGAGGGCCTGCCGCATGTCCTTACGGAGCGAGCCATGCGGCCAGCCGCCTGGGCTTGCTGGTCTGTGCAAAATTCCAAGCAGGCAGTTCGATAAGTTAGAAAACACATGAGGGTGGCGGGGAGGGTGGGGCACGCGGGGCCCACGAGCCACCTCCCTTTGGCCAATCAGCAGCTGCAGCGGGCACCTGTGGGGGTGCACTTTCTCCCCTGCAACGGGAGGGGAGGAAAACAAAAGCAGCGTCTCCACAGCTGCAGTCGGACTCCTCGCGAGGCGTGGCATGGACCGGGTGCTCTTGCTGCAGGGCCGCTGAAGGCATTCCGACGGGAATTGCCATGCTGACAATTTGGCCGCCGCCGCTGCCATGCCCTTCAAAGCCTGCACCCCCCACCCCACCATTAATGGGCCATTCTGCGAGCACGTGAGGGCCCTAAGCCATGGGTAGGTTGCAGCCCCTCAATATGGCCCACGGGGCTCCCTTTCCCACCCCGAGCGGCTGTGGCGGCTGCGCTGCTGAGTCTGCGCAGTGCCCGAGAGCCCTGACAGGACGTGGGCTGTTGCTGCGGGCGGCCGACTCCAAAGTTGAGCAGCCTGGTGGCGCAGGTGATGGCCGCTCATGACGCTCCAGCTACACCTTCTCCAGGCGCTGGTTTAAAGTAGGCGGGGCGTGGGCGCGGGGACCCCTGAGGTGCAGGCAGGTGGGCTGTGTGTTTAGTGGGATGTGGGCCCCAGGCAGCAGGTTCTGTGACTGCTGCTGTTTTGTTCCTTCAGTTTTTCTTTGCTGTTATACTTCACAAATGAGGGAAATCATTAGGTACTTGTCTGTCACTGCCTGGCTTATTTCACTGAGCATAATACCCTCTATCTCCATCCATGTTGTTGCAATTGATAGGATTTGTTTATTTCTTATGGATGAGTAGTATTCCATTGCGTAAATGTACTACCTCTCCTTTATCCATTCATCTACTGATGGACACTTAGGTTGCTTCCATATCTCGGCTCCTGTAAATAGTGCTGCAGTACACATAGGGGTGCATGTCTTTTTGAATGTGAGAGGTTGTTTTCTTTGGGCGGATCCCTGGGAGTGGAATTCCCAGGTCAAATGGTATTTCTATTTTGAGTTTTTTGAGGAACCTCCATACTGCTTTCCACAGTAGTTGAACTACTTTACATTCCCCCCCAGCAGTGTAAGAGGTTTCCCTTTTCTCCACATCCTCTCCAGCATTTGTTGTTCCTAGTCTTTTTGATGTTGATCATCCTAATTGGTATGAGATGATATATCATTGTGGTTTTAATTTGATTTTCCCTGATAATTAGTGAGGTGGAGCATCTTTTCATGTGCCTGTTGACCATCTGAATTTCTTCTTTGGAGAATTGTCTGTTCGGATACTTAGCCCAAATTTTAATTGTATTATTTGCTTTTTGTTTGTTGAGATGCATGAGCTCTTCATATGTTTTGGATGTCAACCCCTTATCGGATATGTCATTTATGAGTATATTCTCCCATAGTGTAGGATGTCTTTTTTTTCTTCTGATGGTATCCTTTGCTGTACAGAAGCTTCTTAGTTTGATATAGTCCCACATGTTCATTTTTGCTTTTGTTTCCCTTGCCTGGGGAGATATGTTCATGAAGAAATTGCTCATATTTATGTCTAAGAGATTTTAGCCTGTGCTTTTTCCCAAGAGTTTTATGGATTCATGACTTACATTCAGGTCTTTTTAAAATCCATCTTGAGTTTATTATTGTATATGGGGTTATACAATAATCCAGTTTCATTCTCTTACATGTAGTTGTCCAGTTTTGCCAACACCAGCTGTTGAAGAGGCGGTCATTTCCCCATTGTGTATTCATGGCTCCTTTATCGTATATTAATTGACCATATATACTTGGGTTAATATCTGGAATCTCAATTCTGTACCCCTGGTCTGTGGGTCTGTTCTTGTGGCAGTACTATATTGTCTTGATTACTGTGGCTTTGTAGGAGAGCTTGAAGTTGGGAAGGGAAGTCTCCCCTGCTTTTTTCTTTCTTCTAAGTATTGCTTTGGCTAGTTTGGGTCTTTGTGGTTCCATATGAATTGTTGAACTATTTGTTCCAGTTCATTGAGGAATGCTGTTGGTATTTTGAATGCAATTGCATTGAATCTGTAGATTGTTTTAGGCAGGATGGTCATTTTAACAATATTAATTCTTCCTACCCAAGAGTATGGGATGAGTTTCTATATATTAGTGTCCTCTTTAATTTCTCTGAAGACTGTCTTATAGTTTTCAGGGCACCGGTCATTCACTTCCTTGGTTAGATTTATTCGTAGGTATTTTATTATTTTTCATGCAATTGTGAACAGAATTGTTTTCCTGATTTCTCTTTCTGCTAGTTCATCATTAGTGCATAGGAAAGCAACAGATTTCTGTGTATTAATTTTGTCTCCTGCAACTTTGTTGAATTCACATATTAGTTCTAGTAGTTTTGGAGTGGATACTTTAGGGATTTTTATGTACAATATCATGTCATCTGTAAACAGGGAGAGTTTAACTTCTTCCTTGCCAATCTGGATGCCTTTTATTTCTTTGTGTTGTCTGATTGCCATGGCTAGGACCTCCAGAACTATGCGGAATAAAAGTGGGGAGAGTGGGCTTCCTTGTCTTGTTCCCAATCTTAGAGGAAATGCTTTCAGCTTCTCACTGTGAAGTATGTTGTTGGCTGTGGGATTGTCCTAAATGGCCTTCATTATGTTGAGGTACTAGCCCTCTTTACCCATTTTGTTGAGAGTTTTTATCATGAATGAATGTTGAATTTTGTCGAATGTTTTTTAAGCATCTATGGACATGATCATGCAGTTTTTGTCCTCCTTTTTGTTGATGTGGTGAATGATGTTGATGGATTTTCTAATACTGTACCATCCTTGCATCCCTGGAATAAATCCTACTTGTTCACGACGGATGATCTTTTTGATGTGTTTTTCAATTCGGTTTGCTAATCTTTTGTTTTGTATTTCTGCATCTGTGTTCATCAGGGATGTTGGTCTGTAATTTTCTTTTTTTGTGGTGTCTTCGCCTGTTTTTTGGTATTAGGGTGATGCTGGCCTCATAGAATGAGTTTGGAAGTATCCTTTCCTCTTCTACTTTGTGGAAAAGTTTCAGGAGGACGGGTATTAGATTTTCACTAAATGTTTGACTAAAGTCAGCGGTGAAGCCATGTGGTTCAGGTCTTTTGTTCTTAGGTAATTTTTGGATTACTAGTTCAATTTGGTTGCTAGTAATTGGTCTGTTCAGATTTTCTATTCTTTCTGGGTTAGCTTTGGAAGGTTTCATTTTTCTAGAAAGTTGTCCATTACTTCTGGGTTATCCAGTTTGTTACCATATAATTTTCCATAGTATTATCTAATAATTTTTTGTATTTCTGTGGTTTCCGTAGTGATTTTTCCTTTCTCTTTTCTGATTCTGTTTATGTGTGCAAGCTCTCCTTTTCTCTTGTTTGGTCTGGCTAGGGGTTTATCTACCTTGTTTATTTTGAAATAAACAAAGAACTTTCTCCTGCTTTCATTGATTCTTTGTACTGTTTCATTCTTCTTGATTTTATTGATTTCTGCTCTAATCTTTATTATGTTCCTCCTTCTGCTGATTGTGGGCCTCATTTGTTCTTTTTCTAGCTGTGATAACTGTGAGCTTAGACTGTTCATATGGGATTGTTGTTCTTTCCTGAGGTAGGCCTTTATTGCAGTGTACTTCTCGCTTAGCACCTCCTTTTCAGTGTCCCACAGATTTTTGCATTGTTGAATTATTGTTGTCATTTGTCTCGATATATTGCTTGATCTATGTTTTTATTTGGTCATTGATCTGTTGGTTATTTAGGAACATGTTGTTAAGCCTCCATGTGATGGTAGGATTTTTCACTTTATCTGCATAATTTATTTCTAGTTTCATACCCTTGTGGTGTGATAAGCTGCATCATTTTTGGGGGCTCGTCCGGGATAAGTTTGGAGGTGAGTATCAGCATCCAAGCCTGCCTTTTCTTTCACTGTCCATATAGAAGGAAGCCATCTGTGTAACACAACATCGGGCGCTCATCAACCACTTAAATGGGACTAGCCCGGCTGCCAATCTCAAAGTCCCTAGTGACAGGTTCCCGGCATCTCCCTCAGGGGATCCCCCATCTCCCTTGGGTGCCGGGAAAGTCACCTGAGTGGAGGCCAGGATTCCCCTTCAGAGGCATGTCCCTTGATGCGAGGGACTGAGGAAGGCTGTGGGCAACTGTGAGAGTCTAGGCTGCGGCTACACTTTAGCGGCTTCTCAAAGGCCCGTGTGTCTGGAATCAGACCCTGACAGCCCGACTGGGTGTCCATGAGGAGTGTCTCTCTTTCTGTCTCTCTTTGACTTCCAGCCTGATTCTTCAGGCCGCCCAGGCCTCTGAGTGAGGCAGGGGGCGTCCCTAATCTCTTCTAACATCATCAACATCACGGAACTTAATGCTCACCACCGCAAGGTAGGAGATGTACGCTTTGCTCTCATTCCTGACAAAATGCTGTACTTTTTATCTCATAAAAATGTGTCTCGTTCATTGAAGAATGCTGTTGGTATTTTGATGGGGATTACATTGAATCTGTAGATTGCTGTAGGCAGGATGGCCATTTTGACAATATTAATTCTTCCTAGCCAAGAGCATGGGATGAGTTTCCATTTGTTAGTGTCCTCTTTAATTTCTCTAAAGAGTGTCTTGTAGTTTCTCAGCGTATAGTAGGTCTTTCCCTTCCTTGGTTAGTTTTATTCCTAGGTATTTTATTCTTGTTGATGCATTTGTGAATA
Organism: Manis pentadactyla; assembly: GCF_030020395.1. Taxonomy (NCBI): domain Eukaryota; kingdom Metazoa; phylum Chordata; class Mammalia; order Pholidota; family Manidae; genus Manis; species Manis pentadactyla. Next base: position 81,918,050 of record NC_080024.1, read on the forward strand.
GAATTGTTTTCCTGATTTCAGCATCTGTCGTCTCATATACATAGAATGCAAAGAAAGCAAGAAAACAAAAACAATTTGTTAGGATCTTAGAACTCTTAGAATTTACTCTGAACAACTTCCATACCTATCACACCCAGCAGTCTGGTATCCTCATACTGTACTTCTTGTAATTAAAAGTTTTGTATCTTCTGATCAGTACTTATTTCTTATAGTTGAATATCACGTTATTCCAATTTCCTCTCCTCTCCCCCTGTCTTTGGTAACACCAATTTGATCTCTTTTTCTATGAGTTTGTCTTTTTTCTGTGTTTTTTTTTGAAGATTCCAAACATAAGTGAGATTATATAGTATTTGTCTTTCTCTGTGCACCTCATCTCACTTAGCATAAGTCCATTAGGTCCATGCATGTTGTAGCATAGCAGGATTTCCTCATTTTTATGGCATAATAGTAGTGTGTGTGTGTGTTCGTGTGTGTATACAACATCTTTGTCCATTATCCATCTATGCAAGCTTAGGTCATTACCATGCCTTGGCTGTTGTAAATAGTGCTGCTATGAACATTGGGGGGCACATTGTCTTTTTGGGATATTGTTTTCATTTCCTTGAGCCCCTGATCACTGTATCCTTTTCAGGATGTCGTTTATGCTCTTGTCCCCTTAACCACCACTGGACAGGAGAGTGCCAAAAGGAGGGCTAAATGTATTTTTCCTGTAATGGAATTTCAGCTATTTCCTGTAGTTATGAAATAGCAGCCCTATCTCGTCCTAATGACCAGAGTCAATTACACCTGCCAGGAGAGTGACTCCTTTCCTTGTCTGCTATTTCCCTGGCACAAGAACTGTGAAGCGACCAGTTGGCAATCATAGCTTAAAGCTGAATGGGACTCCTGCTGTGTACTCCGGTAGGAGTATTCCCCCTTTCTGAACAAACACTTCAAGACTTGCAGAGTTGTGGAGACAAGCAGCACAAATTCCCAAGTGAGTTACTACAACTGAAGGCAAAAAATATCCATGCATACTTCTATCCTTGGTTTCAAGCTGATATATTCTACCTTTTGGGTACATAGCATCATAAAATGGTCATTGGATTAGGGCATTTGCATTCCACTGCATCCTTGAGATGCTGACCTCTCAGGGTATCATCTCCAAGCGTGTGACTTAGATACATCTTCAAAAAGCTATGTAATTGCTTTATGGGCCAGCAGCTTCTGGATGGTATGGTAGTGATAGAACCAGGGAGTCTTGTGGCTATGTGTCCATGATCTGTTAAGTGTGATGTGGAATCTCATGTCGGAATACTGAGTCTCTGAAGGTCTTCAGGTAGTGGCACTGATTGTACACACAAAGCCCCTGATGAGACCAGAGCCCTGGTTAACACTTGGCAGCACAGCCTGGTGAGACACTGGAACACAATGCCCAGTTAATCCACACCCAGACTTCTGACCTGGAGAAACGATGAGATAACAAATATGTGTTATTTTAAGCCACTAAATTTGTGGTAATTTGTAATGCAGCTTAGAAAACTGATATAGGCCCTGTGGACCAAAAAAAGCTTATCCAAATCTAGAACATCGTTTATGCTAGTTAAATGAATTGTTGCCCTTTTAGGGTAGAAGGGATCCATTGTAATCAATTGCTGACAAGTAGCTGGTTGATCTCTTCAAGAAATGGTGGCATATTGAGGGCTTAGTAGATCTCTGTTGTTTGCAGATTTAACATTTGGCAGTTCTAGTTACTGTAACAGCCTTGGTAAGTGGGATTTCATGCTGCTGGACGCATGCTCAGTTCCCGTTTCCAACACCATGACTATTCTGTTGATACATCCACTGCACCAGCCCGTGGATAAACAATGACAGGCTGGCTGATATCCACTGGCTTGTTATTCTATCTACTTGGTCATTTAGTACATGATAGGTGCTCTCTGGTGAGTATCAACATGTGATACAAATTTCTTCATGCTCTGTGACCATTCTCCTGTGTCTATATAAATTCCTTTTCTCCAAAACTCCTTGATCCCACCAACCTTCTACTCTTTCTCCTTCCAGGACCTTGATCAACCATTCAAGCAATTTGCAACTGTCCAAAAGTCCACATATTTTCTAACCTAGGGCCTCTTCCCTTTCCACGTGAAGTGAATGACCAGGTACACCCATTGGGAGAATCCCCCTCACTATAAGCTTTCAGGGCAGCACCCATGTGGGGATGTAGGTCAGAGCAGTCTGCTGTTAGCATGCACTCTCATACTGAGCCCTGAACCAAATGTGTCCTCTTTCTTGCTGATTAGCTAACCAAAGGGTCATTGCCACGGCCCTCCGTGTGAGCTGAGAGAGAAGCACTGATGCAGCAGTGGTCGGTTCCTGGGACAGTGGGCTGCTTGCCCAAGGTGCTTGATCATGTTCTCTGGCTCTGGCAGCTCCAGCTCAGAGATGTGGCACTTCCACCTTGCTATGGATCTTGGGGGTGCTCAGGGCAGGATGGGCATTTCTGTCCACTTAGCTGTGTGGTGTTCTAGGGTTGGAATCAGGCCCAGTAGAAAGCCAGGAATAATTTCTCAAATGTTGAAATGTTGTAAAATTTTCAACTGAGGAGCATTGGCCTTTCTTCAGAACTCATGAGTTCAGTGTTGTGATTCTCCTATTGTGATTTGCCATAAACTTCTAACCAGTTTCAGCTAGGCCCTGCAAAGGAACACATTCGGTTGGCGTTTGGGCCTTATGGATGTCCACTATAGGATTCCCACTCCCTGGATCTTTTGATCCCTTCTTCTACCATAATCCATGGCACTTTCTATTCCACTTTGTGTGAGCCATCACTTTCTTTAAAATTCAGAGTGCCATTAGATTCATATTAGCTCCTCCTCTTGGAGTCCTTAACAGAATGTTACAACCTATCACAGGATAATGTTCCCTTGTCAGTAAATTCTCTCCTTTCCAACTCTATGTTCTGCCCACTTTATTCATCACTTCAGGATCCAGTTTCCATAGGTATTCTCCTGGGCTTCACAGGCACATATTGGCTACATTGTGCAGCAACTCAGGCCCAACACATCTCCGGCTGGAAGGTGCTATGCCTAAATCCTCATTGTGGTTTTGGTAACCAGAAGGGAAGTTGAGAGTAGAAACCGAGGGAAAGGGCACATCCACCCTTACTGAAGTGTCTGCATTCCTTCAAGTAAGGGAAGAGTATTAGCTTTCAATGGGGAAGAGTGGGCCACTTCTGCAGGCTCAGACAGGGAAATTTGGGGATTCAAGATTTTGAATCATATTGAGCCAGGGTCCCACTCCTTCCCAACCAGGCCCCAAACCTTGGCAGAGACAATGTGGAGTTAAAAACTCAGCCATCTCTAGAGATAGTCTTCTTGCATTATCAAATCCTGACTCAGATCCTCTTCTTTTTCACTTCCCAGCTGCAGGAGATGGCAGTCTCTTTGTATGCAGCCAAGGGGTCCTCTGGCTTTTATACTTCACCTCGATTTGGTAATTAATCACCCGTCAACTTTTCATGTCTTCTCCAATGCATGGATAGCTTGCAGCAACAGCTATCCAATTCTATAGTCCTTTAATGATTTACTCTTAAACTCTCAAATGCCTGAGCTATTAACACCTTTCAAAGTACTCTTTTCTGCTGATATTCCATCACAATTCAGTATCAGTAAAGGTTTTAACAACTGCACCACTGCCACATCCCAGTGCTGCTGATACCTTACCTACCACCAGTTAGGTATAACCAGCCAGCAGATAATTAAACTCCAAAATCCCCTTTTAGAGCCTGCTTCCATAGGACCATCTCCAGTATCAACTGTCATAGATTGAGTTTCCTATAACAGACTCTGAGACTAGGATATGTGTACAAGGGGTTTAATGGGGAACACTTTCAGGTACATGATGTATAATAGAGTAAAAGTATCAGGACTTGTCAGAGAGATGTTGAACTGTGATGGGGTCACAACAGAAGCCTCAGCCAATCCCCCAGGGGGCTCTGAAGCTGGGTCAGTCATTGGGTTCAGGCTGGACCTGGAGAAAGGTTATAACTTTGGGAAAGATCACTTCCTTTGGCCAAGGTAATTCCTAGGGTCGCTCATGACAGTGAGCCAGTGACAAGGAACACTGTGGCCTAGGGGAGTGAGTGTGTCCATCCCAGCAGAAATCTGCTAGCATACCGCCACATTCAGTTCACCTGTCAACACAAGGTGAAGGAGACAGAGAGATACCAGGTGATCAACTAGAACTGTCAGTTCAACCATCAGTGTCAATTAGAACTAGCTGTTCTAATGTTGGAGAATGCAACTTCAGATAAATACTAAGCAACAAATGATTCTAAACCCTACCCTTTGAAAGTAATGCAAGCCCTGCTGGCAAAGAATACTCCTCCAAACTCACTCTTGCCCATCCCATAATTGGTGCAGCATGCTGTCTGCTTGAGGCATCCCTGCCCCTGCTGGGCAGAAGAACCAGCAGAACTGAGATCCCAACAGGCAGCCATGACAGTGGCTTCTCACTTACCAAATAATCAGGTCAGCTGTCTTGCATACATCTATATGTCTATCAATATAGCTGTATATGTATATATATATTTTACATACATCTCTCTATATATTTTCACCACCTTCATTCATCCTGTAAAGTTTCAGTCAGCACTGCAAGTAGAATTCAAAAACAAAACATTTAAAATAAGCCATGAAGTTCTAAAGAGATGAAAATACCTAGCACAATGCATGCTGTCTATAAAATACACAGTCATATTCCTTTGTAATAAATGCTTACTAATCAGTTCTGAGCTTCATAAAACAATAGGAGTAGAATGACAATGCTGTCATTTGTATATTCTCCTTCAGTTCTCTAACAGAAAGCTTTCTTTCCTCTGCCACCTCATTCCTGACAGTGTTAATGATTCACTATAAAGCAGTTTCTGGGCTCTGATTTGTAACATTCAGACTGGTTAGATGGGAGGGCTCGGCAGGTTTCTGGGGAGTGTTTTGGATGCAGAAATGCCTTGAAGATAGCACTTTATTATATTTAGGACAAGTATGACATAACACTTCAAGGAAGAGGCCCCTATACATATTGAGAAGGGATTTCTATGGTTTAAGTGGGGAGGAGAAGGTTGGTTTAAAAGAATGCCTCTGTTTTTTGAGGCAACATAAAGATAGGAAGCAGAAAAATGGAGGCAGGAGACAGAAGGGTACATGCCTGCTTTGCCTATTCCTGTATAACTAGAATATTTATAATTCAAATACTTATCTTTAATAATTAAAAACTGAGGAATATTAAAGACAAAAGATAGAGAATATTATGTACACATGTGTAGGCATCACGCATTAAGTCCTCACCCTTGCAAAACGCAGCAAGAGGCAGCTTTAAAAGGAGGGTATAAAGTGAATATTTTTAAATGCCTTGAAAATGGAATTTCTAATTCACTCCAGTTCTGCCAGGAGTAATACCCTTACTTCTGATTTCTACACACACCATCAGTCACATGAATAGGTACTAAAAATACCCAGTGTGGTGGTTTGACATCAGCACATCAACAATTAAGAAGTAGATACAAATATTTCAGGTTTTCAAAACCATAGTATTTTCCTCCTGGTTTTTGAAAACCTTGTATTTGCACAGGAAAAAGAAAAGTATTTTTCAATTGTTTTCACAGAATATTTAGCAGCACAGTCTATGTAAACTACCAGTTACAATGGAATGTAATAGTCTACCACCACCAGGAACTCTCTCTGATCTTCTGCCTCTTCTCAGACAGCAAAGAAACAAAGGAAAACAGCCCTTGCTGTGGATTGAGAAGAGTGTTTGAAAAGAGAAAGACCTCAACTGTGCCCCCCGGTATAATAAAGCTGTTGATTATAACCATGATCACAATGTAAATAGTGAAATAAAAATAAAAAATACATATATAACATAGGGAAGGAAACAAAAGGCCAACTGCATTTAAAGTCAAAAATAGAAAGAATAACCAAAAAAACATACTGTTCAATTTCAACCTAACAATTCTAAAGTGAGTGAAAAATAATGCAAACTAATGGAGCACAATTGTTTATATTACAGTAGCAGGAAAGCGGAATGCTTAGTGGCCAAAATGTGAACAAATTAAGATACTGGGTGAAATGGTCAGGTGTCATTGTCTTTGAAGGATGTGCCCTCTGTGGTAACAAGTTTATGAGTAATAGTTTCTACTCATGTCTAGAACAGACATGTTAATATTTATACCTTTGCTAGTTATGGCAAGGAAAAGATTAATGAAAAATCAAGTGTCCACATGTTTTTACCTCCTCACCACACCAAGTAATTCCTAGTTGAACATTAACTCAAACTGGTTATGCTGGGGGTGGAGAAGGGAGGAGGGGGACCCACAGCTCCTTCTGTGCATAGGAAGAATAGTGCCGACCAGTGGCTGGGCATTGATTATAGTTAGCAATGAAACTCAAAGTCACATTTAAGGCTCATTTTTAGAACTGGAGCTTGGGCTTGGCTGCTACAGTACTCGATGTGCTAATGATCTTAGGTAAGGCTTAGGTGAGGCATCTTTTACACCTGAGATGATGCCACTCCTGTGCTATGAAAAAAGCCAGGGGTACCCTGACCAAGAGCATTAGCATCAAACCCAATATTTGCCAAAAGGTATCATTTGGGGGGCCCCAACTGGGATTAACATATCCAGAGAAAACAATGATTTTACTAAATACCAGATTTCAGGGGAGTAGGATAATAAATAAATCTCCTTCTTCATGTAGATTTTGTAAATTGAAAGGAATTCTGATTTCCCAAGAATCACTATACATTGTCCTGCTGAAGATGAGAAGGTTGAATGAAAACTCAAGAATCAGACTACCCTACATAGCTGCAAGATTGTGAAACTCAGCAGTTGTCCGTATCATCAAATACTTTTCCCGTGTTCACTCTGTCGGTAGCCTCACAGAGAGGGGCCCTTATCTACTTGCACTCGTGCTGTTTTATCTTACATCCTTATTAGCCTTCCACAAAGTGCAATCATAATTAAATTCTAAAGCCAACAATGAAGTTACCCGAATCACCGTCCACCTAGCTGCCAATGATGGTGGTAAGAATGACAATGTTGCTCTTCACTTCTTTAATTCTGATTTGGCAGAATTTAGCTCTCTGACCTCCTGCAGTTATCAGTACCACGGGCTGCTTAAAGGCTGTGCAGAAGCATTTCTGTTTTATTTGTTCTAAATTTACTGGTTATTAATTGCACAGTGTGACTTCCTCTTCTATTAGTTGGCAGATTTCACTCTAGCCTTCAAAAAGCTAAAGATTTCCATCAGGTTTCTTTCTATTTCTGTCTTTCCTGGACATCTTCCATTATTTGTACAATGTTCTGTTTCTTTCACCACCTTGTTACCCTTTTCTGACATTCAAGTTAGATGAGCATCATGGCACTTATTTAATTATTTTGTGTTAATGAAGATTTGTGTTTTCTTAGCACCCTTTCTCATTTTCTCACAAATTTCGAGAGAAACTGCCTTTTTGTTGCAAAGGTTATATAGTGAACTGTTTTCATGTTGTTGAGTAATATAAAGTTTTACCTGGTATTTTTCTCATTCACATAAATTGAGACATAGAGAATGACCTCTGCTATGCTTAGAAAGACAGTGGCAGGGTAAATGCACGCAGCCTAGGGGTCACTGTAATTTCCTCCATTGTTCTCATGCAGTCAAGAACCTCCTACTCATGGACCAGATCTTATAACATACAGGGAAAACAGTTCATTTATAGCTGTTTCAATTGATATCAGAACTTGGGATTTTTGTCTATTGGATCAGGAAATTTAGGTGTCAACTCAGAGTCTCAACAGTTTTCTGTATATGAATGTATGAATTTATAAATTGGACTTTCTTTGAGGAATTCCAGGCTCCAGAAGTTTTGTAGCATCTTGGTTCTTTTTGAACAGCTGCACCTAACTGACTGTCTTCCAAAAAGACCACTTCTGCTCCAGCCAGCAGCAACCCTCAGCCCAATCTAAAAGAGCATACCATTCCCGGTCACATTTCAAGTGCTCCACTTCATCTATTTACCTGTCCACACTCCATCCACAAAGGCTTTAGGGAGGCATTTGTACAAGAACTATTTCATAAGAATGGACTGAGAACTAGAGACCAGATAAAAGATTGCAGAAAAGCATGAGTAGCAGGGGTTCTAAATCGGATACTCAAAAATTTAAATATTGCAAATAGGAAAGTCAAGCCAACACTTTATAAGGTAGAGAAAGCCCTTATTTGTTGGAATATCATGAGAATTGAGACAGAAGAGGAGGGAAGATTGAAGGCAGCAAAGGACCAGAGGGTAACTGAGCGACTGAGTTCCTACAGGGCTTCACTAGACACCTGGCACTTATTTCTGGAAGAGCCTACCATTGCCCCAAGAACTCCCTCTAATACTTCTTAGAACCAGGCACCTCTGAAGCTCAATATGGAACACTGATAGCAGTGAATTTCATGTTAAAACATTCCTTTCAGATATTCTTATTTAACAAATGAAACAGGCACAGGCCACATACTCCATGTGCATATATGCCATTAATATTGCAAGAATCAGGCAAAATAGTAGGAAGGTCTCAGTGCCTCCTACCGTGCATGTCCTTCAAATTGGATTAGCAGAGTCATCTTCCTGTGAAAGGATTGCATGTAAGTGGTTTTGTGTTTCCAAATTCATTTATATCTGATATTTCATGTTACTCTCACTGTGTCATAGAGTTGGGTTACTATTTTATCTCCAGTTTCTGCAAAACTGAATGGGAGGGATGGTGGCCTGAAGGGGACTAAGGCGAAAGAAAGATAGTGATACACCTAAGGTGATAAAGAAGGCACCAGGTTCTCCAGAAGAGGATGCCCTATCCTCTCCTCTTCTTTACCCTGAATGATTCCTTATTCTAAGAACTTTATTCCAAATAGCATCATTTAGCAAGAAAAAATGGCATAAATATGCCATCTTCTTTCTAAAACATACCATGAAGACTATTTAATAGCTTGCTATAAGCAGCTTCTTAAAGTTCCCAGAATTTCTTCTGGAAACAAATAAAATTTATAGACATTGGTAATATTCTGTCACATTATGATTATTCTCAAATGGACTGATAGGCTATAAATAATAAGCAACTGTTAGTAATACATCATTAAATTGGGTACAGTGGGGTTTTGAAGAAATAGGGTTGGGACCAATGCTAAATGAAATGTCCAAATTAATGCCCTAATGGAAAAGCAAACAGCTGTGAACATACCAAAGTAGAAAGGCCTGCAAGCACAACGGAAGATCATAGGTGGAAAATTTTTAATGGAACGAGATTTAATTTAGATAAATCTGTAATAACTTTCTCATGGGAAAGTAATTCCTATCTCAGTAATAACAAGCAAGATTCTTCTAAAAGAACAGTAAAGTAGAAAAAGGATTGAGTGTAATGGCTAACCTTTTCTGAGCATTTACAATGAATCATTGAGGAAATGTTGTAAGTTAAAACCAAACCTTCAGAATTCTGCCATTTTTAATGAACTATAAATTTTAGTTCCAAACTACTGTTGTTTTATGTTCACCAGTTTAATAACATAAATTGCTGCCCTAGTGTCCCCATCTATGACGTCAAATCATCTGATAAATAGTTCCACCTTTCTGTGATGCCCGGGGTTCAGAAACAAAGATTCCCTAAGGTTGATAAGATAAGTTCTTTCAAGAGTCCAAACAACCCATTGCACTTAAAATACTCCACTTTGAAACAGAAAACAAAGACCTATAAACTGGTTCCCAGGGAGAGAAGTCTGGTTTCAGCTCTGGTAGCATCAATCACAAATACATGGCAGATGTAAGATTGTAACCTTGGAAGCAGCTGGTAATGGTTTTTTCTTTTTAGCATTCCAGTACAGTTCACAAAAGATGCTCAATAATTTATTACACAGTCAAGTCAAAATCCAGAAAATTTGATCAGATTATTTGGCCATTTTTTAAAAGAATTGAAAATGAAACCTTAGTAGTATGCCATGCGCCAAGAAACCCGTATCTTCCCTCCTTGTACACAGAGCCATTTATTGATTTATTATGCCAGCCTGGCCTCAGTTTCTGCCCACAGTGGAGACACAAGTTTTAAAATTGAAGAAGAGCTACAACTGGCAGTAAACTTATAAATTAAGTTATCGTATTCTGAAGAATGATCCACTTGTCAAATTTCAAGTTATTTTATTAAGTAATAAATATGACGATGTATACAAATGGAATTTTTTAAAGACTTTCTCTCCTTTCCTTGCATTAAATAAAAATCTGTTAGTACTACATTGTGTGACTAAGTATCACACTCCCCAGAATAGGGCAGAGCCATGTCTAAAGTATAAAGGTATCAGTGTCTCCTGTCACCATACAAAGATATTAAAATATTATTGACTATATTCCCTGAGTTATACTTTTCACCCCAATGACTTATTTATTTTATAATTGGAAGTTTGTACTTCTTTATACCTTTCACCTATTTCAGTCAAGATGCTGTCCTCCTCCCCTATGGCAACCTCCAGCTTGTTCTCTGTATTTATGAGTCTTTTTGTGTTTTGTTTCTTTGTTTCTTTTTTTCTGTAGATTCCACATATAAGTGAAATCACATGGCTTTTGTCTTTCTCTGACTTATTTCACTTGGCATAATTCCTCTAGGTCAGTCCATTTTGCTACAAAAGGCAAGATTTCATTCCTTTTTATGGCTAAGTAATATTCCATTGTGTGTTTATACCACTTCTTATTTTTATTGAAGTATCAATCATATACAATCGTATAGTATTTTCAAGTATATAACACAGTGGTTCAACAGTTAACCCATATATTAAATCCTCATCCCCTCAGTAGTACAGTTGCTCTCTGTTAACATTGAAAGATGTTACAGAATCATTGACTATGTTCTCCATGCTCTACTACAATCCGCATGACCAGCTTATGTTATGATTGAGAATTTTTTTTGATCCCCTTTATCCTCCTCAACCTTCCCACCCTTCCACCCCAACCCCTCCACCATGGTAACCACCAGTCACTTCTCAGTATCTATGAGTTTACTGTTGTTTTGTTCATTCTGTTTATGTACCATATCTTCCTTATTCATTCATCAATTGATGGACACTTTGGCTGCTTCCATATCTTGGCTATTGCAAATAATGCTACACCAAACATAGGGGTGCATATATCTTGATTAATTAAGTACCCAGAAGTAGAGTTACTGGGTCATATGTTACTTCTATTTTTAATTTTTTCACAAACATCCATACAGTTTTACATAGTAGCTGCACCAATTTTCATTCCACCAACAGTCCACAAGGGTTTCCTTTTGTCCACATCTTTGCTAACACTTAACTCTTGTCTTTTTGACACTAGCCATTCTGACTGGTGTGAGATGATGCCTTGTTGTGATATTAATTTACATTTCCCTGATGTTTTTAATAAAATGTCAGGCATATTTTCATGTGTCTGTTGGACATCTATCTGTATGTCTTCTTTGGGAAAATGTCTATTCAGGTCATCTGCCCATTTTTAAATCGGATTATTTGGGGTTTTTGGTGTTAATTTGTATGAGTTATTTGTATACTTTGGATATTAGCCCCTTATCAGATATATTATTTGCAAGTATATTCTTCCATTAAATCGGTTGCCTTTCATTTTGGTGGTTTCCTTTTCTATACAAAAGCTTTTAAGTTTGATGTGGTCCCATTTGTTTATTTTAGCTTTTGTTTCCCATGCTTGGGGAGACATAAATCTCCAAAAAATTGCTAATGCTGATGTTCAAGAGTTTACTGCCTGTTTTCTTCTAGGAGTTTTGTGGTTTCAGGTGTTTTATATGTAGGTTTTATTCCATTCCAAATTTATTTTTGTGTATGGTATAAGACAGCAGTCCAGTTTCATTCTTTTTCACATAGTTATCCAGTTTTTCCAACACCACTTATGGAAGAAACTGTCTTTTTCCCATTGCATAGTCTTGCCTCTGTCATAGATTAATTGATCATATAAGTATGGGTTTGTACCTGGGCTCTCTATTCTGTTCCATTGATCTATGTGTCTTTTTTGTGCCAGTACCATACTGTTTGTATTACTGTAGCTTTATAGTATAGCTTGAAATCAGGGAGCATGACACCTCCATTTTTGTTCCTCTTTCTAAAAATTTCTTTAGTTATTTGGGGTCTTTTGTCATTCCCTACATGTTTTAGGGATTTTTTCTCTAGTTCTATAAAAAATGTCATTGGTATATGGATAGGGATTGCAGTGAATCTGTAGATTGCATTGGGCAGTATGGCCATATTAACAGTATTAATTCTTCCAATCCATGAGCGTGTAATATTTTTCCATTTATTTGTGTTTTCTTTGATTTCTTTCATCACTGTCTTACAGATTTCAGAGTACAGATCTTTTATCTCCTTGGTTAAATTTATTCCTAGGTGTTGTATTTTTTGATGCAGTTTTAAGTGGGATTGTTTTCTTATTTTCTCTTTCTGCTACTTATTTATTAGCATAAAGAAATGCAATAGATTTCTGTATAGTGATTTTATATTCCACAACTTTATTGAATTCGTGTACTGATTCTAATAGTTTTTTGGAGGAGTCCTTAAGGTTTTATATATATAGTATCATGTTGTAAATAGTGACAGTTTTACTACTTCCTTACAGATTTGGGTGCCTTTTATTTCTCTTTTTTTGTCTGATTGCTGTGACTAGGGTTTCCAAAACTATGTTTAATAAAATTGGTGAAAGTGGGCATCTTGTCCTGTTCCTGGTCTTTCAGTTTCTCACCACTAAGTATGATGTTAGCTGCAGGTTTGTCATATATGGCCTTTATTATGTTGAGATATTTTCCTTTTATACCCACTTTATTGAGAGTTTTAATCATGAATGGATGTCAAATTCAGTCAAATGCTCTTTCAGCATCTATTGAGATAAACTTAAGGTTTTTATCCTTCCTTTTGGTAGTGTGGTGTATCACACTGATTGATTTGTGATTGACCTATCCTTGCATTCCTAGTAAAAATCCCACATGGTCATGGTGAATGGTCCTTATAATGTATCTTTAAAATTTGGTTTGCTAATATTATGTTGAGGAGTTTTATGTCTGTATTTATCAGGGATGTAATTGATCTGTAATTTTCTTTTTTTTTGTAGTGTCTTTGCTTTTTGTATCAGGGTAATGCTGGCCACTATGAATTTAGAAGCATTCTTTCTTCTTCTTTTTCTTCCTCTTTTTTTTTTGAATGGTTTGAGCAGAATAGGAATGAACCCTTCTTTAAATGTTTGCTAGAATTCACCTGTGAAGCCATCTTTTGTTTGGTGGTTTTTTAATTTATTATTATTACTGATTCAACTTGATTTCTAATGATCAGTCTGTTCAGATTTTCTATTTATTCCTGGTTCAGTCTTAGATGATTGTATATTTCTAAGAATTTATGCATTTCTTCTAGGTTGTCCAATGTGTTGGCAATAAAGTTTACACAGTAATCTTTTATAATTCTTTGTTTCTGTGTTTCTTATAATCTTTTGTGTTTCTGTGGTGTTCACTGTTACTTCTCCTCACTGTTCACTGTTTTTATTTGAGTCTTCTTTTTTTCTTGATGAGTCTAGCTAAAAGTTTATAAGTTTTAAAAATATTTTCAATGAACATTTCTTAGTTTCATTGTTCTTTTATATATAAATATTTTTAGTCTCTATTTCACTTCTGCTCTAATCTTTACTTTTTACTTCCTTCTACTTACTTTGGGCTTTGTGCTTCTTCTAGCTCCTTTAGATGTGGTGTTAGATTGTTTATTTGAGGTCTGAAGAGAGTATCTTATAGGCAGCTTAAAGATGGGTCTTGTTTTTTATCCCATTTTGTCGCTAATCTTTTGATTGGAGCATTAATTAATTTACATTTAGAATAATTATTGATAGGTATATATTTACTGCTATGTTGTAAAGTATTCTTTTTGTTCTTGTCATTCTTCTCGGATCCTTTCTTCTTTTCTTGCTCCCTTCCTTTGTGCATGATGACTTTCTTCAGTGTTATAATTGGATTTCTTTCTCTGTATTTTTTGTGTATCCATCATAGGCTTTTAGTTTGTGGTTACTGTGGGGTTCATATGTGCTGTCCTACATATACAACAGTTTATGCTAAATTGATGGTAGCTTAAGTTCAAACACATTCTAACAGCACTACATTTTTACTCCCTCTCCTCCACATTTTATGTACATGATGTCTTACTTTATGCCTTTTAATTTGATGATTCCCTTATTTTTAGGCACAATTTATTTCACTACTTTTTGTCTTTTAACTTAAACTTCATATTAGCTTTTAAGTGATTGGCCTACTACCTTTAATGTATTTGTTTTTACCAGTGACATTGTTTCCTTTCATAATTTATTTGCTTCTAGTTATGGCCTTTTATTTTCCTCCTTAACATTTTTTTATAAAGCCACTTATGTTTATCTGGGAAACTCTCTCTCCTTCAATTCTGAATGATGACCTTTACAGGTAGCATATTCTTGGTTGTAGGTTTTCTCCTTTCAGCACTTTGAATATGTCATGCTATTCCCTTCTGGCCTATAGTTTCAGATGAAAAGTCAGTTGATAGCCTTATGGGGTTTCCCATATATATATAACTAATTGTTTTTCTCTTGCTGATTGTAAGATTCCCTTAGCTTTGGACATTTTAATCATGACATGTGTTGGTGCGGACCTCCTTGGGTGCATCTTGCTTGGGCTCTCTGTGCTTCCTGGACCCAGATGTCCATTTCCTTTCCCAGGATAGGGATGTTTTTGGCTGCTATTTTTTCAAATAAGTTTTCCAGCCCTTTCTCTCTCCTCCTTCTGGTACTCCTATAATGCAAATGTTAAGACATTTGATGTTGACTTGGGATCCCGTGACCTATCCTCATTTCTTTATATTATTTTTTCCTTTTGCTGTTCAGCTTGGGTGCTTTCCATTACCCTGTCTTCCAGATCACTGATTTTTCCAGATTAATTCCAGATCAATCTGATGTTGATTCCCTCTAGTTTATTTTTTCATTTCATTTGTTGTATTCTTCAACTCTGACTGATTCCCTTTATATTTTCTCTCTCTTTGCTGACATCTTCCATGAGTTCATCCATTCTTCTATCAAGCCCAGTGCATGTCATTATAACCATTACTTTCAATTCTTTATCAGTTAGATTGCTTTACTCAGTTCCATTTAGCTATTCTTCTGAAGTTTTGTCTTGTTCTACATTTGGAGCATGTTCTTCCATCTCCTTATTTGTCTGACTTTCTGTGTTTGTTTCTCTGAATTAGGTGCAATAGCTACCTGTCCCAGTCTTGATGGAGCGGCCTTGTGTAGGAATGTCCCCTTGGTGCACTGCCTGTTCCAGGCAGCTTTGGCTGGCTGAGTAGAGTCTGGATAAGCATGGTATGGGGGTGTCCCAGTGTGCACCACACTGCAGTCACCCTGGTGGAGGGACTGGGGGGCAACAGAGCATCAGACAATCGTATCTCAGTATGCCTTGGGCCAAGATTTCTCTGTAGGGACAGCCAGGGGCCAATAAGGAATAGGCCAAGAGAGTCCCTCTGCTTACTGGTACTGCCTTGGTAAGACTGCCAGATCACCAGTGGGCACACTTGGGCCTAGGTGGATAGGTAACTTGGGGCACATCCAGAGCCAGTGTGGGCATCCTGCTCCATGCTATCAGTGTGCAGGGGAAGTGTAAACAATGGCACTTGCCAGCACCTCTTATCTGGGAGTTGTAGCAGTTCCCCAGCCATTTGATATGTGCTTTGTTTTTTAAGTTGGCTTCCTTCACTTATAGGCTAGCTGCATTTTGTTATGCTTTTTCTCCTGTGCCCAGGGCAGGAGAATCTGTGCATGGGTCCCACAGTGATAATCCCTCCCTACCTCAGGTAATGGGACTGGGGATGAGGTTCCCACATTACTGGGTCTGTCTCTCCTATTTTTATATGGCCTTTCTATTCCTTGTTGTGCAGAAGGTGTTCCCCTCGCCCTTAGTTTTTCCTCAGGAGGAATTGCTCTGTATCTAAGTGTGAATTCAGAAAAATGTGAGAGGAGGTGAGTCCAGGCTCTTTCTACACCACCACCTTGGACTTTCTCCTAAGTTGCTTCCTTAGATGAATAAAATAATTGCTTTTTGCCAACCCGGATCATGGGTCCCACACTGTAGTGCCTGACAAGTATTGGGTGAGGTAATGTTTTCCCAGAGTTGAAAGTATTTGAACTCTCAAGGAAAATATCTCTATGGTGTCATTCAATGTGATGGGTGAATTTTAAGATGATCCATCTATCTAAACATTCTGAGTGTGTCTCAAAAGCCCTCTTTCTTTACCCTATTTTCTGTTGAATTATGAGCAGTCCAGATGGGCCTAAAGAAGTCACAAAATCAACTAGTAAGAATGTAATGCATCATAGGTATTTCTTTATATATTACAGACATTCAAGATTCATTAGCTAAGATTATCATGTGAGAGTGAATAACACACATCCTGACACAGAGTCAGGCCCTCAATAAATGTTCATTTATTACCTTCATCTCTTCCTACCCTCCTTAATTCACTCTCCTTCACCTCACTTCTTTTTTTCTCTCTCTCTCATTAGCCATCATCTTATTGCTGCTTCACTACATTGTAGAAGGCAATCTAATCTCTTGGTAATGGGAATGAATGTGATTATCAGCCTCAGCTATGGATTTTGGTATACATAATATGGAATCTGTCTTGGATCTACTTTCTCTTCTTGCAAATTAGAGAGCTCGTTGTCTGATCCACTGCTATGCAAAGGGAAGTTGCAAGAATCAATAACATAATAGGCTTTCCCTCTACACATCCTTTAGGGTTTTGTGACCTTTAAATATTTCATATGTGCTTCTCCAGAATCCACAATAATGCCTGTGAAGTTATACAGTTTAGCTCAAGGATGATTCCATGTCCTATAAAACCTGATGCATATACAATTTGGGAAGCTGTATGTAAGAAAAAATTGCCAACGGTAACTTAGGTCTAAAAGTAAATATTTCTATAGGACAAGAAATAAATCACAATAAAATACAAATATTAAGGAATGAGAAGTACCAGAAACACCATAAAGTTCAGAAAAAATAATATAATGTTCCTCCTCATTAACTATCTGACATCTCTACTACTTTTTGGCTGTATACTACATATTACAATAATTTTATAATAGAGGAGAAGTTCATTCTTTCATCTAGCATGGTCATCAAAAACTTTTTATTACTAATAGTTTAGAAAAGCTTCAGTCTTTTTTGCTCTGTTGACAGCAATTTTGATGTGTTACAATATCTGGAACCACCACACTCTGTCAGAACAAGGCCTGCTGGATGGACTAAAACAAAATCCCACATATTATGACTTCACATGGCCACATTCATTGTTCAGAGTCATGTTACAGGTCTGTGTCTACAAACACATGATTCTTACATTCTATTTTGCATGACTCAAATAAAAATAGAAAATTAATATGCCTTATTTCATGATTGTATAAGCCCCTAAATCAAGTATTCCATTTTGACTAAATTTCAAGATAATTGAATTTTCTACTTCTAATTTTACACACCTGGGGGTTGGAAGGATATTTCACAAACTAGTTCTGTCTGTTTGCATTTAGTGTCTTTCTCTCTTTCTTCAATGATCTACATCCTTCTGATACCATAGGACAAGTTAATAGTACAATTTGAACACTTGCTCTGTATCTTTGGCCAAGAACCCAGGTAAGTTGGTAGAGTGAAAGTAAGAGTACTCAAAGTTTCCATTCCTACCCTGGGGGGGGGGCTAGAGAAATAGTTAACTATACATAAAAGCAACTGTGAAACACATAAATAACCCAGTAAACCCAAATCAAGTATATGGCCTCCTGAACTCTCCCTTTAGCCAGATCTCCCCAAATGCCAATCCAATGCCAATCTTTGCCTGAAGTGAAAGAATTTATGACTAGTGGAACATCAGAGTGGAAACAAAGAGAATCATAATTGATTTTGGTTAAAATAGTTTAATATGGCAAAATTTCCAAAAGTATATAACCATAGGAACATATCCCTTGTGTGCCTCCCATGGAAAGTGTACACACAAGTGTGGGACCTGAGATTGTAACCTTCATGAACTTCATGAGGAATCTGCCTCAGCTGCAGTAGTTAAAAGCACAAGATTAGGGGCCAGGCCCACCAAGGTTTCAATCCCTACCTAGCCGTGTGACCTCCACCAAGTCCCTGAGGCCACCTAACCCTTCTATGGCTTTCATTTTCCATTCAAAGCCCATGTATCTCTTCAAACCCAGCTTGAGATCTCACCTGTTCTCCCTAGTTTTTCAGATTTTTCAACTTGTTGCTGAATCCGTTCTTTGAAGGTTATTATAGCACTGTCCAATAGAAATATAATGTGGGCCACATCTGTAATTTTATATTTTATATGGCCAGGTTAAGAAACTAAAAATATTAAAATTGAATTAAATTAATTTCAATAATATTTTTATTTAACCCAATATATCCAAAATATTATTTCAGCATATCTCTATTTTTAATCATTAGTGAGTTACTCTATATTCCCTCTGTCACATCATAGCTTTGTAACCCAGCATATATTTTGCACAGATAGCTCGTTCAAGTCAGAATAACTATATTTCAAATACCCAATAGCCACATGTATCTAGTAGCTGCCATATGGCTCATGCATGTCTATAACATGAATAGTTTGTACCATAGTACTTAGTATGTAATTATAGAGCATCATTGTGTTTGCTGGTGTTTCCTAAATGTCGATCCATTCCAGGCTAGTCTCTAGGTTCTTTGAAGTAGGGAACTCTTCTTAGAGTTCTGTACCTCTGGGATGCAGTGCCCAAACGCAGTGGTCTTTAAGTCAGGGTTTGCTGATCAACAGTCTGGGTACATTTAGATATCCTAGAAGGAAAAATGCAGCAGACAGTGTGATTTCTATCCACTGATACTACTTTAATCACTCTATAAATGTTGCTAATTCCAGAAGGCAAATTATTGGAGTTTGTGGATTAATGCCATTTGCAGACTGGTGTTATTAAATCTGTACTGGCATTAGTGTGAATAATGTAAGAAGCAAAAACAAGAGGGAGTATTGCACAAGTAATGCTTTGCTTATGGGGTAACCAGAGTAAGGTTCTTCTAGGTATGAATGAAGAGCAATACAATCTCACCATTACACCTAAGGTGGGGTTCCAGTTTTTTAACTGTTTACTTACCAGTGATAAAAAAATACTAGTTCACTTCTGATGTGCAACTCTGTTAATAGAAGTAGAGGTTGCTTTCAAGGTACAACCAGATAAATCACACCCACTGGCGTACCACATCTAGTGTGCTACACAATACTCAGGTCTTTCTACAAACCTTTGAAACTGTGGCATAGTAAAGAATTTGCCACATCTCTGGCCTTGTAATTTTAAAAAATTCAGGAAGAACCAAGTTGTACAGCACAAATATGGTGGAAGCTGGATTTCCAAACATAGTCTTTGTTTCTACAGGCATGTAAGATAACCCAATTTACAATATGGAAATTTTTTTTCACATTACAATGAGTGGAGAAGGGATTTTAAAAGGTATGACTCATCCAGTGAATCATTGAAAACCCTAGGAAAGGGTAATTTGTCATTTTATAGTTATATTGGCTTTAAAAAAACTTTAAAATATATCCTGATTATCGAGTTGACAACAGACAATACTTGCCATATTATATCACCTTACTTGATGGAAAATGTTGTGTCTTATTTGTTTCTCTGTATGTAATAAAGGTAAAGTAGAATATTCCAAAAAATTTACTGTTGTCTACTCTCATGTTGAAAAGCTGCCTCCCCAGTATATCCTGCAAAATATGTTCATAGACACATCTGAAGGCAACTTTAATTACTTCTCAGTGTTGGAACAGTTCCTTTCATTTTCTAATTTTCAGCTTTCCTATCAAAATCCTAATTAAGGGTGTGAGTTCTTTTTCTGCATGCCTGTATATCCAAGCTCTACAATACAGTTGTAAACTTCTTGAAGGCATAAGCCATCTCTTGCTCATCTCTTGTAGCTCTCAGCAGAGCTTGGATAGAAAAAACATTCAATACATGTGCTAGAGATCGTTATGATTTTAATCATGACTTACAGGAGTGTCATTCAGCAGACCAGGGACACGTGACAGCAGTGTCAGCCATTACGGATGCACAGTAACATTTTTATATTTCTATCTATTCCAGTTCCATTCCTGGGATATCTTCTTAAATAAAAAGTACGTAAAGTTTCCTCAGCACTTTTATTCCAAAAACTCAAGTTGAATTTTCAAAAATTAAAATAGAATCTAAAAGGTCTAACTATATTGTAGCATCAGTCTTTTTCTCCCTTACAGTTAAATCTTAAATATTTTTTAGTGTCTATCCATAGTTAAGATTCCAGTTTACAAATACATGTCTACTATGGGTTTTTTCCAAATTTAATAATACCCTAAAGCCTAATTTTGTGTATTAGATTCATATAAAATGTGGTTGCTACTCAACAATTTTGGAGGAAAGTTTATTACATTAGGTGTAACATTTACACTAAACCCAGAAGTTAAAACTCTCTGTAATTAAGAAAAACAGAAAGACTCCAAATCGGAAGCATGGAAGCCAAAGGGAGTTAATGTGCAGCACTGGGTCATCTGGCCACATTGACACTCCACCCAGCAGATTCAGCTGCAAGAAAATGAAAGCATGTAAAATGCGCATGGGGAAATGCAAGTGTGTGGAGCTCACTGATGCCAGACTACAGAAGTGGCTCAAGAGTAAGAGGCCATTGATGAGAAGAAGGTTTGGATTAACTGTGGCATTGAAGTTACCCCTGGAAAGTGAGTAGCACTCAGTTGTGAGATGTGCATTAGCCTCTTCAGACCACTAGGGTTCAAAGTGTTCCATAAGGGGTGATTTATTAAATGGGTCCTAATTTCTTGGTAATGTACCTTCCAAAAGTCACTTCTGTATGCTATGATTAGGCCTGGGATTTACCAAGCGCTGTCATTCTCTGTACCTCCATAATGGAACTCTAGGATGTGGGAAGCTACATATATATCTAATTGAGGTTCAGAGTCCTACCAACAGAGCCAGGCAACCTTTCATTTAATCCTCCAATGTTTAAACACAGAGATGCAAAAGTGATACACCCTGTAGTAAAATATGCCTTTCAGTAAATGCATATACATTTTAATAGAATATAGATAACAGGTTTATTGTTTTGAAAAATAGACATATTTTTAAGATTTCTGAATTTGCCCATTGCATTAAAGTCTTTCTTAAGAGTATTAAAATAATCATGCTTTTTGTTTCACCATCTACAAACACATTTTCTTTTGGCTTGTTTGTTTCATATGAAGGCCAACCAACATGACTCCCCTACTGGGTTCCAACCCAAAAGCGGAGCTCAGTAGATCAGCTAGCCACGGATGACCCCTGGGTACACACCAGGCCTGCTTGGGCACTGGCTCTTTTAATCAGCTAGGCCAGCAGAGGGAGTGCAAGAGCATTGTTTCAAAAACCAAATGAAACTTTTTAAATGATAGTGACAATTAGAAGGAGAAGATTTGACATAAAACTGCAGGGGATTATATAGCCGAATCTAAATACGGGAGCAGGCTTGGTAATGTCATATAGGCAAGAGACTAGAACCAGAGACAGGACTTGAAGTCACTGCCATGGTCTTATGATGTTCGTGAACTCACTGAAAATAGCTGAGCCTTACTTTTTCAATCTTGAAAATGTCTGTCAAAATAGTTTCCTTTAAGAAAGGCTATTGGAGGTGGGGCGGAAGATGGCGGCGTGAGTAGAGCAGCGGAAATCTCCTCCCAAAACAACATATATCTATGAAAATATAACAAAGACAACCCTTCCTAGAATAAAGACCAGAGGACACAGGACAATATCCAGACCACATCCACACCTGAGAGAACCCAGCGCCTCGCGAAGGGGGTAAGATACAAGACCCGGCCCCGCGGGAGCCGAGCGCCCCTCCCCCCAGCTCCCGGTGGGAGAAGAGCAGGCAGAGCGGGAGGGAGACGGAGCCCAGGGCTGCCGAACACCCAGCCCCAGCCATCCGGGCCAGAGTGCAGGGCCCTCGATACTGGGAAAACAGGGCAGCAAGAACAGTGAGCAGGCACTGGAGGCTGGGCGACAGAGGACATAAGAAAAGCGCGCGACCATTTTTTTTTTTTTTTTTGCTTTTTTTGCTGCTTTGTTTTGGCGAGCGCTTTTTGGAAGTCTTAAAGGGACAGGGACCCCAATATTAGGGAAACAGGGCAGAAAGACTGGTGAGCAGAGGCCTGAGGCTGGCACCGGAGAATAAAGAAAAACGAACGACCACCTTTTTTTTTTTTAATTAAAAAATTTTTTTTTTTTTTTTTAATTAAAAAAATTTTTTTTTTCTTGTTTTTTTTTGTGGTCGTTGTTTTGTTTTGGCGGGTGCTTTTTGGAAGTCTTAAAGGGGCAGGGCGGGCCACTTAATCCAGAGGTAGGGAATCCGGGATCTCTGGGCACCCTAACCCCTGGGCTGCAGGGAGCAGGGAGGCCCCTTAAGGAGATAAATAGCCTCCCAGCAGCTCCTGCTCCAACGCGACTCCACCATTTTGGAGTAGCTGCCCGAGCCAGGCCACGCCCACAGCAACACCGGAGATTAACTCCATAGCAGCCGGGCAGGAAGCAGAAACCCTGTCTGCGCGCAGCTGCGCAGCACAAGCCACTAGAGGCCGCTGTTCTCCCAGGAGAGGAGGGCCACAAACCAACAAGAAAGGAAGTCCTTCCAGCCGTCACTCGTCCCAGTTCTGCAGACTATTCCTATCACCATGAAAAGGCAAAGCTACAGGCAGACAAAGATCACAGAGACAACACCAGAGAAGGAGACAGACCTAACCAGTCTTCCTGACAAAGAATTCAAAATAAGAATCATAAACATGCTGACAGAGATGCAGAGAAATACGCAAGAAAAATGGGATGAAGTCCGGAAAGAGATCACAGATGCCAGAAAGGAGATCGCAGAAATGAAACAAACTCTGGAAGGGTTTATAAGCAGAATGGATAGAATGCAAGAGGCCATTGATGGAATTGAAATCAGAGAACAGGAACGCATGGAAGCTGACATAGAGAGAGACAAAAGGATCTCCAGGAATGAAACAATATTAAGAGAACTGTGTGACCAATCTAAAAGGAGCAATATCCGTATTATAGGGGTCCCAGAAGAAGAAGAGAGAGGCAAAGAGATGGAAAGTATCTTAGAAGAAATAATTGCTGAAAACTTCCCCACACTGGGGGAGGAAGTAATCAAACAGACCACGGAAATACACAGAACCCCCAACAGAAAGGATCCAAGAAGGGCAACACCAAGACACATAATAATTAAAATGGCAAAGATCAAGGACAAGGAAAGAGTGTTAAAGGCAGCTAGAGAGAAAAAGGTCACCTATAAAGGGAAACCCATCAGGCTAACGTCAGATTTCTCAACAGAAACCCTACAGGCCAGAAGAGAATGGCATGATATATTTAATACAATGAAACAGAAGGGCCTTGAACCAAGGATACTGTATCCAGCACGACTATCATTCAAATAGGACGGTGGGATTAAACAATTCCCAGACAAACAAAAGCTGAGGGAATTTGCTTTCCACAAACCACCTCTACAGAACATCTTACAGGGACTGCTCTAGATGGGAGCACTCCTAGAAAGAGCACAGCACAAAACACCCAACATATGAAGAATCGAGGAGGAGGAACAAGAAGGGAGAGAAGAAAAGAATCTCCAGATAGTGTATATAACAGCTCAATAAGCGAGCTAAGTTAGGCAGTAAGATACTAAAGAGGCTAACCTTGAACCTTTGGTAACCACGAATTTAAAGCCTGCAATGGCAATAAGTACATATCTTTCAATAGTCACCCTAAATGTTAATGGGTTGAATGCACCAATCAAAAGACACAGAGTAACAGAATGGATAAAAAAGCAAGACCCATCTATATGCTGCTTACAAGAAACTCACCTCAAACCCAAAGACATGTACAGACTAAAAGTCAAGGGATGGAAAAACATATTTCAAGCAAACAACAGTGAGAAGAAAGCAGGGGTTGCAGTACTAATATCAGACAAAATAGACTTCAAAACAAAGAAAGTAACAAGAGATAAAGAAGGACACTACATAATGATAAAGGGCTCAGTCAAACAAGAGGATATAACCATTCTAAATATATATGCACCCAACACAGGAGCACCAGCATATGTGAAACAAATACTAACAGAACTAAAGGGGGATATAGACTGCAATGCAGTCATTCTAGGAGACTTCAACACACCACTCACCCCAAAGGATAGATCCACTGGACAGAAAATAAGTAAGGACACGGAAGCACTGAACAACACAGTAGAGCAGATGGACCTAATAGACATCTATAGAACTCTACATCCAAAAGCAGCGGGATATACATTCTTCTCAAGTGCACATGGAACATTCTCCAGAATAGACCACATACTAGGCCACAAAAAGAGCCTCAGAAAATTCCAAAAGATTGAAATCCTACCAACCAACTTTTCAGACCACAAAGGCATAAAACTAGAAATAAACTGTACAAAGAAAGCAAAGAGGCTCACGAACACATGGAGGCTTAACAACACGCTCCTAAATAATCAATGGATCAATGACCAAATCAAAATGGAGATCCAGCAATATATGGAAACAAATGACAACAACAACACTAAGCCCCAACTTCTGTGGGACACAGCAAAAGCAGTCTTAAGAGGAAAGTATATAGCAATCCAAGCATATTTAAAAAAGGAAGAGCAATCCCAAATGAATGGTCTAATGTCACAATTATCGAAATTGGAAAAAGAAGAACAGATGAGGCCTAAGGTCAGCAGAAGGAGGGACATAATAAAGATCAGAGAAGAAATAAAATTGAGAAGAATAAAACAATAGCAAAAATCAATGAAACCAAGAGCTGGTTCTTCGAGAAAATAAACAAAATAGATAAGCCTCTAGCCAGACTTATTAAGAAGAAAAGAGAGTCAACACAAATCAACAGTATCAGAAACGAGAAAGGAAAAATCACGACAGACCCCACGGAAATGCAAAGAATTATTGGAGAATACTATGAAAACCTATATGCTAACAAGCTGGGAAACCTAGGAGAAATGGACAACTTCCTAGAAAAATATAACCTTCCAAGATTGACCCAGGAAGAAACAGAAAATCTAAACAGACCAATTACCAGCAACGAAATTGAAGAGGTAATCAAAAAACTACCAAAGAACAAAACCCCCGGGCCAGATGGATTTACCTCGGAATTTTATCAGACATACAGGGAAGACATAATACCCATTCTCCTTAAAGTTTTCCAAAAAATAGAGGAGGAGGGGATACTCCCAAACTCATTCTATGAAGCTAACATCACCCTAATACCAAAACCAGGCAAAGACCCCACCAAAAAAGAAAACTACAGACCAATATCCCTGATGAACGTAGATGCAAAAATACTCAACAAAATATTAGCAAACCGAATTCAAAAATACATCAAAAGGATCATACACCATGACCAAGTGGGATTCATTCCAGGGATGCAAGGATGGTACAACATTCGAAAGTCCATCAACATCATCCACCACATCAACAAAAAGAAAGACAAAAACCACATGATCATCTCCATAGATGCTGAAAAAGCATTTGACAAAGTTCAACATCCATTCATGTTAAAAACTCTCAGCAAAATGGGAATAGAGGGCAAGTACCTCAACATAATAAAGGCCATCTATGATAAACCCACAGCCAACATTATATTGAACAGCGAGAAGCTGAAAGCATTTCCTCTGAGATCTGGAACTAGACAGGGATGCCCACTCTCTCCACTGTTATTTAACATAGTACTGGAGGTCCTAGCCACGGCAATCAGACAAAATAAAGAAATACAAGGAATCCAGATTGGTAAAGAAGAAGTTAAACTGTCACTATTTGCAGATGACATGATACTGTACATAAAAAACCCTAAAGACTCCACCCCAAAACTACTAGAACTGATATCGGAATACAGCAAAGTTGCAGGATACAAAATCAACACACAGAAATCTGTGGCTTTCCTATATACTAACAATGAACCAACAGAGAGAGAAATCAGGAAAACAACTCCATTCACAATTGCATCAAAAAAAATAAAATACCTAGGAATAAACCTAACCAAAGAAGTGAAAGACTTATACTCTGAAAACTACAAGTCACTCTTAAGAGAAATTAAAGGGGACACTAACAGATGGAAACTCATCCCATGCTCGTGGCTAGGAAGAATTAATATCGTTAAAATGGCCATCCTGCCCAAAGCAATATACAGATTTGATGCAATCCCTATGAAACTACCAGCAACATTCTTCAATGAACTGGAACAAATAATTCAAAAATTCATATGGAAACACCAAAGACCCCGAATAGCCAAAGCAATCCTGAGAAAGAAGAATAAAGTAGGGGGGATCTCACTCCCCAACTTCAAGCTCTACTATAAAGCCATAGTAATCAAGACAATTTGGTACTGGCACAAGAGCAGAGCCACAGACCAATGGAACAGACTAGAGAATCCAGACATTAACTCAGACATATATGGTCAATTAATATTTGATAAAGGAGCCATGGACATACAATGGCGAAATGACAGTCTCTTCAACAGATGGTGCTGGCAAAACTGGACAGCTACATGTAGGAGAATGAAACTGGACCATCGTCTAACCCCATATACAAAAGTAAACTCAAAATGGATCAAAGACCTGAATGTAAGTCATGAAACCATTAAACTCTTGGAAGAAAACATAGGCACAAACCTCTTAGACATAAACATGAGTGACCTCTTCTTGAACATATCTCCCCGGGCAAGGAAAACAACAGCAAAAATGAACAAGTGGGACTATATTAAGCTGAAAAGCTTCTGTACAGCAAAAGACACCATCAATAGAACAAAAAGAAACCCTACAGTATGGGAGAATATCTTTGAAAATGACACATCCGATAAAGGCTTGACGTCCAGAATATATAAAGAGCTCACACGCCTCAACAAACAAAAAACAAATAACCCAATTAAAAAATGGGCAAAGGAACTGAACAGACGGTTCTCCAAAAAAGAAATACAGATGGCCAACAGACACATGAAAAGATGCTCCACATCGCTAATTATCAGAGAAATGCAAATTAAAACTACAATGAGGTATCACCTCACACCAGTAAGGATGGCTGCCATCCAAAAGACAAACAACAACAAATGTTGGCGAGGCTGTGGAGAAAGGGGAACCCTCCTACACTGCTGGTGGGAATGTAAACTTGTTCAACCATTGTGGAAAGCAGTATGGAGGTACATCAAAATGCTCAAAACAGACTTACCATTTGACCCAGGAATTGCACTCCTAGGAATTTACCCTAAGAATGCAGCAATCAAGTATGAGAAAGATCAGTGCACCCCTATGTTTGTCGCAGCACTATTTACAATAGCCAAGAATTGGAAGCAACCTAAATGTCCATCGATAGATGAATGGATAAAGAAGATGTGGTACATATACACAATGGAATACTACTCAGCCATAAGAAAAGGGCAAATCCAATCATTTGCAGCAACATGGATGGAGCTGGAGGGTATTTTGCTCAGTGAAACAAGCCAAGCAGAGAAAGAGAAATACCAAATGATTTCACTCATCTGTGGAATATAAGAACAAAGGAAAAACTGAAGGAACAAAACAGCAGCAGAATCACAGAACTCAAGAATGGACTAACAGGTACCAAAGGGAAAGGGACTGGGGAGGATGGGTGGGTAGGGAGGGATAAGGGGGGGAGAAGTAGGGGGGTATTAAGATTAGCATCCATAGCGGGGTGGGAGAAAGGGGAGGGCTGTACAACACAGAGAAGACAAGTAGTGATTCTACAACAGGTTGCTACGCTGATGGACAGTGACTGTAAAGGAGTATATAGGGGGGACCTGGTATAGGGGAGAGCCTAGTAAACAAAGTATTCGTAAGTATTCGTCATGTAAGTGTAGATTAATGATTAAAAAAAAAAAAATGCAGTTCCTATGTGGTGACCTCTAATGAGTTCTACACAATAATATAAAGGACATATAAAAGTGTAGGCAAAGGGTCTGTTTGTGTTTATACAGAGGATCAAAGCCTAATTTGGCTACCCCGAAAATGAACTAAGAAACGATATGAAAGAGAACTTCCAACATCAGCACTCTCGGGAAGACTCATGCCAGAAGATGATCATCAAAAAACCCCAACAAAGATCCACGCACTGCTACAGCTGTAGATGCACTCATTCCACCAGCTCCTGGACTTGCCATGGGAATGAAGGAGATATCTAAGCTGGCCTGTGCATACAGTAAAACAACAAATTTGACTGGATCTATACTGTTGGAACTCAACCAAGAATTAGGAGAAGTGCAAATTGTAGCGCTCCAAAATCTTACAACTACAGACTATTTACTGTTAAAAGAACATATGGGATGTGAACAGTGCCCAGGAATGGGTTGTTTTAATTTGTCTGATTTTTCTCAAACTATTCAAATTCAGTTAGATAATAACCATCATATCATTGATAAGTTTTCACAAATGCCTAGGGTGCCTAACTGGTTTTCTTGGTTTCACTGGAGATGGCTGGTAATTACAGGTATGCTTTGGTTATGTAACTATACT
The DNA here is from genome assembly GCF_030020395.1 of Manis pentadactyla. Classification (NCBI taxonomy): domain Eukaryota; kingdom Metazoa; phylum Chordata; class Mammalia; order Pholidota; family Manidae; genus Manis; species Manis pentadactyla. The sequence goes on from NC_080024.1 coordinate 81,946,707, forward strand.
CCTATTATGTTAATGTGTGTGCGCAATTTAAGTAGTAGCTTAAAATATATACATGCTGAAGTTACTCTACAAGAAGATATGTCAAAGAAATAATCAATCTTCCCATGTTTTCTCCCGCCTGCTACTTCTATAGCTTTTCTTCTTCCTTCCTAATTACAACGAATTCTTAAATAGAATTCGTGCCTCATATCAAATTTACCGAGTATCATAACTCCTCCAAGTGGTAAAGATACCTCAAGACAAATGCTGGGCATAGAAGCCACAGGGCATAAATATGCAAAGAAATAAAAAGCTAACCATTTCAAACAATAAGGCTTCTCTCTCACTTACCAACTTAACATTTCCCTGTGTGGCCCCGGAAGATGACTGGTTAGCCAGAGACGGGTAAGATTCCTCAAGGGAGGAACAACCTAAGACAGGCACAGTCGCTGGGGGGTCATCAGGTGAGAAATTGGGGATCAACAGAGGTGAGGCTTAGAACCTCACCCCCCCTGTTCTGAGAGAAATCTTCTGCATATGTGGATGTTTTATTGCCCTTGTCTAGCTTGGATTAACACATAGTCTACAGGCACACACCTGATCATCTACATTTGCTCTCTTACAACACTAAACTATGTTTTCTACCTTTATGTTGTATCTACCTACCACCTCAGCATCTTATTAAAAATAATAAAGAGAGAAATGTGGTATCCACATATAAATCAAGTATAAAAATCAAATGTGTATTCATATTTGAACTGACTGTTTATAGTTCATAATGCATGAGCAAAACCAAAAGTTTCTGTGATGACTGCCCTTGTGCTGTTCACCATGTAACTTATTCACTATGTAAGAATTTGTTCTCCATGTAAGAACTTGTTCGTTATGCTTCAGAAGATTGGAGACTGACGAAAATTAGGCTTGGGGTGGATTAATGATTGTGCATTGAGCATTGACTCCCCTATACAGAATTTTATTGTTGTTAACAACCATTTGATCAATAAAAATGAGAGATGCCCTAACAACAACAACCAAGAAAAAGTACACACTTCCAATTGTAAAATAAATAAGCAACCGGGATGTAATGTATAGCATAAGGAATATAGTCAAAATATTGTAACAACTTGGTATGGTGATAGCTGGTACTTAGAATTATCATGTATATAAATGTTGAATCACTGTGTTGTACACCTGAAACTAATGTAATGTAATACTGTGTGTCAACTACCCTTCAATAAAAAATAATTATCTAAAAAAAAAAAAAAAAAAAAGTAAACTCAAAATGGATCAAAGACCTGAATATAAGCCATGAAACCATTAAACTCTTGGAAGAAAACATAGGCACAAACCTCTTAGACATAAACATGAGTGACCTCTTCTTGAACATATCTCCCCGGGCAAGGAAAGCCACAGTAAAAATGAACAAGTGGGACTATATTAAGCTGAAAAGCTTCTGTACAGCAAAAGACACCATCAATAGAACAAGAAGGATCCCTACAGTATGGGAGAATATATTTGAAAATGACATATCCGATAAAGGCTTGACGTCCAGAATATATAAGGAGCTCTCATGCCTCAACAAACAAAAAACAAATAACCCAATTAAAAAATGGGCAGAGGAACTGAACAGACAGTTCTCCAAAAAAGAAATACAGATGGCCAACAGACACATGAAAAGATGCTCCACATCGCTAATTATCAGAGAAATGCAAATTAAAACTACAATGAGGTATCACCTCACACCAGTAAGGATGGCTGCCATCCAAAAGACAAACAACAACAAATGTTGGCGAGGCTGTGGAGAAAGGGGAACCCTCCTACACTGCTGGTGGGAATGTAAGTTAGTTCAACCATTGTGGAAAGCAGTATGGAGGTACATCAAAATGCTCAAAACAGACTTACCATTTGACCCAGGAATTGCACTCCTAGGAATTTACCCTAAGAATGCAGCAATCAAGTTCGAGAAAGACAGATGCACCCCTATGTTTATTGCAGCACTATTTACAATAGCCAAGAATTGGAAGCAACCTAAATGTCCATCAGTAGATGAATGGATAAAAAAGATGTGGTACATATACACAATGGAATACTACTCAGCTATAAGAAAAGGGCAAATCCAATCATTTGCAGCAACATGGATGGAGCTGGAGGGTATTATGCTCAGTGAAACAAGCCAAGCGGAGAAAGAGAAATACCAAATGATTTCACTTATCTGTGGAATATAAGAACAAAGGAAAAACTGAAGGAAGAAAACAGCAGCAGAATCACAGAACTCAAGAATGGACTAACAGGTACCAAAGGGAAAGGGACTGGGGAGGATGGGTGGGTAAGGAGGGATAAGGGGGGGAGAAGTAGGGGGGTATTAAGATTAACATGCATGGGGGGGTAGGAGAAAAGGGAGGGCTGTACAACACAGAGAAGGCAAGTAGTGATTCTACAACATTTTGCTATGCTGAAGGACAGTGACTGTAAAGGGGGTTATAGGGGAGACCTGGTATAGGGGAGAGCCTAGTAAACATAATATTCGTCATGTAAGTGTAGATTAGTGATAGCAAAAAAAAAAAAAAAAAAAAAAAAAGGGCAGTTCCTGTGTGGTAACCTCCAACGAGTTCTACACAAGGGTATAAAGGGCATATAAAAGTGTAGGCAAAGGGTCTGTTTGTGTTTATACAGAGGATCAAAGCCTAATTGGGCTACCCCGAAAATGAACTAAGATACGATATGAAAAAGAACTTCCAACATCTGCACCCTCTGGAAGACTCATGCCAGAAGATGATCATCAAAAAACCCCAACAAAGATCCACGCACTGCTACAGCTGTAGATGCACTCATCCCACCAGTTCCTGGACTTGCCATGGGAATGAGGAAGGAGATATCTAAGCTGGCCTGTGCATACAGTAAAACAACAAAATTGGACTGGATCTATACTGTTGGAACTCAACCAAGAATTTGGAGAAGTGCAAATTGTAGCGCTCCAAAGTCTTACAACTACAAACTATTTATTGTTAAAAGAACATATGGCATGTGAACAGTCCCCAGGAATGGGTTGTTTTAATTTGTCTGATTTCTCTCAGACTGTTCAAGTTCATTTGGACAATATCCACCATATCATAGATAAGTTTTCACAAATGCCTAAGGTGCCTAACTGGTTTTCTTGGTTTCACTGCAGATGGCTGGTAATTACAGATATGCTTTGGTTATGTAACTATACTCCTATTATGTTAATGTGTGTGTGCAATTTAAGTAGTAGCTTAAAACCTATACATGCTGAAGTTACTCTACAAGAAGATATATCAAAGAAATAATCAATCTTCCCATGTTTTCTTCCGCCTGCTACTTCTATAGCTTTTCTCCTTCCTTCCTAATTACAACCCTTAAATAGAATTCGTGCCTCATATCAAATTTACCGAGTATCATAATTCTTCCAAGTGGTAAAGATACCTCAAGACAAATGCTGGGCATAGAAGCCACAGGGCATAAATATGCAAATAAGTAAAAAGCTAACTTTTTCAAACAATAAGGCTTCTCTCTCACTTACCAACTTCACATTTCCCTGTATGGCCCCGGAAGATGACTGGTTAGCCAGAGACGGGTAAGATTCCTCAAGGGAGGAACAACCTAAGACAGGCACAGTCGCAGGGGGGCCATCAGGTGAGAAATTGGGGATCAACAGAGGTGAGGCTTAGAACCTCACCCCCCCGTTCTGAGAGAAATCTTCTGCATACGTGGATGTTTTATTGCCCTTGTCTAGCTTGGATTAACACATAGTCTACAGGCACACACCTGATCATCTACATGTGCTCTCTTACAACACTAAACTATGTTTTCTACCTTTATCTTGTATCTACCTACCACTTCAGCATTTTATTAAAAATAATAATAATAAAGAGAGAAATGTGGTATCCACATATAAATCAAGTATAAAAACCAAATCAGTATTCATATTTGAACTGACTGTTTATAGTTCATAATGCATGAGCAAAACCGAAAGTTTCTGTGATGACTGCCCTTGTACTGTTCACTATGTAACTTATTCATTATGTAAGAATTTGTTCTACATGTAAGAACTTGTTTGTTATGCCTCAGAAGATTGGAGACTGACAAAAATTAGGCTTGGGGTGGAATAATGATTGTGCATTGAGCATTGACTCCCCTATACAGAATTTTATTGTCGTTAACAAGCATTTGATCAATAAATATGAGAGATGACCTCACAAAAAAAAAAAAAAAAAAAAAAAAAAAAAGGACAGACTTCCAATGGTAAAATAAATTAGTAACCGGGATGTAATGTATAGCATAAGGAATATAGTCAAGATATTGTAACAGCCTGGTAGGGTGATAGCTGGAACCTAGAATTATGTATATAAATGTTCTACCACTGTGTTGTACACTTGAAACTCATGTAATGTAATACTGTGTGTCAACTACCCTTCAATAAAAAATAATTATTAAAAAAAAAAAAAAAAAAAAAAAAAAAAGAAAGGCTATTGGCCTCTTTTAAAAAGAATGGTTCCTTAAAAACAACTCCATTCACAATTGCATCAAAAAAATAAAATACCTAGGAATAAACCTAACCAAAGAAGTGAAAGACTTATACTCTGAAAACTACAAGTCACTCTTAAGAGAAATTAAAGGGGACACTAACAGATGGAAACTCATCCCATGCTCATGGCTAGGAAGAATTAATATCGTCAAAATGGCCATCCATCCCAAAGCAATATACAGATTTGATGCAATCCCTATGAAACTACCAGCAACATTCTTCAATGAACTGGAACAAATAATTCAAAAATTCATATGGAAACACCAAAGACCCCGAATAGTCAAAGCAATCCTGAGAAAGAAGAATAAAGTAGGGGGGATCTCACTCCCGAACTTCAAGCTCTACTATAAAGCCATAGTAATCAAGACAATTTGGTACTGGCACAAGAGCAGAGCCACAGACCAATGGAACAGACCAGAGAATCCAGACATTAACCCAGACATATATGGTCAATTAATATTTGATAAAGGAGCCATGGACATACAATGGCGAAATGACAGTCTCTTCAACAGATGGTGCTGGCAAAACTGGACAGCTACATGTAGGAGAATGAAACTGGACCATTGTCTAACCCCATATACAAAAGTAAACTCAAAATGGATCAAAGATCTGAATGTAAGTCATGAAAGCATTAAACTCTTGGAAGAAAACATAGGCAAAAACCTCTTAGACATAAACATGAGTGACCTCTTGAACATATCTCCCCGGGCAAGGAAAACAACAGCAAAAATGAGTAAGTGGGACTATATTAAGCTGAAAAGCTTCTGTACAGCAAAAGACACCATCAATAGAAAAAAAAGGATCCCTACAGTATGGGAGAATATATTTGAAAATGACACATCCGATAAAGGCTTGACTTCCAGAATATATAAAGAGCTCACACGCCTCAACAAACAAAAAACAAATAACCCAATTAAAAAATGGGCAGAGGAATTGAACAGACAGTTCTCCAAAAAAGAAATACAGATGGCCAACAGACACATGAAAAGATGCTCCACATCGCTAATTATCAGAGAAATGCAAATTAAAACTACAATGAGGTATCACCTCACACCAGTAAGGATGGCTGCCATCCAAAAGACAGAGAACAACAAGTGTTGGCGAGGCTGTGGAGAAAGGGGAACCCTCCTACACTGCTGGTGGGAATGTAAGTTAGTTCAACCATTGTGGAAAGCAGTATGGAGGTACATCAAAATGCTCAAAACAGACTTACCATTTGACCCAGGAATTGCACTCCTAGGAATTTACCCTAAGAATGCAGCAATCAAGTATGAGAAAGATCAGTGCACCCCTATGTTTATTGGAGCACTATTTACAATAGCCAAGAATTGGAAGCAACCTAAATGTCCATCGACATATGAATGGATAAAGAAGATGTGGTACATATACACAATGGAATACTACTCAGCCATAAGAAAAGGGCAAATCCAACCATTTGCAGCAACATGGATGGAGCTGGAGGGTATTATGCTCAGTGAAACAAGCCAAGCGGAGAAAGAGAAATACCAAATGATTTCACTTATCTGTGGAATATAAGAACAAAGGAAAAACTGAAGGAACAAAACAGCACCAGAATCACAGAACTCAAGAATGGACTAACAGGTACAAAAGGGAAAGGGACTGGGGAGGATGGGTGGGTAGGGAGGGATAAGGGGGGAGAGAAGTAGAGGGGTATTAAGATTAGCATGCATGGGGGGGTAGGAAAAAAGGGAGGGCTGTACAACACAGAGAAGGCAAGTAGGGATTCTACAACATTTTGCTATGCTGATGGACAGTGACTGTAAAGGGGTTTATAGGGGGGACCTGGTATAGGTGAGAGCCTAGTAAACATAATATTCGTTATGTAAGTGTAGATTAGTGATACCAAAAAAAAAACAAAAACGGGCAGTTCCTGTGTGGTAACCTCAAATGAATTGTACACAAGAGTATAAAGGGCATATAAAAGTGTAGGCAAAGGGTCTGTTTGTGTTTATACAGAGGATCAAAGCCTAATTGGGCTACCCCAAAAATGAACTAAGATACGATATGAAAAATAACTTCCAACATCAGCACTCTCTGGAAGACTCATGCCAGAAGATGATCATCAAAAAACACCAACAAAGATCCACGCACTGCTACAGCTGTAGATGCACTCATCCCACCAGTTCCTGGACTTGCCATGGGAATGAGGAAGGAGATATCTTAGCTGGCCTGTGCATACAGTAAAACAACAAATTTGACTGGATCTATACTGTTGGAACTCAATCAAGAATTAGGAGAAGTGCAAATTGTAGCGCTCCAAAATCTTACAACTACAGACTATTTACTGTTAAAAGAACATAAGGGATGTGAACATTCCCCAGGAGTGGGTTGTTTTAATTTTTCTGATTTCTCTCAGACTGTCAAGTTCAGTTGGACAATATCCACCATATCATAGATAAGTTTTCACAAATGCCTAAGGTGCCTAACTGGTTTTCTTGGTTTCACTGGAGATGGCTGGTAATTACAGGTATGCTTTGGTTATGTAACTATACTCCTATTATGTAAATGTGTGTGCGCAATTTAAGTAGTAGCTTAAAACCTATACATGCTGAAGTTACTCTACAAGAAGATATGTCAAAGAAATAATCAATCTTCCATGTTTTCTTCCACCTGCTACTTCTATAGCTTTTCTTCTTCCTTCCTAATCACAACCCTTAAATAGAATTCGTGCCTCATATCAAATTTACCGATTATCATAATTCTTCCAAGTGGTAAAGATACCTCAAGACAAATGATGGGCATAGAAGCTACAGGGCCAAAATATGCAAAGAAATAAAAAGCTAACCATTTCAAACAATAAGGCTTCCCTCTCACTTACCAACTTTACATTTCCCTGTATGGCCCCGGAAGATGACTGGTTAGCCAGAGACGGGTAAGATTCCTCAAGGGAGGAACAACCTAAGACAGGCACAGTCGCAGGGGGGTCATCAGGTGAGAAATTGGGGATCAACAGAGGTGAGGCTTAGAACCTCACCCCCCCGTTCTGAGAGAAATCTTCTGCATACGTGGATGTTTTATTGCCCTTGTCTAGCTTGGATTAACACATAGTCTACAGGCACACACCTGATCATCTACACTTGCTCTCTTACAACACTAAACTATGTTTTCTACCTTTATCGTGTATCTACCTACCACTTCAGCATTTTATTAAAAATAATAATAATAAAGAGAGAAATGTGGTATCCACATATAAATCAAGTATAAAAACCAAATGAGTATTCATATTTGAACTGACTCTTTATAGTTCATAATGCATGAGCAAAACCGAAAGTTTCTATGATGACGGCCCTTGTACTGTTCACTATGTAACTTATTCACTATGTAAGAATTTGTTCTCCATGTAAGAACTTGTTTGTTATGCCTCAGAAGATTGGAAACTGACGAAAATTAGGCTTGGGGTGGATTAATGATTGTGCATTGAGCATTGACTCCCCTATACAGAATTTTATTGTCGTTAACAACCATTTGATCAATAAATATGAGAGATGCCCTCACAAAAAACAACAACAACAACAAAAAAAAAACAGAGCCACTTTTATTTTTTGCCTTTCAATATACAAAGTGATTTTCCCACTATACCTGCAGCACGCGTGCGCAAACACTCACACACACATATGTATAAGGATAGATTTTTCCTTTAGAGAACACAGAAAATACAAAAAAATTACCATTGCAAATTTGAACTGTTAGCATCTGGAGCATATAAAATGTGTGTTCACCTCTTTTTTTTTTTTTAACTATGCTCCCCTGATCCGAATGAACTGGCAAATTGTAGTTTGTCTCCTCTTCTCTCTGGTCCATTGATTTCAGCCTGGACATACTGATTGTAGACTTTCTAGGTTGTTCACAAACAACTCAGGTTAAATTAACTTGAGGACAGTGTTTGAAAATGCAGAATTACTCACACTTTTTCATGCCTGTTATTAAGCATTGTTTCCAGAAGATCAATATTTTAATTACAGTGAGATTCCCTACTGGTGGCCCTCAGTAACAAGAAGTGTGTTGTGTGAGCTGACTGGAAAAATAAAGAGAAAGAAAAAATTCTTTATAGCACATTGCCTTTGCAAAAGTAACATCTCCAGGATGTTGAATAGAGTCTGGTCTTCAGCCTATTTAAGGTTGGTCCTATTATCTCCATCAAAAGTTTACCTCCATGAGTTCATGTTTGATAGGAAGGACTTATAATAGATACATGCTAATACTTATTGTGCTTTTGCTGTGCAATGGGAATTTTGCTAATCATGTTGAAGTATATACTATGAGGTTGGCTCTGTTATCCTTCCCTATTTTAAAAGTGAAGAAACTAAGGCTATTCAACAGTTAATCTGTGGCCTTATAACAATAAGTGGAGCACTATGTTAAGTTTAGCTTTATCTTTCCAAAATGGTAACAATATTTACTCTGATGCTCTTCTTTTATTTATTTATTTATCTAATAATTTTTTTATTTTGTTACCATTAATCTACAATTACATGAAGAACATTATGTTTACTAGGCTCCCCTCTTCAAGTCCCCCCTAAAAACCCCATTACAGTCACTGTCTATCAGCGTAGTAAGATGTTGTAGAATCACTACTTTTCTTCTCTATGTTGCACAGCCCTCCCAATGCTCCCCACCTAAATTATACATGCTTATCATAATTCCCCCTTTTTGTTTCCCCGCCCTTATCCCTCCCTTCCCACCCATCTTCCCCAGTCCCTTTTCCTTTGGTACTGCTTGTCCATTCTTGGGTTCATGTGATTCTGCTGCTGTTTTGTTCCTTCAGTTTTTCTTTGTTCTTACATTCCACATGAGTGAAATCATTTGGTGCTTGTCTTTCTCCACCTGGCTTATTTCACTGAGCATAATACCCTCTAGCTCCATCCATGTTGTTGCAAATGGTAGGATTTGTTTTCTTCTTATGACTGAATAATATTCCATTGTGTATATGTACCACATCTTCCTTGTCCATTCATCTACTGATGCACACTTAGGTTGCTTCCATTTCTTGCCTATTGTAAATAGTGCTGCGATAAACATAGGGGTGCATCTGTCTTTTTCAAACTGGGCTGCTGCATTCTTAGGGTAAATTCCTAGAAGTAGATTGTTGAGTATTTTTGCATGTATATTTGTCAACGATATTGGTCTGTAATTTTATTTTTTCCAGGCTTTGGATGGTTTTGGTATTAAGGTGATGCTGGCTTCGTAGAATGAGTTTGGAAGTATTCCTTCCTCTTCTACATTTTGGAAAAGTTTAAGGAGGATGACTATTATATCTACACTGCATGTTTGATTAAAGTCATCGGCTAAGCCATCTGGTTCAGGTGTTTTGTTCTCAGGTAGTTTTTTCATTAGCAGTACAATTTTGTTGATAGTAATTGATCTGTTCAGATTTTCTGTTCTTTCTGGGTGAGCCTTGGAGGGTTTCATTTTTCTATAAAGTTGTTCATTTCTTGTAGGTTATCCAGTTAGCATATACATTTTCATAGTTTTCTCTAATAATTCTTTGTATTTCTGTGGTTTCTGTAGTGATTTTTTCTTCCTCATTTCTGATTCTGTTTATGTGTGCAGGCTCTCTTTTTTTCTTGATTAGTCTGGCAAGGGATTTGTCTGTTTTGCTTATTTTCTCAAAGAAACAGCTCCTGCTTTCATTGATTCTTTGTATGGCTTTTTCTTCTCAATTTTCTTTATTTCTGCCCTAGTCTTTATTATGTTCCTCCTTCTTCTGACTTTGGGCCTCATTTGTTCTTCTTTTTTTAGTTGTGATAATTGTGAATTTATACTGTTCATATGGGATTGTTCTTCCCTGAGGTAGGCCTGTATTGCACTATACTTCCCTCATAGCACCACCTTGTCTGTGTCCCACAGATTTTGCGTCATTGAATTATTGTGTCATTTGTCTCCACATATTGCTTGATTTCTGTTTTTATTTGGTCATTGATGTGTTGGTTATTTAGGAGCATGTTGTTAAGTCTCCACATGATGGTATGCTTTTTCATTTTATTCATGCAAGTTATTTCTAGTTTCATACCCTTGTGGTGTGAGAAGCTGCACCATTTCTGGGGGCTCATCTGGGATAATTTCGGAGGTGAGTATCAGCATCCCAGCCTGCCTTTTCTTTCACTGTCTTTATAGAAGGAAGCCGTCTATGGCACAGAACATTGGGCACTCGTCAGCCACTTAAATGGGACTAGCCCAGCTGCCGATCTCAAAGTCTCGAGTGACAGGTTCCCCTGTGTCTCCCTCAGTGGATCCCCCATCTCCCTTGGGAGCCAGGAATGTCACCTGAGTGGAGGCCAGGATTCCCCTTGAGAGGCATCTCCTTGGATGCGAGGGACTGAGGAAGGCCATGGGCAACTGCCAGAGTCTAGGCTGAGGCTCTACTTCTGCGGCTCCTTAAAGGCCCGCATGTCTGGAATCAGACTCCGGCAGCCCAACTGGGTATCCATGAGGAGTGTCTCTCTTTCTGTCTCTCTTTCACTTACAGTCTGGTTCTTAAGGCTGCTCTGGCCTCTTTGTGAGGCAGGGGGCATCCCTAACTCTCTTCTAACTTCATCAATGTCACAGAACCCAATGCTCACCACCACAAGGTACGAGATCTTCGGGTCACTTTTATTCCTGACTAAATGCTGTTGTGTGTATGTCCTAAAAGTGTGTGTGGACACCAGTTAGCCACTTAAAAGACAATCATCATCGTCTACCAGTCTTAAGTCTCGTGTGAAAGGTTTCCCAGTGTCTGCCACTCCTTGGTCCCCCGCCTCTGGATGGACAGGTATGTCAGGGAGTGGCAGAGCAAATCTCTTCCTTTCCTCTCCTGATCTGCAGACTGCGAGGGCAGACCAGACTAGTAGAAGGCTTGTGACTCTGACCAAGGCTCTGGCAGTGAGAGGTCACACAGTCCCTGCACTTATCAGACAGGCAGGGGGCTCTCAAGGAATGATCCAGAGTGTACTATGCTAAAGCTTGTGCAGAGAAAAGTAGGATCTAGATTAGAACTCCCAAAAGGCATAAAGTAGGAGCACACTGGTAAGGTCGCACTAAAAATCCAGAGCTCTGAGGTGACTCTTGCTTAGTAGGAAGGCAAGAGGGAAATCAAGGCAAGGTGCAGGCCATGGTGGTTAGCAGTGGTGAAGCCCAGTAGGCCTGGCAGAGGAGGTGATCGACCACTGTCACCCAGGCTACAAGGCGAGGGTACACCCTCATGGAGAGAGAGGCTGACCAGGTGCTGGATGTGAGGCCCCACACAGGGAGCACCCTGGCTTGCCTGTGGGGTCCGAGGCAGGTGCAGGCCCAGTAGGTCTTTGTGCCTGTGCACTGATGTCACCCCATGGCCCTGCCTGGTGGCCCATCTCCAGAGTGTATGGGTAGTCACAGGTAAGAGAGTCACCTTTTGGGGATACCTAGGACTAGTTTGGATTAGTGGCCCTTGAGCTTGCTGAGGTGGCAGGCCAGCTAGCTTGCTGGGAAATTGCTTCCCTCTCTTCTGTCAAGGTGGAGGTGGTATTTCACTACATTTAGGCATTTAGGTTTGAGTGAGTTCTATTTGAAATGGAATTGTAGCTTTTAGAGCTATGTTTATTTTTGTTTGTATGAAAAAGGTGCTGAGCCTAAAGAGTTGGGTGAAGGTGGCAGGAATTCTAAGAATATTTATGTCCTTGCATTTCTGTTTAGGGAAATGATTGTGAAGTAATTTTTTACACATGTATGAAAGTGATGAGTAAAGTCACATCAGTCATGTCGAGATGAAGTGATGTAGTAGAAATAAAGCCCCTACACCTTGGCCTAATAGACAGGAGACACACCATTGGTGCTCTTTGCTCTCCTGTCCTGGTTTATTACGTTAACTAACTTCATAGTTCAGAGTGGTCCCCACCACATTTCAAGCAAAATCTTTCTAAAACTGCATAGAAACACTTGGCAAGATATTCCCAGAGGCTAGTGGAAAAATTACTCTTTCTGATCACTGTTTGTTTGCCAGGTGTTCTCTCTGTCCCACGTTTCTTTCCTATTTTTGCATTTCCTGTGATTGTAGACTGAGAGGGGCAGTGGGGTGCATCTCTGCTAGATGTGCCTTTGGGTCTGTTGAGGGGCCGTGCTTCTGTGGTGATGGCAGTCCTCTTACCTTAAACATAGCTTGTCCTCTGACGTATTCATGCAGGGTTACTTCTCTTATGCAATCAAAAGTGTAGGAAAATGATTAGATTTTTATGTTCTGAGTTGTATTTCAGATCTAACCCAGTTTCTTAGGCACGTTATATGTTCCTTTTGAATTGTAAGCATAAAGCAATGGATCACTTTTTGTGTTAACCTACATCATTAGGTACAAAGAATTACATCAACTTGTAAGTTTTATCAAATTGTGGAGCATACCAGTGTTCTAGCTTTGAATAATTATCTGTGATCGCTTAAGAATCACTTACGTCTGGCACACAGTGTATCAACCCCTACTATCATTTGCAGGAATGTCTGCCAGTTCTAATTCTTTGATTTTTTTCACTGTTTGCTCACTTTCACATAGGAACTGATGTTTGAATATGTTTTAGACATTTTCTGATTATAAAATATCGAGATGAAACATTGAATCTCTTCATGGTCACATGTCTGTTCTCGTTATTGTAATCTGAGTATTTGAGTCACAGACAGTTGATTTTGTTTCATTACTACTGAAATATAGAGATATTCTTGGAGTTTGTGAGCCAGTCACACTGGACCACTTTATTTTGTGTTCTTTTAAGCAGTCTTTTGAATATGTTCAGCCATGAAGTGAAATACACACCCATAGTATCTGAATCTCTACATATATTTATGATGACACTTTTACAGTGGGACCCCAGGACACAGCCATACCAGTGAAACAGTGACTTAAAAAAGACCCTGCAAATGTTATGTGTAATAAGTAAATACGCACGTGCATTCTCCATTAGATGTGAAAACTGCAACATAGTTTGGAAATTATCTTCCTGGGTTAATTATTTCTCTGTGACGTAAATAGTATCTTTAAAAAACAAAACAGAACTAGTTGACAATCAAAAATAATAGTAATTTCTAGCAGATAGTTGAAAGGTAATAAGTGTTGAACTATGAAAAGTGTTTTAGTACATTTTTATTTTAAGATGGTTTCAGATTTACAGAAAATTTGCAAAGACGGGGCAGGGTTTCGCAGTTTGCTCAGATCACCTTGCCTCTTCCTACCATCATTACAGTTCTTTGTTACAGTTACAAACAGTGATGCTGCACTGTCACCATCCACCATCCATTCTTTCCCTCAGATTTCCATAGTTGGACCCTTTCTCGAAGATCCAGTTCATGACACCTCAGTACATCCAGTGACCTCTTCTTCTTAAGACACTCTTTGTTGTTGGCATTTCTGAGACATTCTTTGTTTTGGATGATGTTTTCCATTTCAAGATTCTTTGCTATTAATATTGTAGAATTTTTCCCCAATGGCACTTACTGTGACATTTCTCTTGTGATTACTTGGAGTTGTGTTTTATGGGGAAGAAGGTCACAGAGGGCAAGTCCAGTTCACAGCACTTCATGTCAAGGGCAAGTGCTCTGAAAGAGACTGATATTGTTGATGTTGTCCCAAATGGCAGGGATTTTTTTCTTTCTTAAAGCTGAGTAATATGCCACTGTGTATGTGTGTGTGTGTGTGTGTGTGTGTGTGTGTGTGTGTGTGATATGTTTATCCATTTATGTATCTACAGAAATTTAGGCTGCTTCCTTATCTTGTCTATTGTAAATAATGCTGTAGTGAACATAGAAGTGCATATATCTTTTCAAATTAATATTTTCACTGTCTTGGGGTAAATACTACAGCAAAATTGCTGGGATATATGAGAGTTTTATTTTGAATTGTTTGAGGAGCCTCCATACTGTTCTTCGCATTGGATATGCCAATTCCCATTCCCAATAATCAAGGGTTGCATTTTCTCCACATCCTTGTCTACTTACTTTTTGTCTTCAGTTCTAACTTCCATTCTAACAGGTTTGAATTGAGATCTCATTGTGGTTTTGATTTTATATCCCTGACGTTTAGTGATACTGAGACTTGTTTCCTGTCAGTTGTCCATCTACATATCTTCCTTGGAAAAGTGCCTGTCTAGGTCCTCTGACCATTTCTTTAATTGGATTGTCTTTTCAATAGTAGTTGTAGGAGTAGTTTGTATGTTTTGTATGTTAACCCCAAATTGAACATATCCTGTGCGAACATCTTCTACCATTCAGTACATTATTCTTCTGTATGGTTGATGGTGTCCTTCGCAGTACAGAGCATTTTAGTTGGATGTGTGAGAAAAATGGCCAGGAGAGGAGGAAAATGGCCCTGGGACTCCTTGGTACAGGAGCCCAATGCTCTGTGATACCAAAACCTGTTGGTGAAGTCCTAGCAGGGCTAAGGTTAGATTGAGAAGGTATGGAGATGCAGTGGCTGATGGTATTGAGGTGGAAGTTTGGGTGAAAATTGGGTGTTTGATCAGGTTTTTCTTGAGGTGGTTGCATCCCCTTTACCTGAAAGTATTATTGGTATGGATACTATGTCTGACTGGGGTTGGCTTCCCCTGCCTAATACAGTAGAACAGAAGGCATGTAAGCCTGCCCTCAGGCCTGTTTAGTCGGACATGCTAAATTGGGAATGGCTGGAAGGTGACAAACATATCACCATTCTTAGGAGTGACATGCTGGAAGCTGGAGCGCTGGTGTCCACAGATTTGCTGTACAGTAGGTCCTGTCTGGCCTGTGCAAAGGTGGATGGCACATAGAGACTATTCAGGCTTAGCTAAAGTGGGTACTGCCCATAGTCCCAGCAGTTCCAGGCATGGTCTCAGCCATACTGAAAGTACAGCAGGTTGGAGGAGGCTGGTACTCCTGGATGGACCTTGCAAATGCTTTGAACATGCTGAGCTTGAGGCACTGGTGGGGCATCAAAGTGAAATAGTACAAGCAGGTGGTTGTTTACAGGGCTCTGGTGGGGGGGGGCAAGAAGTGGATGGTGGAGAAGCAATGGATGAGGGGATCTTGTGAAGATGGGAGTGACAACTAAGGCATAGCTGAGAGCACAGGAGAGGGGAGAATGGATGAGAAAAACTAACCAATCCCTGAGGAACACTGATGGGATAAGAGCCACATATGTTGGCCGTGCATGACAGCATCTAAGCTCCCAGGGCCAGATGCCAGGTCTTGAGCTTCATTTATTCCAGCCTCTGGCATAGCGCTGGCCATGCAGAAAGTAATTCTAAAATTCACTCTGATTTCTCTGCAGTTTCATTTACTATAATCCTATCATAGTTTAGTATTTGAAATACTGGTAGGGGATAATCATTTTAAAAAGGTACGATCATGACTTTCATACAAACATAAAACGAACATTTGTAAAGATTCTATTAAATTCATTAATTAACAAGGGAACCAGTAGATGTCACTAGTACTTTAAGGGAGGATCCAAAGAACAGACACAAAAACAACAGTAGTGCTTAAATGGATTTGCTTATTTTTATTATTATTATTATTATTTTGGTATCGTTAATGTACAATTACCTAAATAACATTATGGTTACTAGACTCCCCCTATTATCAAGTCCCCTCCCACATACCCCATTACAGTCACTGTCCATCAACGTAGTAAGATGCTAGAGTCATTACTTGTCTTCTCTGTATTTCCTGCCTTTCTCGTGTCCCCCGCTACATTATGTGTGCTAATCTTTATGCCCCTTTTCCACCTTATCCCTCCCTTCCCACCCACCCTCCGCAGTCCTTTTCCATTTGGTAACTGTCAGTCCATTCTTGGGTTCTGTGAGTCTGCTGCTGTTTTGTTCCTTCAGAAAGATATCTAGAAAATCCCAGTCACTTGAAAATTAAGTAACTTAATAACACGTGAGTTACTTACAATAGCCAAGAAATGGAAGCAACCTAAGTGTCCATCAGTAGATGAATGGATAAAGAAGAGGTGGTGCATATACACAGTAGAATATTATTCAACCATAGGAAGAAAACTAATCCAACCATTTGCAACAACATGGATGGAGTTAGAGGGTATTATGCTCAGTGAAATAAGCCAGGTGGAGAAAGACAGGCACCAAATGATTTCACTCATCTGTGGAGTATAAGAACAAAGAAAAACCTAAAGGAACAAAAGAGCCCCAGACTCGCAGAACCCAAGAATGGACTGACAGTTACCAAACGGAAAGGGACTGGGGAGGCGGGTGGGAAGGGAGGGAGAAGGGAAATGAGGGCATTGAGATCAGCACACATAATGCAGGGGGGGCGCGGGGAGGGCGGTACAACACGGAGATGACAAGTAGTGACTCTACAGCATCTCACTACGCAGAAGGACAGTGACTGTAATGGGGTGTGTTGCGGGGACTTGATAACGGGGGTACTCTAGTAACCACATTGTTGCTCATGTGATCGTGGATTAACGACAGCAAAATTAATTAAAATAAATAAGTAAAAAATAACCAGTAGGTCATCTCATGAAAAATTGGAAACTACTTTGAACAAAATGAAAGCACCTGCCTGACAGCCCTCGCGGCCAATGAGCTTGGGGCGCCGCGCTCGGGCCCGCCCCCGACTGGCGGCACTCGCGACCAATGAGGGAGCGGCTCCGTGGAGCAGGCCGCCATTGGGCGCGTGCGCCAAACACGTAACTCCAGCGGCTGCGTTGTAGCCGCCGGCGCCGCCGCCGCCATGTTGAAGAGTCAGAAGCGTTGCGAGCGCCGTTGGGAGGGGCTGCTCCCGTTGCTCAGTCCATCCTCCGGCCAGCGATCCCTGTCCGGGCGCCTCTGGCCCGCCGTCCCGTCCGCGCAGCGAGACCGGCGGAGCCTAGATGGCGGACTTGCGCCGTCCTACCGGCGCGCAGGCGCCAGGCCGCACCGACCTCGCCCTCGGCCTCGGATCTCCTCCTTGGGCCGGCTGTGCTCCCAGCGCCGCACTCGCCCCTTCGCGGCTCTCCCGCGGCGGACGGAGGGCGGCGACCGGCTCGGACTTGGAGCCGCCGCCCCGGGCTGACCTGCGCTCGTCCAGCTCTGCCGCCTCCAGCCTGTCGCCGTCAGACCTGCGGCGGAGCGTCTAGATAGGGCCCCTCTTCAGGGGTGAAGGCGACAGCGACAGCTCTGCGGGCCTTAAGGTACGTGGCCGCGGGGCCTGGAGTGGGAAGGCCGTGCGAGGTCGGCGGGCGGCGCGTGGCCCGCGGGGTCGTGCGGGCGGCCAGCACGCGTGGGGGACTCGCGGGGCCCGGCCTGGGGTCAGGAGTTGGCGCACTCCGCCAAAGGGGCCGCCCGGGAAGGGAGGGAGCGGTGTAGGAGGGCCCGGGGCGGACGCCCCACCGGCCTGCGAAGTTTGCCGGGGTGGGGATAAAGGGGCCCGCTGGAGCCGCTGCTCCTCCGTCCGGCCCGTATAATGAGAGCGGCTGCTCTCCGCGCCGCGGCGCGCGTCTGCCTGGCCCGGTGTCGCGCTGCCGCCCGGGCCGGGGCTCCAGGCAGAGGGGCCGGGCTGGGCCGGGCAGATGGGGAGGCTGGCGGACGCCCTGACGTGTGTGGCTTTTCTCGGCGGGGGCCTCGAGGGCGCGGGCCGGGTGGGCTGAGGTTCAAGTGTGACCCGCGGTGGGGCAGCTTTAGAATTAGAAGTTTTTCATGAGGCACCTCCTGTATTTTTTTTTGAATCAAGTTTCTTTACTTTGGTCTGGGAACTGACAGTGCATTCTTTTGTATTTAGAAACTCCTATCTTTCTATCTTTTCTGTTTGTAATCTTCAGTTGGGTAATTTATAACTAGCCACAGAGATTCTGAGACAGGGACCGTGGGTGTAGTCACAGTAGAGTGGGGGCCTCTGGAAAAATACCCCTACCAAAATTCCATGTTAAACAATTCAGCAAAGTCAGGATCACATTAATTCTCTAAAGTAAAATACCAAATTACGAGTATAAGCATTCTTCAGTGAAGATTATTTAAAACTAAAAAGCCAGGAGTAACCTGTCCTGGAATGTTTGATTAAACATCCCCCAGATAAGAAAATACCTCCACATAGCCCATGACTTCATTGTGTCAATTTAATGAGGCTGTTGTGACATTTACTTTAGCAGCTAAAAGGTCCAGCTTATCTTTAACATTGCCCCGATGCTGCTTTTCCTCCTCTAGCCCCAATCACGTACTATATAACCTGGGCAATTAATATGGCAAGTAAGCTCAGCCACAGACAACATACTAAAAGGCAGGAAGCACCCCATCCTAAGGATAAGATTGCATTTTTACACCCAGCAAGTTCAATAGATCATGTCTTCATTGTGTCAATTAAATGAGGCTGTTGTGAAATTTACTTTAGCCCAGTAAAAGGCCCAGTTTACCTTTAACTTTGCCCAGATGCTGCTTTTCCTCCTCCAGCCCCTAATCAAGTAATGTATAACCTGGGCAATTAATATGGCAAGTAAGCCCAGCCACAGACAACATAGTAAAAGGCAGGAAGCATCCCATCTTAAAGATGAGATTGCATTTTAACACCCAGGCAGTTGAGAAGTAAGATTCTTTTTATTATTATTATTAAAGTATTGTGATATACACCCCTATGAGAGTTTCACATGAAAAAACAATGTGGTTACTACATTCACCCATATTATCTAGACGCCACCCCCATTACCCCAGTGCAGTCACTGTCCATCAGTGTAGTAAGATGCCACAGATTCACTATTTGCCCAGAAGTAACTAAGTTGCTCTTGGCGTTTTGAGCTTTGATTGATTAATTTTGGGTCTTTTTAGTGGACTTTCTGGCCTTTTTCTCTTTCCACCTCGCTACAGCTATTTTCCTGCCTAACAAGTAGGTTTCCTTTTTGTCTTTTAGAGGGTTTCATTTCCTGCCCAGAAGCCGTTTAGTTTGATGTAGCCACACTTGTTTACTTTTGCTTTTGTTTCCCCTGCCTGGGGAGACATACGCAGAAAAAGTTTGCTGAAACCGACATCCAAGCGCTTACTACCTATTCTTTCTCTCCAGAGTTCTATGGTTTCAAGTGTTATATTTGTCAAAACAAACAAAAAACTGTTTCATACCCCCACTAAACCTGAGACTATTCGTACTTTTTGATTTTCATCCTCTTCTATGTTCTCCAGAGACTTGTTTCATTGATCATTCATAAGACATACCCATTTCCTTTTTTCACTGGTTTATTAGGATTGCTCTGTCTTAAAAATGATGAATAGAAGTAAATAAACATAACTTTTTCTTTCCTCAGGTGGTTGTGTTTATATACTAAAGATACATGTCCATGTTAATATGTGTAGCTCTAGTTCATTCATTTTAACTGGTATATACTAATTTGTTTTATAAACATACCACAGCCTCTTAATTTATTTTTCCAATATTTCAGTATACAAATAGTGCTGAAATTTACATTTTTGTAAATGACCTCTTGTGCACATGGATGAGAACTTTTCTGGATTCTATATCTGGAAGTGGAATTGCTGTGATGGAAATGGCATTCAGCTTTGATTTTACTATGTACTGCTTAATATTTTTAGACAGTGTTGATACCCGTTGGCACCACCAGTGCGTAAGAGATTTCCTGCTCTACATTTTTGCCAATCTTTGGGAGTTCCTTGTTTTTTGCCTTCCCACTTTCTCTATATAGAACTTGCTATGAAGTCCAGTAGATTTTACTTCAACAATTTTTTATTTCTAGCTCTTCTTTGCCCAGCCACGAAGTGAGAAAAATTTTTGATTCATTTTATCTCGTATTCCTAATCATCTCTGTATTTTTGACTCTACTGCTACAACCTTAGATGAGACCCTTACTTGTTTCCTAAACTATTGCACCAGAGTGAATATTGTAGTCTCTCTATTGGAAATCTCTTCCTGCTCCAATCCATCCTGCTTAAAAGTGCTAGATCAGTATTTCTCATGTAAGTAGTTTACCATTGTTTGCAGTGTTAAATTTAAACACTTAATGTGGTATTCAGGGTTATCTATTATAAGGTCCTAAACTACCTTTTCAACCACTATTTTCTGCATATGGTCTATACACAGCCAGACTAGATTACCTGCATTTATTAATTCATTCAAATAGCTGACATTTAATGCTCTTACTATATTATACAGGTATAGTCTCTGATGATGTAAATAGAATCCTACTTTTATTGAGAGAGTTAAAGGTACCTTATTTTACAAAATGCTTATCAGAGTTATTTAGTAACTCAGGATTTTTTAATATAAATTATTGGTGCTTCCTAAGGAGATTCTAAGATGTTTAGCAAATATTCTAGCTTAGTGAGATTAATGAAGTGAGACTTAACAGTAGTGCCTATGTAGTGCCTCTATTTAATTTATAACAATGTCATATATTGGATACCTAGTATGTGCAAATAACTGGGCTAATTCTGTTGTAAGAGAGGTAAACTTTCACCTTTTTAGAGTTCTTTTGCCTGGGCCTGGGGGTTAAACTGACATAAGAGCTCAACAGGAGGAAAGCATACAAATTTATGTGGTACAAGTTTTGTGTGACATGGACGTCTGCATAAGGAACAAAGAGTCAGTATTTGAAGATAGTGGCTTGTATAATAGTGGTAGCAGTCAAATTCTGAATGTTTATAAGGTACAAAAAAGTTTCTTTGATTGGGTGGATATGTGATATGAGAAAACGAGAAGACAAGATGAATCCCAATTTGACTTTCTGGCTGAGCAACTGGCAAGATGGTGTTGTCATCAACTGTGAGATGTTGAAGTTTGTCAGATGGAGCAGGTTTGGGATAGGAATGGGGAATTCAGGAGTTTGGTTTTGGATATAGTAGGTGTTTAAGTGTCTAGTAGATACACAAGTGGAGATTGTTGAAAACTTGCCAGAGGAATACCATCTAAATCGAGGTTGAAGAATAAATTGGACATACCAAAGAGGTGATTTATGATGAGATTTGAAAGCATTCTTTATACACTTAAATGAATCTTGGCATTATCTACTTTACGCATTCTCTATTTTACTACTACATGGTAATATCTAAACATCTAAAGAGTATTATTTAAAAAGCAATAAGATTTTTTATCTCAACAAATTATTCTGGGTCAAGTTTTCAGAGTATTTCAGCGGCTGCTGTATCCATAAGTTGTACTGGGTGCTTTTACATATATTGATTTTTACCATAGTTCCTTAACAAAACATTACTCCTATTTTACATTTGGAGAAACTGGGTCTGAGAGAGATTAACATTGCCAGAGGTCAGTGATATATTAAGCGATCAGTGTGGATTAAAATGTAGGTCTTTAGATCCTATTGCCCATGTTCCTTATTTTTTAAATGTCTATTTTTTAACTTTGTGAATTTTTAAACTTTTGTTTAATGTTGCAAGGAAGTGGAGTCCTATCATTGGTTATTATTTTTTGAACTGCAGCTGTCAGTACAGTTGGCTCTTACAGAAGCTCCTCTTCCCCCAGCCTCCATTCCCACGTGTAGTGCTTAATACGTACTTAGAAAACCACAGCTGCTGTCATCGTCGTCTTTATCTCCCCCTCTAGCATGTTGTGGCCTGGGCAATAGCAAATCAAGCTTATTGGAATCGTGTAAATTATAAAACCTCAGAGATTAAGGACTTCCTAATTAATGAACCATTAGTTTTAACGCATGTATTTTGTCTGACAGAAGCCATTTTTTGTTTCTTTCCCTTTATTGGCTGTTTTCTGGGGAGGTGAGTTTGATAAAGAGCTGTTTTTCTGACTGGAAAAGCAATATTCTCTGAGATGCCAATGGCTATTTTCACTGTGAAATTGAACATAAGTCCTTCTATTTCAGTAGGAAATGGGTATATTGGTGTCCATTGAAACGTTTGCTTTTGCGGTAATGATGCCATATTTCAAATACTTAAACGTTTGCCTTTAGATCAAAATTATGTCTTAAATTTCATGAAACTTGATACTGTATGTATTTATATGTTTTGAAAGACATACTTAAGAGCAAGTAATTTCAGATATTCTTCAGACAAGAAATATTAAAGCCCTGCTGTGGATTCACAAAGCCTATAATTTAGGACATAGGTAGGAAATTCACCTAGCCTTTATGTTTCTGTTCTGTAAGTATATGGCTTTATTTCAAGTGTACTGGTTTTTACATTTAAAAACATTTTATGCTGTTTCTCAAAGAAAGAAAAAATACATATTCATCCATCTTTTTCCTTTCTTTAAAGTCTACTCTTTCATTATTTTACCCCAAATACTTGAGTAAAATTTAAGTTCACTGTAATCATTAAATGAACTTTTTAAGTAAACAAAAATATTCAATGGCCCCAAAACACCCTTCTTTATTGTAACTAAATAATCTGTGTAATTTCATATTTTAGTTAATTCCATCCAGGAGTAGAAGTATATATCCTGAACATTTCTACTTATACATAAAATATATCAGTACATGTGCTGAATGTTTGTGTATTCTTTGACTATTTTGTTTTAATTTTTTATGTGTAGGGTTTTGTCTTTAATTCAGTTGGGGAAAAAGAAAAATGACAAGTCAATCAGAAAATTTTCTGTAGAAAATATCTTATTTTTAAAAATAATTTTACTGAACTAAATCTGTTACATCCCTTATTAATTGGAGAGCCCAAGTAATGAATATTCTGATTATTTTTTCCCAGAATGCTTTCTCTTAAAATAATTGAAATTTTTACTTCATGTATTTGTACAAGTATAAAATTGAATTATTTTTGATGATTTGAAGAAGGCAGAGGGCTTCTGGATCCTGATTTAAGAGTGAGCTGTTATTAATCTTGTTTGAAAAATAGTAAAAACAAAAATTAAATATGGGTCTTAATTTGATAATTTGAGCAACGAAACTAGTTTTGTAAACAAAGCATAATGAAATAATTAAGGTGTAATGGTAATTAAAAAACACCAGAGATTTGTCATATGGGGGATAAAATTAATTGCTAAGTGAGTGATAGGAAAAGGTATAATACCAGGAGTTGAGATAAAAGAATGGTGGTCACTAGATTGAGTGGTGAAGGATCCTTTAAGGAAAAGGATCCTGAGCTTCAAGCATTGAAGAACATCAAACATATAGTTTTATAACATCTTTATCAAGGTATAATTTACATACAAGGCAGGTCTGCGGGGGCGACTTGTTGATCTGGGCAGTCTAGTAACCTTAATGTTGCTATGTAATTGTAGATTGGATATTGTGAATAGTGCTGCCATAAATATAGGGGTGCAGATGTCTTTCTTGAACTGGGCTTCTGCATTCCTTATGTATGTATGTTTGTGTATATGTATGTGTGTATGTATGTATTTATCCATCCATGCATCCATTCATTCATTCATCCATTTATTATCTGTCTACCTACCTATCTGTGTATCTTTCTGTCATTACTGCACAACTAGATGAGTAACATTATGTTTACTAGACTCCTACCATCACGCGCGTGCCGCCAAATACCCCATTGCAGTCACTGTCCATGAGCATAGTAAGGTACTGTAGAATGCCTACTTGTGTTTTCTGTGTTTTATTGCCCTGACTGTGACACCACTCCCACATTATATATTCTTATTCTAATGTGTCCTTACTTCCCCCCTCCCTAAAGGTAAGTAACTCTAATGTTTGGTAAGATGATGCAGCTCCGCACGGCTGGGCAGTGCCCCGACCCCCCCGTGGGTGGAGTTTGTATGCGGAGCACTGTTGCCTGGAGATTCCATGATGTCACAGTGGTGCCTCTGTCCTAGAGACATAATGTGTGTGCTGAGAGGAGCAGTTGTGATTAAGGTGAGGTGGACACTAAACAACTTGACAGCATCAGGGTAAATGGAATCCAGAGCCAAGGTACTGTGTGTTCCTTTTTATTTTGTTCTCACTACTTCACAGTTACATGAACAACATTATGGTTCCTAAGTCAATCCACCGTCAAGTCCCCTCGACGTAGCCCGTAAGAGTCGCTGTCCATCAGCCCAGAATATGCTCTAGTTGTGCTGTTATCATCGCTATGTTATACGGACCTACCTAAGCATGCCGCCGGTCCACACCCTGTGTGCCACTCATAATGCCCCATTTTCCCTCTCTCCCTTCCCTCCTAAGCCATCCTCCTCAGTCCCATTCCCTTTGGTAACTGTGAGTCCATTCTTGGGTTCAGTGCGGCTGCTACTGTCCTTTTCTATCACTCCTTTTCTTTTTTCTGGTACTCCACAGGTGAGTGAAATCAGTTGACACTTGTCTTTCTCTGTGTGGCTTATTTTGCTGAGCATGATACCCCCTACCTCCATCCATTTTGTTGCACATGTTACGATTGCTTTCTGCATATGGCGGAATAATATTCCACTTTTCATCCTCTGATAGACACTTACCTTATCTGTTGTTGTGGACAGTGCTGTGATAATTATACGGGTTCACAGGTCTTTTTTAAACTGGGCTGCTGTATTCTAGTGTTTATTTCTGTATGTCCGGATGTATGAATATATTTAGTTAGTTCATTACTCACTTGTATATCTGTTATTTATTTATGTATTTATCATTAGTCTTCATCTACGTGAGTCTCATGTAGTTTAGTAAACTACCCCCCACAATGAGATGCCCCCACATACCTCATTGCAGTCTCTGTCCATGAGCCTATTAAGATGCTGTAGAATCCCTTGTTGTCATCTCTGTGTCGTACGTCCCTCCCCGTGCCCCCCTTCTGCTTTATGCATGCCAAAGGTAATGTGCACATTCGCCCCCGCTCCGCCTGACATTTTCCTCCATTCCCACCTGTCCACGTCCATCCCTTTCCCTTTGTTAACTGTGAGTCCTCTCTTGTGGTGCCGTTTTTACTCTTCGGATGTCTCTTGGTTCCCCTCCTGCACAGGCGAGTGATATCATTTGATCCTTGTGTTTCTCCACCTGCCTGCCTTATTACACTGAGTATGATGCCCTCTCACACCATCCGTGTTTCTGCAAATGGTGTGATTTGTTTTCCTATGACTGAATAATATTCCATTGTTCATCTACTGATGGACACTGAGCTTGGCTATTGAGAATAGTGCTGTGGTAATCATAGGGATGCACGTGTCGCTTTTAAACTGGGGGCGTCAATGTCTCATTCATTCCTTCATCTATTTATTCATTTATTTATCATTAATCTACAATTATGTGGATAACATCATGTTTAGTACAGTCCCCCTTCACCAATGTAGGAATGGTTAAGGGACTAGGAAGGCTGTTTGTGAAGGACGGTTACAGGCTGGTAAGGGGGTATTACGATTACCTCATATAATTTGGGGAGGAATTCTATAGGCAAGGCAATATAGTTCAGAGAATTCAAGCAGTGATTCTGTAGGATCTTACTATGCTGGTGAACAGTAAGTGTAATCGGTTCTGGGGGGCGACTTGATGATCTGGGCAGTCTAGTAACCTTAATGTTGCTTATGTAATTGTAGATTGGTTATTGTGAATAGTGCTGCCATAAGTTTAGGGGTGCAGATGTCTTTCTTGACCTGGGCTGCTACATTCCTTATGTATGTATGTGTGTATGTATGTATGTGTGTATGTATGTATTCATCCATCCATGCATCCATTCATTCATTCGTTCATTTATTATCTGTCTACCTATCTACCCATGTATCTTTCTGTCATTAATGTACAATTAGATGAGTAAATTATGTTTACTAGACTCCTCCCATCACGCACGTGCCGCCTGATACCCCATTGCAGTCACTGTACATGAGCATAATAAGATACTGTAGAATCCCTACTTGTCTTTTTGTGTGTTTTGCCGCCCTGCCTGTGACCCCCCTCCCACATTATATATTCTTATTCTAATGTGTCCTTTCTTACCCCCTCCCTAATCCTTCCATTAACACCCATTCACCTTAGTCTCTTTCCTTCTGTTAACTTTTAGTCCATTCTTGGGTTTTCTGAGACTACTGCTGTTTTCTTCTTCACTTTTTGTTTGTTCTGATACTGTAATGATGAGTGATATCATCATACATATATATATACATACATACATATATATACATATATATATATATATATATATATATAAATATAGGTAAGTGTCTCTAATGTTTGCTAAGATGATTCAGCTCCCCACAGCTGGGCAGTGCCCCCCCCCCCCGTGGGTGGAGTTTGTAAGTGCAGCACTGTTGCCTGGAGATTCCACGATGTCACAGTGGTGCCTCTGTCCTAGAGACATAATGTGTATGCTGAGAGGAGCAAGTGTGATTCTGGTGATGTGGACACTGACCAACTTGACAGCATCAGGATAAATGGAATTCAGAGCCAAGGTACTGTGTGTTCCTTTTCATTTTGTTGTCACTACTTCACAGTTATATGAACAACATTATGGTTCCTAGACTACCCCCACTGTCAAGTCTCCACCACGTAGCCCGTAAGAGTCGCTGTCCACCAGCCCGGAATATCCTGTAGAAGTGCTGCTGATCATCGCTATGTTATACGGACCTACCTAAGCATGCCGCCAGGCCACACCCTGTGTTACACTCGTCATGCCCCATTTTCCCTCTCTCCCCTCCCTCGTAACCCATCCTCCTCAGTCCCATTCCCTTTGGTAACCGTGAGTCCTCTCTTGGGTTCGCTGAGGCTGCTACTGTCCTGTTCTATCACTCCTTTTCTTTTTTCTGGTACTCCACAGGTGAGTCAAATCAGTTGACACTTGTCTTTGTCTGCGTGGCTTATTTCGCTGAGCATGTTACCCTCTACCTCCCTCCATGTTGCACATGGTAGGATTGGTTTCTTCGTATGGCAGAATAATATTCCACTGTTCATCCTCTGACAGACACTTACCTTGGCTGTTGTGGACATTGCTCTGATAATCATACGGGTGCACAGGTCTTTTTTAAACTTGTCTGCTGTATACTAGTGTTCATTTCTGTATGTCCGGATGTATGAATGTATTTAGTTAGTTCATTACTCACTTATATATCTGTTATTTATTTATTTATTTATAATTCGTCTTTATCTACGTGAGTCACATGTAGTTTAGTAAACTTCCCCCAGCAATGAGATGACCCCAGATATCTCATTGCACTCACTGTCCATGAGCATAGTAAGATGCTGTAGAATCCCTTGTTGTTTTCTCTGTGTTGTTCGTCCCTCCCCGGGCCCCACTTCCGCTTTATGCATGCCACAGGTAATGTGCACATTCTCCCCAGCTCCCCCTGAGTTACTCCACCGTTCCCACCTGTCCACCTCCATCCCTTTCACTTTGGTAACTGTTAGTACACTCTTGTGGTGCCGTTTTTCTTCTTCGGATGTCTCTTGGTTCCCCTCCTGCACAGGCGAGTGAAATATTTAGATATTTGTGTTTCTCCACGTGCATGCCTTAATGCACTGTGTATGAAGCCCTCTCACAACATCCGTGTTTCTGCAAATGTTGAGATTTGTTTTCGTTTGACTGAATAATATTCCATTGTTCATCTACTAATGGACACTGAGCTTGACTATTGAGAATAGTGCTGTGGTAATCATAGGGATGCACGTGTCGCTTTTAAACTGGGGGCGGCAATGTCTCATTCATTCATTCATCTGTTTATTCATTTATTCTTTTATCATGAATCTACAATTATGTGGATAACATCATGTTTATTACACTTCCCCCATCACCAACGTAGGAATGGTTAAGGGACTAAGAAGGCTGGTTGTGAAGGATGGTTGCAGGCTGGTAAGGGGGCATTACGATTAGCTCACATAATGGGGGGGAATTCTATAGGGAAGGCAGTATATTTCAGAGAATTCAAGCAGTGATTCTGTAGGATCTTACTATGCTGTTGAACAGTGAGTGTAATGGGGTCTGGGGGGCGACTTGATGATCTGGGCAGTCTAGTAAACTTAATGTTCCTTACGTAATTGTAGACTGGTAATTGTGAATAGTGCTGCCATAAATTTAGGGGTGCAGATGTCTTTCTAGAACTGGGTTGCTGCATTCTTTATGTATGTATGTTTCTATGTATGTATGTGTGTATGTATGTATTCATCCATACATGCATGAATTCATTCACTCATTCATTCATTTATTATCTGTCTGCCTATCTATGCATGGCTGTTTCTGTCATTAATGCACAATTAGATGAGTTCCTTTATGTTTACTAGACTCCCCCCATCACGCACGTGGTCACAGATACTCCATTGCAGTCACTGTCCATGAGCATAGTAAGATACTGTAGAATCCCTACTTGTGTTTTCCATGTTTTTCCGCCCTGTCTGTTACAACCCTGCCACATTATATATTCTTCTTCTAATGTGTCCTTACTTCGCCCTTCCCTAATCCCTCCATTCCCACCCATACACCTCAGTCTCTTTCCCTCTGTTAACTTTTAGTCCATTCTTGGGTTTTCTGAGACTGCTGCTGTTTCCTTCTTCAGTTTTTTGTTTGTTCTGATAATGTAATGATGAGTGATATCATTATACATATATATATATATATGTTTGTAGGTAAGTAACTCTAATGTTTGCTAAGATGATGCAGCTCCGCCCGGCTGGGCACTCCCCCCCCCACCCCCCGTGGGTGGAGTTTGTAAGCGCAGCACTGTTGCCTGGAGACTCCACGATGTCACAGTGGTGCCTCTGTCCTAGAGACATAATGTGTATGCTGAGAGGAGCAGGTGTGATTCGGGTGAGGTGGACACTGACCAACTTGACAGCATCAGGCTAAATGGAATCCAGAGCCAAGGTACTGTGTGTTCCTTTTCATTTTGTTGTCACTACTTCAAAGTTATATGAACAACATTATGGTTCCTAAGACTACCCCCACTGTCAAGTCCCCAGCACGTAGCCCGTAAGAGTCGCTGTCCAACAGCCCAGGAATATGCTGTAGAAGTGCTGCTGATCATCGCTATGTTATACGGACCTACCTAAGCTTGCCGCCGGGCCACAGCCTGTGTGCCACTTATAATGCCCCATTTTCCCTCTCTCCCTTCCCTCCTAAGCCATCCTCCTCAGTCCCATTCCCTTTGGTAAGTGTGAGTCCATTCTTGGGTTCGGTGCGGCTGCTACTGTCCTTTTCTATCACTCCTTTTCTTTTTTCTGGTACTCCACAGGTGAGTGAAATCAGTTGACACTTGTCTTTCTCTGCGTGGCTTATTTCGCTGAGCATGATACCCTCTACCTCCCTCCATGTTGTTGCACATGGTAGGATTGGTTTCTGCATATGGCAGAATAATATTCCACTTTTCATCCTCAGATAGACACTTACCTTGTCTGTTGTTGTGGACAGTGCTGTGATAATTATACGGGTGCACAGGTCTTTTTTAAACTGGGCTGCTGTATTCTAGTGTTTATTTCTGTATGTCCGGATGTATGAATATATTTAGTTAGTTCATTACTCACTTGTATATCTGTTATTTATTTATTTATTTATCATTAGTCTTCATCTACGTGAGTCTCATGTAGTTTAGTAAACTGCCCCCCACAATGAGATGCCCCCACATACCTCATTGCAGTCACTGTCCATGAGCATATTAAGATGCTGTAGAATCCCTTGTTGTCTTCTCTGTGTCGTACGTCCCTCCCCGTGCCCCCCTTCTGCTTTATGCATGCCAAAGGTAATATGCACATTCGCCCCCGCTCCGCCTGACATTTTCCTCCGTTCCCACCTGTCCACGTCCATCCCTTTCCCTTTGGTAACTGTGAGTCCACTCTTGTGGTGCCGTTTTTCTTCTTCGGATGTCTCTTGGTTCCCCTCCTGCACAGGCGAGTGATATCATTTGATCCTTGTGTTTCTCCACCTGCCTGCCTTATTACACTGAGTATGATGCCCTCTCACACCATCCGTGTTTCTGCAAATGGTGTGATTTGTTTTCCTATGACTGAATAATATTCCATTGTTCATCTACTGATGGACACTGAGCTTGGCTATTGAGAATAGTGCTGTGGTAATCATAGGGATGCACGTGTCGCTTTTAAACTGGGGGCGGCAATGTCTCATTCATTCATTCATCTGTTTATTCATTTATTTTTTTATCATGAATCTACAATTATGTGGATCACATCATGTTTATTACACTCCCCCCATCACCAACGTAGGAATGGTTAAGGGACTGAGAAGGCTGGTTGTGAAGGACGGTTGCAGGCTGGTAAGGGGGCATTACGATTAGCTCACATAATGTGGGGGGGAATTCTATAGGGAAGGCAGTATAGTTCAGAGAATTCAAGCAGTGATTCTATAGGATCTTACTATGCTGGTGAACAGTGAGTGTAATGGGGTCTGGGGGGCGACTTGATGATCTGGGCAGTGTATTAACCTTAATGTTCCTTATGTAATTGTAGACTGGTTATTGTGAATAGTGCTGCCATAAATTTAGGGGTGCAGATGTCTCTCTAGAACTGGGTTGCTGCATTCCTTATGTATGTATGTTTGTATGTATGTATGTGTGTATGTATGTATTCATCCATCCATGCATTCATTCATTCATTCATTCATTCATTCATTTATTATCTGTCTACCTATCTATCCATGGATGTTTCTGTCATTAATGCACAATTAGATGAGTTCCATTATGTTTACTAGACTCCCCCCATCACGCACGTGCCCCCAGATACCCCATTGCAGTCACTGTCCATGAGCATAGTAAGATACTGTAGAATCCGTACTTGTCTTTTCTGTGTTTTTCCGCCCTGTCTGTGACACCCCTCCCACATTATATATTCTTCTTCTAATGTGTCCTTACTTCGCCCCTCCCTAATCCCTCCATTCCCACCCGTACACCTCAGTCTCTTTCCCTCTGTTAACTTTTAGTCCATTCTTGGGTTTTCTGAGACTGCTGCTGTTTCCTTCTTCAGTTTTTTGTTTGTTCCGATACTGTAATGATGAGTGATATCATTATACATATATATATATATAGATATTTATATCTATATATATATATGTGTATGTATGTAGGTAAGTAACTCTAATGTTTACTAAGATGATGCAGCTCCGCAAGGCTGGGCACTGCCCCCCCCCCCGTGGGTGGAGTTTGTAAGCGCAGCACTGTTGCCTGGAGACTCCACGATGTCACAGTGGTGCCTCTGTCCTAGAGACATAATGTGTATGCTGAGAGGAGCAGGTGTGATTCGGGTGAGGTGTACACTGACCAACTTGACAGCATCAGGCTAACTGTAATCCAGAGCCAAGGTACTGTGTGTTCCTTTTCATTTTGTTGTCACTACTTCAAAGTTACATGAACAACATTATGGTTCCTAAGACTACCCCCACTGTCAAGTCCCCAGCACGTAGCCCGTAAGAGTCGCTGTCCAACAGCCCAGGAATATGCTGTAGAAGTGCTGCTGATCATCGCTATGTTATACGGACCTACCTAAGCTTGCCGCCGGGCCACAGCCTGTGTGCCACTCATAATGCCCCATTTTCCCTCTCTCCCTTCCCTCCTCAGCCATCCTCCTCAGTCCCATTCCCTTTGGTAAGTGTGAGTCCATTCTTGGGTTCGGTGCGGCTGCTACTGTCCTTTTCTATCACTCCTTTTCTTTTTTCTGGTACTCCACAGGTGAGTGAAATCAGTTGACACTTGTCTTTCTCTGCGTGGCTTATTTCGCTGAGCATGATACCCTCTACCTCCCTCCATGTTGTTGCACATGGTAGGATTGGTTTCTGCATATGGCAGAATAATATTCCACTTTTCATCCTCAGATAGACACTTACCTTGTCTGTTGTTGTGGACAGTGCTGTGATAATTATACGGGTGCACAGGTCTTTTTTAAACTGGGCTGCTGTATTCTAGTGTTTATTTCTGTATGTCCGGATGTATGAATATATTTAGTTAGTTCATTACTCACTTGTATATCTGTTATTTATTTATTTATTTATCATTTGTCTTCATCTACGTGAGTCTCATGTAGTTTAGTAAACTGCCCCCCACAATGAGATGCCCCCACATACCTCATTGCAGTCACTGTCCATGAGCATATTAAGATGCTGTAGAATCCCTTGTTGTCTTCTCTGTGTCGTACGTCCCTCCCCGTGCCCCCCTTCTGCTTTATGCATGCCAAAGGTAATGTGCACATTCGCCCCCGCTCCGCCTGACATTTTCCTCCGTTCCCACCTGTCCACGTCCATCCCTTTCCCTTTGGTAACTGTGAGTCCACTCTTGTGGTGCCGTTTTTCTTCTTCGGATGTCTCTTGGTTCCCCTCCTGCACAGGCGAGTGACATCATTTGATCCTTGTGTTTCTCCACCTGCCTGCCTTATTACACTGAGTATGATGCCCTCTCACACCATCCGTGTTTCTGCAAATGGTGTGATTTGTTTTCCTATGACTGAATAATATTCCATTGTTCATCAACTGATGGACACTGAGCTTGGCTATTGAGAATAGTGCTGTGGTAATCATAGGGATGCACGTGTCGCTTTTAAACTGGGGGCGGCAATGTCTCATTCATTCATTCATCTGTTTATTCATTTATTTTTTTATCATGAATCTACAATTATGTGGATCACATCATGTTTATTACACTCCCCCCATCACCAACGTAGGAATGGTTAAGGGACTGAGAAGGCTGGTTGTGAAGGACGGTTGCAGGCTGGTAAGGGGGCATTACGATTAGCTCACATAATGTGGGGGGGAATTCTATAGGGAAGGCAGTATAGTTCAGAGAATTCAAGCAGTGATTCTGTAGGATCTTACTATGCTGGTGAACAGTGAGTGTAATGGGGTCTGGGGGGCGACTTGATGATCTGGGCAGTCTAGTAACCTTAATGTTCCTTATGTAATTGTAGACTGGTTATTGTGAATAGTGCTGCCATAAATTTAGGGGTGCAGATGTCTTTCTAGAACTGGGTTGCTGCATTCCTTATGTATGTATGTTTGTATGTATGTATGTGTGTATGTATGTATTCATCCATCCATGCATCCATTCATTCATTCATTCATTCATTCATTCATTCATTTATTATCTGTCTACCTATCTATCCATGGATGTTTCTGTCATTAATGCACAATTAGATGAGTTCCATTATGTTTACTAGATTCCCCCCATAACGCACGTGCCCCCAGATACCCCATTGCAGTCACTGTCCATGAGCATAGTAAGATACTGTAGAATCCCTACTTGTCTTTTCTGTGTTTTTCCGCCCTGTCTGTGACACCCCTCCCACATCATATATTCTTCTTCTAATGTGTCCTTACTTCGCCCCTCCCTAATCCCTCCATTCCCACCCATACACCTCAGTCTCTTTCCCTCTGTTAACTTTTAGTCCATTCTTGGGTTTTCTGAGACTGCTGCTGTTTCCTTCTTCAGTTTTTTGTTTGTTCTGATACTGTAATGATGAGTGATATCATTATACATATATATATATATATAGATATTTATATCGATATATATATATATGTGTATGTATGTAATTAAGTAACTCTAATGTTTGCTAAGATGATGCAGCTCCGCAAGGCTGGGCACTGCCCCCCCCCGTGGGTGGAGTTTGTAAGCGCAGCACTGTTGCCTGGAGACTCCACGATGTCACAGTGGTGCCTCTGTCCTAGAGACATAATGTGTATGCTGAGAGGAGCAGGTGTGATTCGGGTGAGGTGTACACTGACCAACTTGACAGCATCAGGCTAACTGTAATCCAGAGCCAAGGTACTGTGTGTTCCTTTTCATTTTGTTGTCACTACTTCAAAGTTACATGAACAACATTATGGTTCCTAAGACTACCCCCACTGTCAAGTCCCCAGCACGTAGCCCGTAAGAGTCGCTGTCCAACAGCCCAGGAATATGCTGTAGAAGTGCTGCTGATCATCGCTATGTTATACGGACCTACCTAAGCTTGCCGCCGGGCCACAGCCTGTGTGCCACTCATAATGCCCCATTTTCCCTCTCTCCCTTCCCTCCTCAGCCATCCTCCTCAGTCCCATTCCCTTTGGTAAGTGTGAGTCCATTCTTGGGTTCGGTGCGGCTGCTACTGTCCTTTTCTATCACTCCTTTTCTTTTTTCTGGTACTCCACAGGTGAGTGAAATCAGTTGACACTTGTCTTTCTCTGCGTGGCTTATTTCGCTGAGCATGATACCCTCTACCTCCCTCCATGTTGTTGCACATGGTAGGATTGGTTTCTGCATATGGCAGAATAATATTCCACTTTTCATCCTCAGATAGACACTTACCTTGTCTGTTGTTGTGGACAGTGCTGTGATAATTATACGGGTGCACAGGTCTTTTTTAAACTGGGCTGCTGTATTCTAGTGTTTATTTCTGTATGTCCGGATGTATGAATATATTTAGTTAGTTCATTACTCACTTGTATATCTGTTATTTATTTATTTATTTATCATTTGTCTTCATCTACGTGAGTCTCATGTAGTTTAGTAAACTGCCCCCCACAATGAGATGCCCCCACATACCTCATTGCAGTCACTGTCCATGAGCATATTAAGATGCTGTAGAATCCCTTGTTGTCTTCTCTGTGTCGTACGTCCCTCCCCGTGCCCCCCTTCTGCTTTATGCATGCCAAAGGTAATGTGCACATTCGCCCCCGCTCCGCCTGACATTTTCCTCCGTTCCCACCTGTCCACGTCCATCCCTTTCCCTTTGGTAACTGTGAGTCCACTCTTGTGGTGCCGTTTTTCTTCTTCGGATGTCTCTTGGTTCCCCTCCTGCACAGGCGAGTGACATCATTTGATCCTTGTGTTTCTCCACCTGCCTGCCTTATTACACTGAGTATGATGCCCTCTCACACCATCCGTGTTTCTGCAAATGGTGTGATTTGTTTTCCTATGACTGAATAATATTCCATTGTTCATCAACTGATGGACACTGAGCTTGGCTATTGAGAATAGTGCTGTGGTAATCATAGGGATGCACGTGTCGCTTTTAAACTGGGGGCGGCAATGTCTCATTCATTCATTCATCTGTTTATTCATTTATTTTTTTATCATGAATCTACAATTATGTGGATCACATCATGTTTATTACACTCCCCCCATCACCAACGTAGGAATGGTTAAGGGACTGAGAAGGCTGGTTGTGAAGGACGGTTGCAGGCTGGTAAGGGGGCATTACGATTAGCTCACATAATGTGGGGGGGAATTCTATAGGGAAGGCAGTATAGTTCAGAGAATTCAAGCAGTGATTCTGTAGGATCTTACTATGCTGGTGAACAGTGAGTGTAATGGGGTCTGGGGGGCGACTTGATGATCTGGGCAGTCTAGTAACCTTAATGTTCCTTATGTAATTGTAGACTGGTTATTGTGAATAGTGCTGCCATAAATTTAGGGGTGCAGATGTCTTTCTAGAACTGGGTTGCTGCATTCCTTATGTATGTATGTTTGTATGTATGTATGTGTGTATGTATGTATTCATCCATCCATGCATCCATTCATTCATTCATTCATTCATTCATTCATTCATTTATTATCTGTCTACCTATCTATCCATGGATGTTTCTGTCATTAATGCACAATTAGATGAGTTCCATTATGTTTACTAGATTCCCCCCATAACGCACGTGCCCCCAGATACCCCATTGCAGTCACTGTCCATGAGCATAGTAAGATACTGTAGAATCCCTACTTGTCTTTTCTGTGTTTTTCCGCCCTGTCTGTGACACCCCTCCCACATCATATATTCTTCTTCTAATGTGTCCTTACTTCGCCCCTCCCTAATCCCTCCATTCCCACCCATACACCTCAGTCTCTTTCCCTCTGTTAACTTTTAGTCCATTCTTGGGTTTTCTGAGACTGCTGCTGTTTCCTTCTTCAGTTTTTTGTTTGTTCTGATACTGTAATGATGAGTGATATCATTATACATATATATATATATATAGATATTTATATCGATATATATATATATGTGTATGTATGTAATTAAGTAACTCTAATGTTTGCTAAGATGATGCAGCTCCGCAAGGCTGGGCACTGCCCCCCCCCGTGGGTGGAGTTTGTAAGCGCAGCACTGTTGCCTGGAGACTCCACGATGTCACAGTGGTGCCTCTGTCCTAGAGACATAATGTGTATGCTGAGAGGAGCAGGTGTGATTCGGGTGAGGTGTACACTGACCAACTTGACAGCATCAGGCTAACTGTAATCCAGAGCCAAGGTACTGTGTGTTCCTTTTCATTTTGTTGTCACTACTTCAAAGTTACATGAACAACATTATGGTTCCTAAGACTACCCCCACTGTCAAGTCCCCAGCACGTAGCCCGTAAGAGTCGCTGTCCAACAGCCCAGGAATATGCTGTAGAAGTGCTGCTGATCATCGCTATGTTATACGGACCTACCTAAGCTTGCCGCCGGGCCACAGCCTGTGTGCCACTCATAATGCCCCATTTTCCCTCTCTCCCTTCCCTCCTCAGCCATCCTCCTCAGTCCCATTCCCTTTGGTAAGTGTGAGTCCATTCTTGGGTTCGGTGCGGCTGCTACTGTCCTTTTCTATCACTCCTTTTCTTTTTTCTGGTACTCCACAGGTGAGTGAAATCAGTTGACACTTGTCTTTCTCTGCGTGGCTTATTTCGCTGAGCATGATACCCTCTACCTCCCTCCATGTTGTTGCACATGGTAGGATTGGTTTCTGCATATGGCAGAATAATATTCCACTTTTCATCCTCAGATAGACACTTACCTTGTCTGTTGTTGTGGACAGTGCTGTGATAATTATACGGGTGCACAGGTCTTTTTTAAACTGGGCTGCTGTATTCTAGTGTTTATTTCTGTATGTCCGGATGTATGAATATATTTAGTTAGTTCATTACTCACTTGTATATCTGTTATTTATTTATTTATTTATCATTTGTCTTCATCTACGTGAGTCTCATGTAGTTTAGTAAACTGCCCCCCACAATGAGATGCCCCCACATACCTCATTGCAGTCACTGTCCATGAGCATATTAAGATGCTGTAGAATCCCTTGTTGTCTTCTCTGTGTCGTACGTCCCTCCCCGTGCCCCCCTTCTGCTTTATGCATGCCAAAGGTAATGTGCACATTCGCCCCCGCTCCGCCTGACATTTTCCTCCGTTCCCACCTGTCCACGTCCATCCCTTTCCCTTTGGTAACTGTGAGTCCACTCTTGTGGTGCCGTTTTTCTTCTTCGGATGTCTCTTGGTTCCCCTCCTGCACAGGCGAGTGACATCATTTGATCCTTGTGTTTCTCCACCTGCCTGCCTTATTACACTGAGTATGATGCCCTCTCACACCATCCGTGTTTCTGCAAATGGTGTGATTTGTTTTCCTATGACTGAATAATATTCCATTGTTCATCAACTGATGGACACTGAGCTTGGCTATTGAGAATAGTGCTGTGGTAATCATAGGGATGCACGTGTCGCTTTTAAACTGGGGGCGGCAATGTCTCATTCATTCATTCATCTGTTTATTCATTTATTTTTTTATCATGAATCTACAATTATGTGGATCACATCATGTTTATTACACTCCCCCCATCACCAACGTAGGAATGGTTAAGGGACTGAGAAGGCTGGTTGTGAAGGACGGTTGCAGGCTGGTAAGGGGGCATTACGATTAGCTCACATAATGTGGGGGGGAATTCTATAGGGAAGGCAGTATAGTTCAGAGAATTCAAGCAGTGATTCTGTAGGATCTTACTATGCTGGTGAACAGTGAGTGTAATGGGGTCTGGGGGGCGACTTGATGATCTGGGCAGTCTAGTAACCTTAATGTTCCTTATGTAATTGTAGACTGGTTATTGTGAATAGTGCTGCCATAAATTTAGGGGTGCAGATGTCTTTCTAGAACTGGGTTGCTGCATTCCTTATGTATGTATGTTTGTATGTATGTATGTGTGTATGTATGTATTCATCCATCCATGCATCCATTCATTCATTCATTCATTCATTCATTCATTTATTATCTGTCTACCTATCTATCCATGGATGTTTCTGTCATTAATGCACAATTAGATGAGTTCCATTATGTTTACTAGATTCCCCCCATAACGCACGTGCCCCCAGATACCCCATTGCAGTCACTGTCCATGAGCATAGTAAGATACTGTAGAATCCCTACTTGTCTTTTCTGTGTTTTTCCGCCCTGTCTGTGACACCCCTCCCACATCATATATTCTTCTTCTAATGTGTCCTTACTTCGCCCCTCCCTAATCCCTCCATTCCCACCCATACACCTCAGTCTCTTTCCCTCTGTTAACTTTTAGTCCATTCTTGGGTTTTCTGAGACTGCTGCTGTTTCCTTCTTCAGTTTTTTGTTTGTTCTGATACTGTAATGATGAGTGATATCATTATACATATATATATATATATAGATATTTATATCTATATATATATATATGTGTATGTATGTAATTAAGTAACTCTAATGTTTGCTAAGATGATGCAGCTCCGCAAGGCTGGGCACTGCCCCCCCCCGTGGGTGGAGTTTGTAAGCGCAGCACTGTTGCCTGGAGACTCCACGATGTCACAGTGGTGCCTCTGTCCTAGAGACATAATGTGTATGCTGAGAGGAGCAGGTGTGATTCGGGTGAGGTGGACACTGACCAACTTGACAGCATCAGGCTACATGGAATCCAGAGCCAAGGTACTGTGTGTTCCTTTTCATTTTGTTGTCACTACTTCAAAGTTACATGAACAACATTATGGTTCCTAAGACTACCCCCACTGTCAAGTCCCCAGCACGTAGCCCGTAAGAGTCGCTGTCCAACAGCCCAGGAATATGCTGTAGAAGTGCTGCTGATCATCGCTATGTTATACGGACCTACCTAAGCTTGCCGCCGGGCCACACCCTGTGTGCCACTCATAATGCCCCATTTTCCCTCTCTCCCTTCCCTCCTAAGCCATCCTCCTCAGTCCCATTCCCTTTGGTAAGTGTGAGTCCATTCTTGGGTTCGGTGCGGCTGCTACTGTCCTTTTCTATCACTCCTTTTCTTTTTTCTGGTACTCCACAGGTGAGTGAAATCAGTTGACACTTGTCTTTCTCTGCGTGGCTTATTTCGCTGAGCATGATACCCTCTACCTCCCTCCATGTTGTTGCACATGGTAGGACTGGTTTCTGCATATGGCAGAATAATATTTCACTTTTCATCCTCAGATAGACACTTACCTTGTCTGTTGTTGTGGACAGTGCTGTGATAATTATACGGGTGCACAGGTCTTTTTTAAACTGGGCTGCTGTATTCTAGTGTTTATTTCTGTATGTCCGGATGTATGAATATATTTAGTTAGTTCATTACTCACTTGTATATCTGTTATTTATTTATTTATTTATTATTAGTCTTCATCTACGTGAGTCACATGTAGTTTAGTAAACTGCCCCCCACAATGAGATGCCCCCACATACCTCATTGCAGTCACTGTCCATGAGCATATTAAGATGCTGTAGAATCCCTTGTTGTCTTCTCTGTGTCGTACGTCCCTCCCCGTGCCCCCCTTCTGGTTTATGCATGCCAAAGGTAATGTGCACATTCGCCCCCGCTCCGCCTGACATTTTCCTCCGTTCCCACCTGTCCACGTCCATTCCTTTCCGTTTGGTAACTGTGAGTCCACTCTTGTGGTGCAGTTTTTCTTCTTCGGATGTCTCTTGGTTCCCCTCCTGCACAGGCGAGTGATATCATTTGATCCTTGTGTTTCTCCACCTGCCTGCCTTATTACACTGAGTATGATGCCCTCTCACACCATCCGTGTTTCTGCAAATGGTGTGATTTGTTTTCCTATGACTGAATAATATTCCATTGTTCATCTACTGATGGACACTGAGCTTGGCTATTGAGAATAGTGCTGTGGTAATCATAGGGATGCACGTGTCGCTTTTAAACTGGGGGCGGCAATGTCTCATTCAATTTTTCATCTGTTTATTCATTTATTTTTTATCATGAATCTACAATTATGTGGATCACATCATGTTTATTACACTCCCCCCATCACCAACGTAGGAATGGTTAAGGGACTGAGAAGGCTGGTTGTGAAGAATGGTTGCAGGCTGGTAAGGGGGCATTAAGATTAGCTCACATAATGTGGGGGGGTATTCTATAGGGAAGGCAGTATAGTTCAGAGAATTCAAGCAGTGATTCTGT
This sequence comes from Manis pentadactyla, assembly GCF_030020395.1. Classification (NCBI taxonomy): domain Eukaryota; kingdom Metazoa; phylum Chordata; class Mammalia; order Pholidota; family Manidae; genus Manis; species Manis pentadactyla. The sequence goes on from NC_080024.1 coordinate 81,987,126, forward strand.
AGGATCTTACTATGCTGGTGAACAGTGAGTGTAATGGGGTCTGGGGGGCGACTTGATGATCTGGGCAGTCTAGTAACCTTAATGTTCCTTATGTAATTGTAGACTGGTTATTGTGAATAGTGCTGCCATAAATTTAGGGGTGCAGATGTCTTTCTAGAACTGGGTTGCTGCATTCCTTATGTATGTATGTTTGTATGTATGTATGTGTATATGTATGTATTCATCCATCCATGCATCCATTCATTCATTCATTCATTCATTCATTTATTATCTGTCTACCTATCTATCCATGGATGTTTCTGTCATTAATGCACAATTAGATGAGTTCCATTATGTTTACTAGACTCCCCCCATCACGCACGTGCCCCCAGATACCCCATTGCAGTCACTGTCCATGAGCATAGTAAGATAGTGTAGAATCCCTACTTGTCTTTTCTGTGTTTTTCCGCCCTGTCTGTGACACCCCTCCCACATTATATATTCTTCTTCTAATGTGTCCTTACTTCGCCCCTCCCTAATCCCTCCATTCCCACCCGTACACCTCAGTCTCTTTCCCTCTGTTAACTTTTAGTCCATTCTTGGGTTTTCTGAGACTGCTGCTGTTTCCTTCTTCAGTTTTTTGTTTGTACTGATACTTTAATGATGAGTGATATCATTATACATATATATATATATAGATATTTATATCTATATATATATATGTGTATGTATGTAGGTAAGTAACTCTAATGTTTGCTAAGATGATGCAGCTCCGCAAGGCTGGGCACTGCCCCCCCCCGTGGGTGGAGTTTGTAAGCGCAGCACTGTTGCCTGGAGATTCCACGATGTCACAGTGGTGCCTCTGTCCTAGAGACATAATGTGTATGCTGAGAGGAGCAGGTGTGATTCGGGTGAGGTGGACACTGACCAACTTGACAGCATCAGGCTAAATGGAATCCAGAGCCAAGGTACTGTGTGTTCCTTTTCATTTTGTTGTCACTACTTCAAAGTTACATGAACAACATTATGGTTCCTAAGACTACCCCCACTGTCAAGTCCCCAGCACGTAGCCCGTAAGAGTCGCTGTCCAACAGCCCAGGAATATGCTGTAGAAGTGCTGCTGATCATCGCTATGTTATACGGACCTACCTAAGCTTGCCGCCGGGCCACACCCTGTGTGCCACTCATAATGCCCCATTTTCCCTCTCTCCCTTCCCTCCTCAGCCATCCTCCTCAGTCCCATTCCCTTTGGTAAGTGTGAGTCCATTCTTGGGTTCGGTGCGGCTGCTACTGTCCTTTTCTATCACTCCTTTTCTTTTTTCTGGTACTCCACAGGTGAGTGAAATCAGTTGACACTTGTCTTTCTCTGCGTGGCTTATTTCGCTGAGCATGATACCCTCTACCTCCCTCCATGTTGTTGCACATGGTAGGATTGGTTTCTGCATATGGCAGAATAATATTCCACTTTTCATCCTCAGATAGACACTTACCTTGTCTGTTGTTGTGGACAGTGCTGTGATAATTATACGGGTGCACAGGTCTTTTTTAAACTGGGCTGCTGTATTCTAGTGTTTATTTCTGTATGTCCGGATGTATGAATATATTTAGTTAGTTCATTACTCACTTGTATATCTGTTATTTATTTATTTATTTATCATTTGTCTTCATCTACGTGAGTCTCATGTAGTTTAGTAAACTGCCCCCCACAATGAGATGCCCCCACATACCTCATTGCAGTCACTGTCCATGAGCATATTAAGATGCTGTAGAATCCCTTGTTGTCTTCTCTGTGTCGTACGTCCCTCCCCGTGCCCCCCTTCTGGTTTATGCATGCCAAAGGTAATGTGCACATTCGCCCCCGCTCCGCCTGACATTTTCCTCCGTTCCCACCTGTCCACGTCCATCCCTTTCCCTTTGGTAACTGTGAGTCCACTCTTGTGGTGCCGTTTTTCTTCTTCGGATGTCTCTTGGTTCCCCTCCTGCACAGGCGAGTGACATCATTTGATCCTTGTGTTTCTCCACCTGCCTGCCTTATTACACTGAGTATGATGCCCTCTCACACCATCCGTGTTTCTGCAAATGGTGTGATTTGTTTTCCTATGACTGAATAATATTCCATTGTTCATCTACTGATGGACACTGAGCTTGGCTATTGAGAATAGTGCTGTGGTAATCATAGGGATGCACGTGTCGCTTTTAAACTGGGGGCGGCAATGTCTCATTCATTCATTCATCTGTTTATTCATTTATTTTTTTATCATGAATCTACAATTATGTGGATCACATCATGTTTATTACACTCCCCCCATCACCAACGTAGGAATGGTTAAGGGACTGAGAAGGCTGGTTGTGAAGGACGGTTGCCGGCTGGTAAGGGGGCATTACGATTAGCTCACATAATGTGGGGGGGAATTCTATAGGGAAGGCTGTATAGTTCAGAGAATTCAAGCAGTGATTCTGTAGGATCTTACTATGCTGGTGAACAGTGAGTGTAATGGGGTCTGGGGGGCGACTTGATGATCTGGGCAGTCTAGTAACCTTAATGTTCCTTATGTAATTGTAGACTGGTTATTGTGAATAGTGCTGCCATAAATTTAGGGGTGCAGATGTCTTTCTAGAACTGGGTTGCTGCATTCCTTATGTATGTATGTTTGTATGTATGTATGTGTGTATGTATGTATTCATCCATCCATGCATCCATTCATTCATTCATTCATTCATTCATTTATTATCTGTCTACCTATCTATCCATGGATGTTTCTGTCATTAATGCACAATTAGATGAGTTCCATTATGTTTACTAGATTCCCCCCATAACGCACGTGCCCCCAGATACCCCATTGCAGTCACTGTCCATGAGCATAGTAAGATACTGTAGAATCCCTACTTGTCTTTTCTGTGTTTTTCCGCCCTGTCTGTGACACCCCTCCCACATCATATATTCTTCTTCTAATGTGTCCTTACTTCGCCCCTCCCTAATCCCTCCATTCCCACCCATACACCTCAGTCTCTTTCCCTCTGTTAACTTTTAGTCCATTCTTGGGTTTTCTGAGACTGCTGCTGTTTCCTTCTTCAGTTTTTTGTTTGTTCTGATACTGTAATGATGAGTGATATCATTATACATATATATATATAGATATTTATATCTATATATATATATATGTGTATGTATGTAATTAAGTAACTCTAATGTTTGCTAAGATGATGCAGCTCCGCAAGGCTGGGCACTGCCCCCCCCCCGTGGGTGGAGTTTGTAAGCGCAGCACTGTTGCCTGGAGACTCCACGATGTCACAGTGGTGCCTCTGTCCTAGAGACATAATGTGTATGCTGAGAGGAGCAGGTGTGATTCGGGTGAGGTGGACACTGACCAACTTGACAGCATGAGGCTACATGGAATCCAGAGCCAAGGTACTGTGTGTTCCTTTTCATTTTGTTGTCACTACTTCAAAGTTACATGAACAACATTATGGTTCCTAAGACTACCCCCACTGTCAAGTCCCCAGCACGTAGCCCGTAAGAGTCGCTGTCCAACAGCCCAGGAATATGCTGTAGAAGTGCTGCTGATCATCGCTATGTTATACGGACCTACCTAAGCTTGCCGCCGGGCCACAGCCTGTGTGCCACTCATAATGCCCCATTTTCCCTCTCTCCCTTCCCTCCTCAGCCATCCTCCTCAGTCCCATTCCCTTTGGTAAGTGTGAGTCCATTCTTGGGTTCGGTGCGGCTGCTACTGTCCTTTTCTATCACTCCTTTTCTTTTTTCTGGTACTTCACAGGTGAGTGAAATCAGTTGACACTTGTCTTTCTCTGCGTGGCTTATTTCGCTGAGCATGATACCCTCTACCTCCCTCCATGTTGTTGCACATGGTAGGACTGGTTTCTGCATATGGCAGAATAATATTCCACTTTTCATCCTCAGATAGACACTTACCTTGTCTGTTGTTGTGGACAGTGCTGTGATAATTATACGGGTGCACAGGTCTTTTTTAAACTGGGCTGCTGTATTCTAGTGTTTATTTCTGTATGTCCGGATGTATGAATATATTTAGTTAGTTCATTACTCACTTGTATATCTGTTATTTATTTATTTATTTATCATTAGTCTTCATCTACGTGAGTCTCATGTAGTTTAGTAAACTGCCCCCCACAATGAGATGCCCCCACATACCTCATTGCAGTCACTGTCCATGAGCATATTAAGATGCTGTAGAATCCCTTGTTGTCTTCTCTGTGTCGTACGTCCCTCCCCGTGCCCCCCTTCTGCTTTATGCATGCCAAAGGTAATGTGCACATTCGCCCCCGCTCCGCCTGACATTTTCCTCCGTTCCCACCTGTCCACGTCCATTCCTTTCCGTTTGGTAACTGTGAGTCCACTCTTGTGGTGCAGTTTTTCTTCTTCGGATGTCTCTTGGTTCCCCTCCTGCACAGGCGAGTGATATCATTTGATCCTTGTGTTTCTCCACCTGCCTGCCTTATTACACTGAGTATGATGCCCTCTCACACCATCCGTGTTTCTGCAAATGGTGTGATTTGTTTTCCTATGACTGAATAATATTCCATTGTTCATCTACTGATGGACACTGAGCTTGGCTATTGAGAATAGTGCTGTGGTAATCATAGGGATGCACGTGTCGCTTTTAAACTGGGGGCGGCAATGTCTCATTCATTCATTCATCTGTTTATTCATTTATTTTTTATCATGAATCTACAATTATGTGGATCACATCATGTTTATTACACTCCCCCCATCACCAACGTAGGAATGGTTAAGGGACTGAGAAGGCTGGTTGTGAAGAATGGTTGCAGGCTGGTAAGGGGGCATTAAGATTAGCTCACATAATGTGGGGGGGTATTCTATAGGGAAGGCAGTATAGTTCAGAGAATTCAAGCAGTGATTCTGTAGGATCTTACTATGCTGGTGAACAGTGAGTGTAATGGGGTCTGGGGGGCGACTTGATGATCTGGGCAGTCTAGTAACCTTAATGTTCCTTATGTAATTGTAGACTGGTTATTGTGAATAGTGCTGCCATAAATTTAGGGGTGCAGATGTCTTTCTAGAACTGGGTTGCTGCATTCCTTATGTATGTATGTTTGTATGTATGTATGTGTATATGTATGTATTCATCCATCCATGCATCCATTCATTCATTCATTCATTCATTCATTTATTATCTGTCTACCTATCTATCCATGGATGTTTCTGTCATTAATGCACAATTAGATGAGTTCCATTATGTTTACTAGACTCCCCCCATCACGCACGTGCCCCCAGATACCCCATTGCAGTCCTGTCCATGAGCATAGTAAGATAGTGTAGAATCCCTACTTGTCTTTTCTGTGTTTTTCCGCCCTGTCTGTGACACCCCTCCCACATTATATATTCTTCTTCTAATGTGTCCTTACTTCGCCCCTCCCTAATCCCTCCATTCCCACCCGTACACCTCAGTCTCTTTCCCTCTGTTAACTTTTAGTCCATTCTTGGGTTTTCTGAGACTGCTGCTGTTTCCTTCTTCAGTTTTTTGTTTGTACTGATACTTTAATGATGAGTGATATCATTATACATATATATATATATAGATATTTATATCTATATATATATATGTGTATGTATGTAGGTAAGTAACTCTAATGTTTGCTAAGATGATGCAGCTCCGCAAGGCTGGGCACTGCCCCCCCCCGTGGGTGGAGTTTGTAAGCGCAGCACTGTTGCCTGGAGATTCCACGATGTCACAGTGGTGCCTCTGTCCTAGAGACATAATGTGTATGCTGAGAGGAGCAGGTGTGATTCGGGTGAGGTGGACACTGACCAACTTGACAGCATCAGGCTAAATGGAATCCAGAGCCAAGGTACTGTGTGTTCCTTTTCATTTTGTTGTCACTACTTCAAAGTTACATGAACAACATTATGGTTCCTAAGACTACCCCCACTGTCAAGTCCCCAGCACGTAGCCCGTAAGAGTCGCTGTCCAACAGCCCAGGAATATGCTGTAGAAGTGCTGCTGATCATCGCTATGTTATACGGACCTACCTAAGCTTGCCGCCGGGCCACAGCCTGTGTGCCACTCATAATGCCCCATTTTCCCTCTCTCCCTTCCCTCCTCAGCCATCCTCCTCAGTCCCATTCCCTTTGGTAAGTGTGAGTCCATTCTTGGGTTCGGTGCGGCTGCTACTGTCCTTTTCTATCACTCCTTTTCTTTTTTCTGGTACTCCACAGGTGAGTGAAATCAGTTGACACTTGTCTTTCTCTGTGTGGCTTATTTCGCTGAGCATGATACCCTCTACCTCCCTCCATGTTGTTGCACATGGTAGGATTGGTTTCTGCATATGGCAGAATAATATTCCACTTTTCATCCTCAGATAGACACTTACCTTGTCTGTTGTTGTGGACAGTGCTGTGATAATTATACGGGTGCACAGGTCTTTTTTAAACTGGGCTGCTGTATTCTAGTGTTTATTTCTGTATGTCCGGATGTATGAATATATTTAGTTAGTTCATTACTCACTTGTATATCTGTTATTTATTTATTTATTTATCATTTGTCTTCATCTACGTGAGTCTCATGTAGTTTAGTAAACTGCCCCCCACAATGAGATGCCCCCACATACCTCATTGCAGTCACTGTCCATGAGCATATTAAGATGCTGTAGAATCCCTTGTTGTCTTCTCTGTGTCGTACGTCCCTCCCCGTGCCCCCCTTCTGCTTTATGCATGCCAAAGGTAATGTGCACATTCGCCCCCGCTCCGCCTGACATTTTCCTCCGTTCCCACCTGTCCACGTCCATCCCTTTCCCTTTGGTAACTGTGAGTCCACTCTTGTGGTGCCGTTTTTCTTCTTCGGATGTCTCTTGGTTCCCCTCCTGCACAGGCGAGTGACATCATTTGATCCTTGTGTTTCTCCACCTGCCTGCCTTATTACACTGAGTATGATGCCCTCTCACACCATCCGTGTTTCTGCAAATGGTGTGATTTGTTTTCCTATGACTGAATAATATTCCATTGTTCATCAACTGATGGACACTGAGCTTGGCTATTGAGAATAGTGCTGTGGTAATCATAGGGATGCACGTGTCGCTTTTAAACTGGGGGCGGCAATGTCTCATTCATTCATTCATCTGTTTATTCATTTATTTTTTTATCATGAATCTACAATTATGTGGATCACATCATGTTTATTACACTCCCCCCATCACCAACGTAGGAATGGTTAAGGGACTGAGAAGGCTGGTTGTGAAGGACGGTTGCAGGCTGGTAAGGGGGCATTACGATTAGCTCACATAATGTGGGGGGGAATTCTATAGGGAAGGCAGTATAGTTCAGAGAATTCAAGCAGTGATTCTGTAGGATCTTACTATGCTGGTGAACAGTGAGTGTAATGGGGTCTGGGGGGCGACTTGATGATCTGGGCAGTCTAGTAACCTCAATGTTCCTTATGTAATTGTAGACTGGTTATTGTGAATAGTGCTGCCATAAATTTAGGGGTGCAGATGTCTTTCTAGAACTGGGTTGCTGCATTCCTTATGTATGTATGTTTGTATGTATGTATGTGTGTATGTATGTATTCATCCATCCATGCATCCATTCATTCATTCATTCATTCATTCATTCATTCATTTATTATCTGTCTACCTATCTATCCATGGATGTTTCTGTCATTAATGCACAATTAGATGAGTTCCATTATGTTTACTAGATTCCCCCCATAACGCACGTGCCCCCAGATACCCCATTGCAGTCACTGTCCATGAGCATAGTAAGATACTGTAGAATCCCTACTTGTCTTTTCTGTGTTTTTCCGCCCTGTCTGTGACACCCCTCCCACATCATATATTCTTCTTCTAATGTGTCCTTACTTCGCCCCTCCCTAATCCCTCCATTCCCACCCATACACCTCAGTCTCTTTCCCTCTGTTAACTTTTAGTCCATTCTTGGGTTTTCTGAGACTGCTGCTGTTTCCTTCTTCAGTTTTTTGTTTGTTCTGATACTGTAATGATGAGTGATATCATTATACATATATATATATATATAGATATTTATATCTATATATATATATATGTGTATGTATGTAATTAAGTAACTCTAATGTTTGCTAAGATGATGCAGCTCCGCAAGGCTGGGCACTGCCCCCCCCCGTGGGTGGAGTTTGTAAGCGCAGCACTGTTGCCTGGAGACTCCACGATGTCACAGTGGTGCCTCTGTCCTAGAGACATAATGTGTATGCTGAGAGGAGCAGGTGTGATTCGGGTGAGGTGGACACTGACCAACTTGACAGCATCAGGCTACATGGAATCCAGAGCCAAGGTACTGTGTGTTCCTTTTCATTTTGTTGTCACTACTTCAAAGTTACATGAACAACATTATGGTTCCTAAGACTACCCCCACTGTCAAGTCCCCAGCACGTAGCCCGTAAGAGTCGCTGTCCAACAGCCCAGGAATATGCTGTAGAAGTGCTGCTGATCATCGCTATGTTATACGGACCTACCTAAGCTTGCCGCCGGGCCACACCCTGTGTGCCACTCATAATGCCCCATTTTCCCTCTCTCCCTTCCCTCCTCAGCCATCCTCCTCAGTCCCATTCCCTTTGGTAAGTGTGAGTCCATTCTTGGGTTCGGTGCGGCTGCTACTGTCCTTTTCTATCACTCCTTTTCTTTTTTCTGGTACTCCACAGGTGAGTGAAATCAGTTGACACTTGTCTTTCTCTGCGTGGCTTATTTCGCTGAGCATGATACCCTCTACCTCCCTCCATGTTGTTGCACATGGTAGGACTGGTTTCTGCATATGGCAGAATAATATTCCACTTTTCATCCTCAGATAGACACTTACCTTGTCTGTTGTTGTGGACAGTGCTGTGATAATTATACGGGTGCACAGGTCTTTTTTAAACTGGGCTGCTGTATTCTAGTGTTTATTTCTGTATGTCCGGATGTATGAATATATTTAGTTAGTTCATTACTCACTTGTATATCTGTTATTTATTTATTTATTTATTATTAGTCTTCATCTACGTGAGTCACATGTAGTTTAGTAAACTGCCCCCCACAATGAGATGCCCCCACATACCTCATTGCAGTCACTGTCCATGAGCATATTAAGATGCTGTAGAATCCCTTGTTGTCTTCTCTGTGTCGTACGTCCCTCCCCGTGCCCCCCTTCTGGTTTATGCATGCCAAAGGTAATATGCACATTCGCCCCCGCTCCGCCTGACATTTTCCTCCGTTCCCACCTGTCCACGTCCATTCCTTTCCGTTTGGTAACTGTGAGTCCACTCTTGTGGTGCAGTTTTTCTTCTTCGGATGTCTCTTGGTTCCCCTCCTGCACAGGCGAGTGATATCATTTGATCCTTGTGTTTCTCCACCTGCCTGCCTTATTACACTGAGTATGATGCCCTCTCACACCATCCGTGTTTCTGCAAATGGTGTGATTTGTTTTCCTATGACTGAATAATATTCCATTGTTCATCTACTGATGGACACTGAGCTTGGCTATTGAGAATAGTGCTGTGGTAATCATAGGGATGCACGTGTCGCTTTTAAACTGGGGGCGGCAATGTCTCATTCAATTTTTCATCTGTTTATTCATTTATTTTTTATCATGAATCTACAATTATGTGGATCACATCATGTTTATTACACTCCCCCCATCACCAACGTAGGAATGGTTAAGGGACTGAGAAGGCTGGTTGTGAAGAATGGTTGCAGGCTGGTAAGGGGGCATTAAGATTAGCTCACATAATGTGGGGGGGTATTCTATAGGGAAGGCAGTATAGTTCAGAGAATTCAAGCAGTGATTCTGTAGGATCTTACTATGCTGGTGAACAGTGAGTGTAATGGGGTCTGGGGGGCGACTTGATGATCTGGGCAGTCTAGTAACCTTAATGTTCCTTATGTAATTGTAGACTGGTTATTGTGAATAGTGCTGCCATAAATTTAGGGGTGCAGATGTCTTTCTAGAACTGGGTTGCTGCATTCCTTATGTATGTATGTTTGTATGTATGTATGTGTATATGTATGTATTCATCCATCCATGCATCCATTCATTCATTCATTCATTCATTCATTTATTATCTGTCTACCTATCTATCCATGGATGTTTCTGTCATTAATGCACAATTAGATGAGTTCCATTATGTTTACTAGACTCCCCCCATCACGCACGTGCCCCCAGATACCCCATTGCAGTCACTGTCCATGAGCATAGTAAGATAGTGTAGAATCCCTACTTGTCTTTTCTGTGTTTTTCCGCCCTGTCTGTGACACCCCTCCCACATTATATATTCTTCTTCTAATGTGTCCTTACTTCGCCCCTCCCTAATCCCTCCATTCCCACCCGTACACCTCAGTCTCTTTCCCTCTGTTAACTTTTAGTCCATTCTTGGGTTTTCTGAGACTGCTGCTGTTTCCTTCTTCAGTTTTTTGTTTGTACTGATACTTTAATGATGAGTGATATCATTATACATATATATATATATAGATATTTATATCTATATATATATATGTGTATGTATGTAGGTAAGTAACTCTAATGTTTGCTAAGATGATGCAGCTCCGCAAGGCTGGGCACTGCCCCCCCCCGTGGGTGGAGTTTGTAAGCGCAGCACTGTTGCCTGGAGATTCCACGATGTCACAGTGGTGCCTCTGTCCTAGAGACATAATGTGTATGCTGAGAGGAGCAGGTGTGATTCGGGTGAGGTGGACACTGACCAACTTGACAGCATCAGGCTAAATGGAATCCAGAGCCAAGGTACTGTGTGTTCCTTTTCATTTTGTTGTCACTACTTCAAAGTTACATGAACAACATTATGGTTCCTAAGACTACCCCCACTGTCAAGTCCCCAGCACGTAGCCCGTAAGAGTCGCTGTCCAACAGCCCAGGAATATGCTGTAGAAGTGCTGCTGATCATCGCTATGTTATACGGACCTACCTAAGCTTGCCGCCGGGCCACAGCCTGTGTGCCACTCATAATGCCCCATTTTCCCTCTCTCCCTTCCCTCCTCAGCCATCCTCCTCAGTCCCATTCCCTTTGGTAAGTGTGAGTCCATTCTTGGGTTCGGTGCGGCTGCTACTGTCCTTTTCTATCACTCCTTTTCTTTTTTCTGGTACTCCACAGGTGAGTGAAATCAGTTGACACTTGTCTTTCTCTGCGTGGCTTATTTCGCTGAGCATGATACCCTCTACCTCCCTCCATGTTGTTGCACATGGTAGGATTGGTTTCTGCATATGGCAGAATAATATTCCACTTTTCATCCTCAGATAGACACTTACCTTGTCTGTTGTTGTGGACAGTGCTGTGATAATTATACGGGTGCACAGGTCTTTTTTAAACTGGGCTGCTGTATTCTAGTGTTTATTTCTGTATGTCCGGATGTATGAATATATTTAGTTAGTTCATTACTCACTTGTATATCTGTTATTTATTTATTTATTTATCATTTGTCTTCATCTACGTGAGTCTCATGTAGTTTAGTAAACTGCCCCCCACAATGAGATGCCCCCACATACCTCATTGCAGTCACTGTCCATGAGCATATTAAGATGCTGTAGAATCCCTTGTTGTCTTCTCTGTGTCGTACGTCCCTCCCCGTGCCCCCCTTCTGGTTTATGCATGCCAAAGGTAATGTGCACATTCGCCCCCGCTCCGCCTGACATTTTCCTCCGTTCCCACCTGTCCACGTCCATCCCTTTCCCTTTGGTAACTGTGAGTCCACTCTTGTGGTGCCGTTTTTCTTCTTCGGATGTCTCTTGGTTCCCCTCCTGCACAGGCGAGTGACATCATTTGATCCTTGTGTTTCTCCACCTGCCTGCCTTATTACACTGAGTATGATGCCCTCTCACACCATCCGTGTTTCTGCAAATGGTGTGATTTGTTTTCCTATGACTGAATAATATTCCATTGTTCATCTACTGATGGACACTGAGCTTGGCTATTGAGAATAGTGCTGTGGTAATCATAGGGATGCACGTGTCGCTTTTAAACTGGGGGCGGCAATGTCTCATTCATTCATTCATCTGTTTATTCATTTATTTTTTTATCATGAATCTACAATTATGTGGATCACATCATGTTTATTACACTCCCCCCATCACCAACGTAGGAATGGTTAAGGGACTGAGAAGGCTGGTTGTGAAGGACGGTTGCCGGCTGGTAAGGGGGCATTACGATTAGCTCACATAATGTGGGGGGGAATTCTATAGGGAAGGCAGTATAGTTCAGAGAATTCAAGCAGTGATTCTGTAGGATCTTACTATGCTGGTGAACAGTGAGTGTAATGGGGTCTGGGGGGCGACTTGATGATCTGGGCAGTCTAGTAACCTTAATGTTCCTTATGTAATTGTAGACTGGTTATTGTGAATAGTGCTGCCATAAATTTAGGGGTGCAGATGTCTTTCTAGAACTGGGTTGCTGCATTCCTTATGTATGTATGTTTGTATGTATGTATGTGTGTATGTATGTATTCATCCATCCATGCATCCATTCATTCATTCATTCATTCATTCATTTATTATCTGTCTACCTATCTATGCATGGATGTTTCTGTCATTAATGCACAATTAGATGAGTTCCATTATGTTTACTAGACTCCCCCCATCACGCACGTGACCCCAGATACCCCATTGCAGTCACTGTCCATGAGCATAGTAAGATAGTGTAGAATCCCTACTTGTCTTTTCTGTGTTTTTCCGCCCTGTCTGTGACACCCCTCCCACATTATATATTCTTCTTCTAATGTGTCCTTACTTCGCCCCTCCCTAATCCCTCCATTCCCACCCGTACACCTCAGTCTCTTTCCCTCTGTTAACTTTTAGTTCATTCTTGGGTTTTCTGAGACTGCTGCTGTTTCCTTCTTCAGTTTTTTGTTTGTACTGATACTTTAATGATGAGTGATATCATTATACATATATATATATATAGATATTTATATCTATATATATATATGTGTATGTATGTAGGTAAGTAACTCTAATGTTTGCTAAGATGATGCAGCTCCGCAAGGCTGGGCACTGCCCCCCCCCGTGGGTGGAGTTTGTAAGCGCAGCACTGTTGCCTGGAGATTCCACGATGTCACAGTGGTGCCTCTGTCCTAGAGACATAATGTGTATGCTGAGAGGAGCAGGTGTGATTCGGGTGAGGTGGACACTGACCAACTTGACAGCATCAGGCTAAATGGAATCCAGAGCCAAGGTACTGTGTGTTCCTTTTCATTTTGTTGTCACTACTTCAAAGTTACATGAACAACATTATGGTTCCTAAGACTACCCCCACTGTCAAGTCCCCAGCACGTAGCCCGTAAGAGTCGCTGTCCAACAGCCCAGGAATATGCTGTAGAAGTGCTGCTGATCATCGCTATGTTATACGGACCTACCTAAGCTTGCCGCCGGGCCACAGCCTGTGTGCCACTCATAATGCCCCATTTTCCCTCTCTCCCTTCCCTCCTCAGCCATCCTCCTCAGTCCCATTCCCTTTGGTAAGTGTGAGTCCATTCTTGGGTTCGGTGCGGCTGCTACTGTCCTTTTCTATCACTCCTTTTCTTTTTTCTGGTACTCCACAGGTGAGTGAAATCAGTTGACACTTGTCTTTCTCTGCGTGGCTTATTTCGCTGAGCATGATACCCTCTACCTCCCTCCATGTTGTTGCACATGGTAGGATTGGTTTCTGCATATGGCAGAATAATATTCCACTTTTCATCCTCAGATAGACACTTACCTTGTCTGTTGTTGTGGACAGTGCTGTGATAATTATACGGGTGCACAGGTCTTTTTTAAACTGGGCTGCTGTATTCTAGTGTTTATTTCTGTATGTCCGGATGTATGAATATATTTAGTTAGTTCATTACTCACTTGTATATCTGTTATTTATTTATTTATTTATCATTTGTCTTCATCTACGTGAGTCTCATGTAGTTTAGTAAACTGCCCCCCACAATGAGATGCCCCCACATACCTCATTGCAGTCACTGTCCATGAGCATATTAAGATGCTGTAGAATCCCTTGTTGTCTTCTCTGTGTCGTACGTCCCTCCCCGTGCCCCCCTTCTGGTTTATGCATGCCAAAGGTAATGTGCACATTCGCCCCCGCTCCGCCTGACATTTTCCTCCGTTCCCACCTGTCCACGTCCATCCCTTTCCCTTTGGTAACTGTGAGTCCACTCTTGTGGTGCCGTTTTTCTTCTTCGGATGTCTCTTGGTTCCCCTCCTGCACAGGCGAGTGACATCATTTGATCCTTGTGTTTCTCCACCTGCCTGCCTTATTACACTGAGTATGATGCCCTCTCACACCATCCGTGTTTCTGCAAATGGTGTGATTTGTTTTCCTATGACTGAATAATATTCCATTGTTCATCTACTGATGGACACTGAGCTTGGCTATTGAGAATAGTGCTGTGGTAATCATAGGGATGCACGTGTCGCTTTTAAACTGGGGGCGGCAATGTCTCATTCATTCATTCATCTGTTTATTCATTTATTTTTTTATCATGAATCTACAATTATGTGGATCACATCATGTTTATTACACTCCCCCCATCACCAACGTAGGAATGGTTAAGGGACTGAGAAGGCTGGTTGTGAAGGACGGTTGCCGGCTGGTAAGGGGGCATTACGATTAGCTCACATAATGTGGGGGGGAATTCTATAGGGAAGGCTGTATAGTTCAGAGAATTCAAGCAGTGATTCTGTAGGATCTTACTATGCTGGTGAACAGTGAGTGTAATGGGGTCTGGGGGGCGACTTGATGATCTGGGCAGTCTAGTAACCTTAATGTTCCTTATGTAATTGTAGACTGGTTATTGTGAATAGTGCTGCCATAAATTTAGGGGTGCAGATGTCTTTCTAGAACTGGGTTGCTGCATTCCTTATGTATGTATGTTTGTATGTATGTATGTGTGTATGTATGTATTCATCCATCCATGCATCCATTCATTCATTCATTCATTCATTCATTTATTATCTGTCTACCTATCTATCCATGGATGTTTCTGTCATTAATGCACAATTAGATGAGTTCCATTATGTTTACTAGATTCCCCCCATAACGCACGTGCCCCCAGATACCCCATTGCAGTCACTGTCCATGAGCATAGTAAGATACTGTAGAATCCCTACTTGTCTTTTCTGTGTTTTTCCGCCCTGTCTGTGACACCCCTCCCACATCATATATTCTTCTTCTAATGTGTCCTTACTTCGCCCCTCCCTAATCCCTCCATTCCCACCCATACACCTCAGTCTCTTTCCCTCTGTTAACTTTTAGTCCATTCTTGGGTTTTCTGAGACTGCTGCTGTTTCCTTCTTCAGTTTTTTGTTTGTTCTGATACTGTAATGATGAGTGATATCATTATACATATATATATATATAGATATTTATATCTATATATATATATATGTGTATGTATGTAATTAAGTAACTCTAATGTTTGCTAAGATGATGCAGCTCCGCAAGGCTGGGCACTGCCCCCCCCCGTGGGTGGAGTTTGTAAGCGCAGCACTGTTGCCTGGAGACTCCACGATGTCACAGTGGTGCCTCTGTCCTAGAGACATAATGTGTATGCTGAGAGGAGCAGGTGTGATTCGGGTGAGGTGGACACTGACCAACTTGACAGCATCAGGCTACATGGAATCCAGAGCCAAGGTACTGTGTGTTCCTTTTCATTTTGTTGTCACTACTTCAAAGTTACATGAACAACATTATGGTTCCTAAGACTACCCCCACTGTCAAGTCCCCAGCACGTAGCCCGTAAGAGTCGCTGTCCAACAGCCCAGGAATATGCTGTAGAAGTGCTGCTGATCATCGCTATGTTATACGGACCTACCTAAGCTTGCCGCCGGGCCACAGCCTGTGTGCCACTCATAATGCCCCATTTTCCCTCTCTCCCTTCCCTCCTAAGCCATCCTCCTCAGTCCCATTCCCTTTGGTAAGTGTGAGTCCATTCTTGGGTTCGGTGCGGCTGCTACTGTCCTTTTCTATCACTCCTTTTCTTTTTTCTGGTACTTCACAGGTGAGTGAAATCAGTTGACACTTGTCTTTCTCTGCGTGGCTTATTTCGCTGAGCATGATACCCTCTACCTCCCTCCATGTTGTTGCACATGGTAGGACTGGTTTCTGCATATGGCAGAATAATATTCCACTTTTCATCCTCAGATAGACACTTACCTTGTCTGTTGTTGTGGACAGTGCTGTGATAATTATACGGGTGCACAGGTCTTTTTTAAACTGGGCTGCTGTATTCTAGTGTTTATTTCTGTATGTCCGGATGTATGAATATATTTAGTTAGTTCATTACTCACTTGTATATCTGTTATTTATTTATTTATTTATCATTAGTCTTCATCTACGTGAGTCTCATGTAGTTTAGTAAACTGCCCCCCACAATGAGATGCCCCCACATACCTCATTGCAGTCACTGTCCATGAGCATATTAAGATGCTGTAGAATCCCTTGTTGTCTTCTCTGTGTCGTACGTCCCTCCCCGTGCCCCCCTTCTGCTTTATGCATGCCAAAGGTAATGTGCACATTCGCCCCCGCTCCGCCTGACATTTTCCTCCGTTCCCACCTGTCCACGTCCATTCCTTTCCGTTTGGTAACTGTGAGTCCACTCTTGTGGTGCAGTTTTTCTTCTTCGGATGTCTCTTGGTTCCCCTCCTGCACAGGCGAGTGATATCATTTGATCCTTGTGTTTCTCCACCTGCCTGCCTTATTACACTGAGTATGATGCCCTCTCACACCATCCGTGTTTCTGCAAATGGTGTGATTTGTTTTCCTATGACTGAATAATATTCCATTGTTCATCTACTGATGGACACTGAGCTTGGCTATTGAGAATAGTGCTGTGGTAATCATAGGGATGCACGTGTCGCTTTTAAACTGGGGGCGGCAATGTCTCATTCATTCATTCATCTGTTTATTCATTTATTTTTTATCATGAATCTACAATTATGTGGATCACATCATGTTTATTACACTCCCCCCATCACCAACGTAGGAATGGTTAAGGGACTGAGAAGGCTGGTTGTGAAGAGTGGTTGCAGGCTGGTAAGGGGGCATTAAGATTAGCTCACATAATGTGGGGGGGTATTCTATAGGGAAGGCAGTATAGTTCAGAGAATTCAAGCAGTGATTCTGTAGGATCTTACTATGCTGGTGAACAGTGAGTGTAATGGGGTCTGGGGGGCGACTTGATGATCTGGGCAGTCTAGTAACCTTAATGTTCCTTATGTAATTGTAGACTGGTTATTGTGAATAGTGCTGCCATAAATTTAGGGGTGCAGATGTCTTTCTAGAACTGGGTTGCTGCATTCCTTATGTATGTATGTTTGTATGTATGTATGTGTATATGTATGTATTCATCCATCCATGCATCCATTCATTCATTCATTCATTTATTATCTGTCTACCTATCTATCCATGGATGTTTCTGTCATTAATGCACAATTAGATGAGTTCCATTATGTTTACTAGACTCCCCCCATCACGCACGTGCCCCCAGATACCCCATTGCAGTCACTGTCCATGAGCATAGTAAGATAGTGTAGAATCCCTACTTGTCTTTTCTGTGTTTTTCCGCCCTGTCTGTGACACCCCTCCCACATTATATATTCTTCTTCTAATGTGTCCTTACTTCGCCCCTCCCTAATCCCTCCATTCCCACCCGTACACCTCAGTCTCTTTCCCTCTGTTAACTTTTAGTCCATTCTTGGGTTTTCTGAGACTGCTGCTGTTTCCTTCTTCAGTTTTTTGTTTGTACTGATACTTTAATGATGAGTGATATCATTATACATATATATATATAGATATTTATATCTATATATATATATGTGTATGTATGTAGGTAAGTAACTCTAATGTTTGCTAAGATGATGCAGCTCCGCAAGGCTGGGCACTGCCCCCCCCCGTGGGTGGAGTTTGTAAGCGCAGCACTGTTGCCTGGAGATTCCACGATGTCACAGTGGTGCCTCTGTCCTAGAGACATAATGTGTATGCTGAGAGGAGCAGGTGTGATTCGGGTGAGGTGGACACTGACCAACTTGACAGCATCAGGCTAAATGGAATCCAGAGCCAAGGTACTGTGTGTTCCTTTTCATTTTGTTGTCACTACTTCAAAGTTACATGAACAACATTATGGTTCCTAAGACTACCCCCACTGTCAAGTCCCCAGCACGTAGCCCGTAAGAGTCGCTGTCCAACAGCCCAGGAATATGCTGTAGAAGTGCTGCTGATCATCGCTATGTTATACGGACCTACCTAAGCTTGCCGCCGGGCCACAGCCTGTGTGCCACTCATAATGCCCCATTTTCCCTCTCTCCCTTCCCTCCTCAGCCATCCTCCTCAGTCCCATTCCCTTTGGTAAGTGTGAGTCCATTCTTGGGTTCGGTGCGGCTGCTACTGTCCTTTTCTATCACTCCTTTTCTTTTTTCTGGTACTCCACAGGTGAGTGAAATCAGTTGACACTTGTCTTTCTCTGCGTGGCTTATTTCGCTGAGCATGATACCCTCTACCTCCCTCCATGTTGTTGCACATGGTAGGATTGGTTTCTGCATATGGCAGAATAATATTCCACTTTTCATCCTCAGATAGACACTTACCTTGTCTGTTGTTGTGGACAGTGCTGTGATAATTATACGGGTGCACAGGTCTTTTTTAAACTGGGCTGCTGTATTCTAGTGTTTATTTCTGTATGTCCGGATGTATGAATATATTTAGTTAGTTCATTACTCACTTGTATATCTGTTATTTATTTATTTATTTATCATTTGTCTTCATCTACGTGAGTCTCATGTAGTTTAGTAAACTGCCCCCCACAATGAGATGCCCCCACATACCTCATTGCAGTCACTGTCCATGAGCATATTAAGATGCTGTAGAATCCCTTGTTGTCTTCTCTGTGTCGTACGTCCCTCCCCGTGCCCCCCTTCTGGTTTATGCATGCCAAAGGTAATGTGCACATTCGCCCCCGCTCCGCCTGACATTTTCCTCCGTTCCCACCTGTCCACGTCCATCCCTTTCCCTTTGGTAACTGTGAGTCCACTCTTGTGGTGCCGTTTTTCTTCTTCGGATGTCTCTTGGTTCCCCTCCTGCACAGGCGAGTGACATCATTTGATCCTTGTGTTTCTCCACCTGCCTGCCTTATTACACTGAGTATGATGCCCTCTCACACCATCCGTGTTTCTGCAAATGGTGTGATTTGTTTTCCTATGACTGAATAATATTCCATTGTTCATCAACTGATGGACACTGAGCTTGGCTATTGAGAATAGTGCTGTGGTAATCATAGGGATGCACGTGTCGCTTTTAAACTGGGGGCGGCAATGTCTCATTCATTCATTCATCTGTTTATTCATTTATTTTTTTATCATGAATCTACAATTATGTGGATCACATCATGTTTATTACACTCCCCCCATCACCAACGTAGGAATGGTTAAGGGACTGAGAAGGCTGGTTGTGAAGGACGGTTGCAGGCTGGTAAGGGGGCATTACGATTAGCTCACATAATGTGGGGGGGAATTCTATAGGGAAGGCAGTATAGTTCAGAGAATTCAAGCAGTGATTCTGTAGGATCTTACTATGCTGGTGAACAGTGAGTGTAATGGGGTCTGGGGGGCGACTTGATGATCTGGGCAGTCTAGTAACCTTAATGTTCCTTATGTAATTGTAGACTGGTTATTGTGAATAGTGCTGCCATAAATTTAGGGGTGCAGATGTCTTTCTAGAACTGGGTTGCTGCATTCCTTATGTATGTATGTTTGTATGTATGTATGTGTGTATGTATGTATTCATCCATCCATGCATCCATTCATTCATTCATTCATTCATTCATTCATTCATTTATTATCTGTCTACCTATCTATCCATGGATGTTTCTGTCATTAATGCACAATTAGATGAGTTCCATTATGTTTACTAGATTCCCCCCATAACGCACGTGCCCCCAGATACCCCATTGCAGTCTCTGTCCATGAGCATAGTAAGATACTGTAGAATCCCTACTTGTCTTTTCTGTGTTTTTCCGCCCTGTCTGTGACACCCCTCCCACATCATATATTCTTCTTCTAATGTGTCCTTACTTCGCCCCTCCCTAATCCCTCCATTCCCACCCATACACCTCAGTCTCTTTCCCTCTGTTAACTTTTAGTCCATTCTTGGGTTTTCTGAGACTGCTGCTGTTTCCTTCTTCAGTTTTTTGTTTGTTCTGATACTGTAATGATGAGTGATATCATTATACATATATATATATATAGATATTTATATCTATATATATATATGTGTATGTATGTAATTAAGTAACTCTAATGTTTGCTAAGATGATGCAGCTCCGCAAGGCTGGGCACTGCCCCCCCCCGTGGGTGGAGTTTGTAAGCGCAGCACTGTTGCCTGGAGATTCCACGATGTCACAGTGGTGCCTCTGTCCTAGAGACATAATGTGTATGCTGAGAGGAGCAGGTGTGATTCGGGTGAGGTGGACACTGACCAACTTGACAGCATCAGGCTACATGGAATCCAGAGCCAAGGTACTGTGTGTTCCTTTTCATTTTGTTGTCACTACTTCAAAGTTACATGAACAACATTATGGTTCCTAAGACTACCCCCACTGTCAAGTCCCCAGCACGTAGCCCGTAAGAGTCGCTGTCCAACAGCCCAGGAATATGCTGTAGAAGTGCTGCTGATCATCGCTATGTTATACGGACCTACCTAAGCTTGCCGCCGGGCCACACCCTGTGTGCCACTCATAATGCCCCATTTTCCCTCTCTCCCTTCCCTCCTAAGCCATCCTCCTCAGTCCCATTCCCTTTGGTAAGTGTGAGTCCATTCTTGGGTTCGGTGCGGCTGCTACTGTCCTTTTCTATCACTCCTTTTCTTTTTTCTGGTACTCCACAGGTGAGTGAAATCAGTTGACACTTGTCTTTCTCTGCGTGGCTTATTTCGCTGAGCATGATACCCTCTACCTCCCTCCATGTTGTTGCACATGGTAGGACTGGTTTCTGCATATGGCAGAATAATATTTCACTTTTCATCCTCAGATAGACACTTACCTTGTCTGTTGTTGTGGACAGTGCTGTGATAATTATACGGGTGCACAGGTCTTTTTTAAACTGGGCTGCTGTATTCTAGTGTTTATTTCTGTATGTCCGGATGTATGAATATATTTAGTTAGTTCATTACTCACTTGTATATCTGTTATTTATTTATTTATTTATTATTAGTATTCATCTACGTGAGTCACATGTAGTTTAGTAAACTGCCCCCCACAATGAGATGCCCCCACATACCTCATTGCAGTCACTGTCCATGAGCATATTAAGATGCTGTAGAATCCCTTGTTGTCTTCTCTGTGTCGTACGTCCCTCCCCGTGCCCCCCTTCTGCTTTATGCATGCCAAAGGTAATGTGCACATTCGCCCCCGCTCCGCCTGACATTTTCCTCCGTTCCCACCTGTCCACGTCCATTCCTTTCCGTTTGGTAACTGTGAGTCCACTCTTGTGGTGCAGTTTTTCTTCTTCGGATGTCTCTTGGTTCCCCTCCTGCACAGGCGAGTGACATCATTTGATCCTTGTGTTTCTCCACCTGCCTGCCTTATTACACTGAGTATGATGCCCTCTCACACCATCCGTGTTTCTGCAAATGGTGTGATTTGTTTTCCTATGACTGAATAATATTCCATTGTTCATCTACTGATGGACACTGAGCTTGGCTATTGAGAATAGTGCTGTGGTAATCATAGGGATGCACGTGTCGCTTTTAAACTGGGGGCGGCAATGTCTCATTCATTCATTCATCTGTTTATTCATTTATTTTTTATCATGAATCTACAATTATGTGGATCACATCATGTTTATTACACTCCCCCCATCACCAACGTAGGAATGGTTAAGGGACTGAGAAGGCTGGTTGTGAAGAATGGTTGCAGGCTGGTAAGGGGGCATTAAGATTAGCTCACATAATGTGGGGGGGTATTCTATAGGGAAGGCAGTATAGTTCAGAGAATTCAAGCAGTGATTCTGTAGGATCTTACTATGCTGGTGAACAGTGAGTGTAATGGGGTCTGGGGGACGACTTGATGATCTGGGCAGTCTAGTAACCTTAATGTTCCTTATGTAATTGTAGACTGGTTATTGTGAATAGTGCTGCCATAAATTTAGGGGTGCAGATGTCTTTCTAGAACTGGGTTTCTGCATTCCTTATGTATGTATGTTTGTATGTATGTATGTGTATATGTATGTATTCATCCATCCATGCATCCATTCATTCATTCATTCATTCATTCATTTATTATCTGTCTACCTATCTATCCATGGATGTTTCTGTCATTAATGCACAATTAGATGAGTTCCATTATGTTTACTAGACTCCCCCCATCACGCACGTGCCCCCAGATACCCCATTGCAGTCACTGTCCATGAGCATAGTAAGATAGTGTAGAATCCCTACTTGTCTTTTCTGTGTTTTTCCGCCCTGTCTGTGACACCCCTCCCACATTATATATTCTTCTTCTAATGTGTCCTTACTTCGCCCCTCCCTAATCCCTCCATTCCCACCCGTACACCTCAGTCTCTTTCCCTCTGTTAACTTTTAGTCCATTCTTGGGTTTTCTGAGACTGCTGCTGTTTCCTTCTTCAGTTTTTTGTTTGTACTGATACTTTAATGATGAGTGATATCATTATACATATATATATATATAGATATTTATATCTATATATATATATGTGTATGTATGTAGGTAAGTAACTCTAATGTTTGCTAAGATGATGCAGCTCCGCAAGGCTGGGCACTGCCCCCCCCCGTGGGTGGAGTTTGTAAGCGCAGCACTGTTGCCTGGAGATTCCACGATGTCACAGTGGTGCCTCTGTCCTAGAGACATAATGTGTATGCTGAGAGGAGCAGGTGTGATTCGGGTGAGGTGGACACTGACCAACTTGACAGCATCAGGCTAAATGTAATCCAGAGCCAAGGTACTGTGTGTTCCTTTTCATTTTGTTGTCACTACTTCAAAGTTACATGAACAACATTATGGTTCCTAAGACTACCCCCACTGTCAAGTCCCCAGCACGTAGCCCGTAAGAGTCGCTGTCCAACAGCCCAGGAATATGCTGTAGAAGTGCTGCTGATCATCGCTATGTTATACGGACCTACCTAAGCTTGCCGCCGGGCCACAGCCTGTGTGCCACTCATAATGCCCCATTTTCCCTCTCTCCCTTCCCTCCTCAGCCATCCACCTCAGTCCCATTCCCTTTGGTAAGTGTGAGTCCATTCTTGGGTTCGGTGCGGCTGCTACTGTCCTTTTCTATCACTCCTTTTCTTTTTTCTGGTACTCCACAGGTGAGTGAAATCAGTTGACACTTGTCTTTCTCTGCGTGGCTTATTTCGCTGAGCATGATACCCTCTACCTCCCTCCATGTTGTTGCACATGGTAGGATTGGTTTCTGCATATGGCAGAATAATATTCCACTTTTCATCCTCAGATAGACACTTACCTTGTCTGTTGTTGTGGACAGTGCTGTGATAATTATACGGGTGCACAGGTCTTTTTTAAACTGGGCTGCTGTATTCTAGTGTTTATTTCTGTATGTCCGGATGTATGAATATATTTAGTTAGTTCATTACTCACTTGTATATCTGTTATTTATTTATTTATTTATCTTTTGTCTTCATCTACGTGAGTCTCATGTAGTTTAGTAAACTGCCCCCCACAATGAGATGCCCCCACATACCTCATTGCAGTCACTGTCCATGAGCATATTAAGATGCTGTAGAATCCCTTGTTGTCTTCTCTGTGTCGTACGTCCCTCCCCGTGCCCCCCTTTTGCTTTATGCATGCCAAAGGTAATGTGCACATTCGCCCCCGCTCCGCCTGACATTTTCCTCCATTCCCACCTGTCCACGTCCATCCCTTTCCCTTTGGTAACTGTGAGTCCACTCTTGTGGTGCCGTTTTTCTTCTTCGGATGTCTCTTGGTTCCCCTCCTGCACAGGCGAGTGACATCATTTGATCCTTGTGTTTCTCCACCTGCCTGCCTTATTACACTGAGTATGATGCCCTCTCACACCATCCGTGTTTCTGCAAATGGTGTGATTTGTTTTCCTATGACTGAATAATATTCCATTGTTCATCAACTGATGGACACTGAGCTTGGCTATTGAGAATAGTGCTGTGGTAATCATAGGGATGCACGTGTCGCTTTTAAACTGGGGGCGGCAATGTCTCATTCATTCATTCATCTGTTTATTCATTTATTTTTTTATCATGAATCTACAATTATGTGGATCACATCATGTTTATTACACTCCCCCCATCACCAACGTAGGAATGGTTAAGGGACTGAGAAGGCTGGTTGTGAAGGACGGTTGCAGGCTGGTAAGGGGGCATTACGATTAGCTCACATAATGTGGGGGGGAATTCTATAGGGAAGGCAGTATAGTTCAGAGAATTCAAGCAGTGATTCTGTAGGATCTTACTATGCTGGTGAACAGTGAGTGTAATGGGGTCTGGGGGGCGACTTGATGATCTGGGCAGTCTAGTAACCTTAATGTTCCTTATGTAATTGTAGACTGGTTATTGTGAATAGTGCTGCCATAAATTTAGGGGTGCAGATGTCTTTCTAGAACTGGGTTGCTGCATTCCTTATGTATGTATGTTTGTATGTATGTATGTGTGTATGTATGTATTCATCCATCCATGCATCCATTCATTCATTCATTCATTCATTCATTCATTCATTCATTTATTATCTGTCTACCTATCTATCCATGGATGTTTCTGTCATTAATGCACAATTAGATGAGTTCCATTATGTTTACTAGATTCCCCCCATAACGCACGTGCCCCCAGATACCCCATTGCAGTCACTGTCCATGAGCATAGTAAGATACTGTAGAATCCCTACTTGTCTTTTCTGTGTTTTTCCGCCCTGTCTGTGACACCCCTCCCACATCATATATTCTTCTTCTAATGTGTCCTTACTTCGCCCCTCCCTAATCCCTCCATTCCCACCCATACACCTCAGTCTCTTTCCCTCTGTTAACTTTTAGTCCATTCTTGGGTTTTCTGAGACTGCTGCTGTTTCCTTCTTCAGTTTTTTGTTTGTTCTGATACTGTAATGATGAGTGATATCATTATACATATATATATATATAGATATTTATATCTATATATATATATGTGTATGTATGTAATTAAGTAACTCTAATGTTTGCTAAGATGATGCAGCTCCGCAAGGCTGGGCACTGCCCCCCCCCCGTGGGTGGAGTTTGTAAGCGCAGCACTGTTGCCTGGAGACTCCACGATGTCACAGTGGTGCCTCTGTCCTAGAGACATAATGTGTATGCTGAGAGGAGCAGGTGTGATTCGGGTGAGGTGGACACTGACCAACTTGACAGCATCAGGCTACATGGAATCCAGAGCCAAGGTACTGTGTGTTCCTTTTCATTTTGTTGTCACTACTTCAAAGTTACATGAACAACATTATGGTTCCTAAGACTACCCCCACTGTCAAGTCCCCAGCACGTAGCCCGTAAGAGTCGCTGTCCAACAGCCCAGGAATATGCTGTAGAAGTGCTGCTGATCATCGCTATGTTATACGGACCTACCTAAGCTTGCCGCCGGGCCACACCCTGTGTGCCACTCATAATGCCCCATTTTCCCTCTCTCCCTTCCCTCCTAAGCCATCCTCCTCAGTCCCATTCCCTTTGGTAAGTGTGAGTCCATTCTTGGGTTCGGTGCGGCTGCTACTGTCCTTTTCTATCACTCCTTTTCTTTTTTCTGGTACTCCACAGGTGAGTGAAATCAGTTGACACTTGTCTTTCTCTGCGTGGCTTATTTCGCTGAGCATGATACCCTCTACCTCCCTCCATGTTGTTGCACATGGTAGGACTGGTTTCTGCATATGGCAGAATAATATTTCACTTTTCATCCTCAGATAGACACTTACCTTGTCTGTTGTTGTGGACAGTGCTGTGATAATTATACGGGTGCACAGGTCTTTTTTAAACTGGGCTGCTGTATTCTAGTGTTTATTTCTGTATGTCCGGATGTATGAATATATTTAGTTAGTTCATTACTCACTTGTATATCTGTTATTTATTTATTTATTTATCATTAGTCTTCATCTACGTGAGTCTCATGTAGTTTAGTAAACTGCCCCCCACAATGAGATGCCCCCACATACCTCATTGCAGTCACTGTCCATGAGCATATTAAGATGCTGTAGAATCCCTTGTTGTCTTCTCTGTGTCGTACGTCCCTCCCCGTGCCCCCCTTCTGCTTTATGCATGCCAAAGGTAATGTGCACATTCGCCCCCGCTCCGCCTGACATTTTCCTCCGTTCCCACCTGTCCACGTCCATTCCTTTCCGTTTGGTAACTGTGAGTCCACTCTTGTGGTGCAGTTTTTCTTCTTCGGATGTCTCTTGGTTCCCCTCCTGCACAGGCGAGTGATATCATTTGATCCTTGTGTTTCTCCACCTGCCTGCCTTATTACACTGAGTATGATGCCCTCTCACACCATCCGTGTTTCTGCAAATGGTGTGATTTGTTTTCCTATGACTGAATAATATTCCATTGTTCATCTACTGATGGACACTGAGCTTGGCTATTGAGAATAGTGCTGTGGTAATCATAGGGATGCACGTGTCGCTTTTAAACTGGGGGCGGCAATGTCTCATTCATTCATTCATCTGTTTATTCATTTATTTTTTATCATGAATCTACAATTATGTGGATCACATCATGTTTATTACACTCCCCCCATCACCAACGTAGGAATGGTTAAGGGACTGAGAAGGCTGGTTGTGAAGAATGGTTGCAGGCTGGTAAGGGGGCATTAAGATTAGCTCACATAATGTGGGGGGGTATTCTATAGGGAAGGCAGTATAGTTCAGAGAATTCAAGCAGTGATTCTGTAGGATCTTACTATGCTGGTGAACAGTGAGTGTAATGGGTTCTGGGGGGCGACTTGATGATCTGGGCATTCTAGTAACCTTAATGTTCCTTATGTAATTGTAGACTGGTTATTGTGAATAGTGCTGCCATAAATTTAGGGGTGCAGATGTCTTTCTAGAACTGGGTTGCTGCATTCCTTATGTATGTATGTTTGTATGTATGTATGTGTATATGTATGTATTCATCCATCCATGCATCCATTCATTCATTCATTCATTCATTCATTTATTATCTGTCTACCTATCTATCCATTAATGTTTCTGTCATTAATGCACAATTAGATGAGTTCCATTATGTTTACTAGACTCCCCCCATCACGCACGTGCCCCCAGATACCACATTGCAGTCACTGTCCATGAGCATAGTAAGATAGTGTAGAATCCCTACTTGTCTTTTCTGTGTTTTTCCGCCCTGTCTGTGACACCCCTCCCACATTATATATTCTTCTTCTAATGTGTCCTTACTTCGCCCCTCCCTAATCCCTCCATTCCCACCCGTACACCTCAGTCTCTTTCCCTCTGTTAACTTTTAGTCCATTCTTGGGTTTTCTGAGACTGCTGCTGTTTCCTTCTTCAGTTTTTTGTTTGTACTGATACTTTAATGATGAGTGATATCATTATACATATATATATATATAGATATTTATATCTATATATATATATGTGTATGTATGTAGGTAAGTAACTCTAATGTTTGCTAAGATGATGCAGCTCCGCAAGGCTGGGCACTGCCCCCCCCCGTGGGTGGAGTTTGTAAGCGCAGCACTGTTGCCTGGAGATTCCACGATGTCACAGTGGTGCCTCTGTCCTAGAGACATAATGTGTATGCTGAGAGGAGCAGGTGTGATTCGGGTGAGGTGGACACTGACCAACTTGACAGCATCAGGCTAAATGTAATCCAGAGCCAAGGTACTGTGTGTTCCTTTTCATTTTGTTGTCACTACTTCAAAGTTACATGAACAACATTATGGTTCCTAAGACTACCCCCACTGTCAAGTCCCCAGCACGTAGCCCGTAAGAGTCGCTGTCCAACAGCCCAGGAATATGCTGTAGAAGTGCTGCTGATCATCGCTATGTTATACGGACCTACCTAAGCTTGCCGCCGGGCCACAGCCTGTGTGCCACTCATAATGCCCCATTTTCCCTCTCTCCCTTCCCTCCTCAGCCATCCACCTCAGTCCCATTCCCTTTGGTAAGTGTGAGTCCATTCTTGGGTTCGGTGCGGCTGCTACTGTCCTTTTCTATCACTCCTTTTCTTTTTTCTGGTACTCCACAGGTGAGTGAAATCAGTTGACACTTGTCTTTCTCTGCGTGGCTTATTTCGCTGAGCATGATACCCTCTACCTCCCTCCATGTTGTTGCACATGGTAGGATTGGTTTCTGCATATGGCAGAATAATATTCCACTTTTCATCCTCAGATAGACACTTACCTTGTCTGTTGTTGTGGACAGTGCTGTGATAATTATACGGGTGCACAGGTCTTTTTTAAACTGGGCTGCTGTATTCTAGTGTTTATTTCTGTATGTCCGGATGTATGAATATATTTAGTTAGTTCATTACTCACTTGTATATCTGTTATTTATTTATTTATTTATCATTAGTCTTCATCTACGTGAGTCTCATGTAGTTTAGTAAACTGCCCCCCACAATGAGATGCCCCCACATACCTCATTGCAGTCACTGTCCATGAGCATATTAAGATGCTGTAGAATCCCTTGTTGTCTTCTCTGTGTCGTACGTCCCTCCCCGTGCCCCCCTTCTGCTTTATGCATGCCAAAGGTAATGTGCACATTCGCCCCCGCTCCGCCTGACATTTTCCTCCATTCCCACCTGTCCACGTCCATCCCTTTCCCTTTGGTAACTGTGAGTCCACTCTTGTGGTGCCGTTTTTCTTCTTCGGATGTCTCTTGGTTCCCCTCCTGCACAGGCGAGTGACATCATTTGATCCTTGTGTTTCTCCACCTGCCTGCCTTATTACACTGAGTATGATGCCCTCTCACACCATCCGTGTTTCTGCAAATGGTGTGATTTGTTTTCCTATGACTGAATAATATTCCATTGTTCATCAACTGATGGACACTGAGCTTGGCTATTGAGAATAGTGCTGTGGTAATCATAGGGATGCACGTGTCGCTTTTAAACTGGGGGCGGCAATGTCTCATTCATTCATTCATCTGTTTATTCATTTATTTTTTTATCATGAATCTACAATTATGTGGATCACATCATGTTTATTACACTCCCCCCATCACCAACGTAGGAATGGTTAAGGGACTGAGAAGGCTGGTTGTGAAGGACGGTTGCAGGCTGGTAAGGGGGCATTACGATTAGCTCACATAATGTGGGGGGGAATTCTATAGGGAAGGCAGTATAGTTCAGAGAATTCAAGCAGTGATTCTGTAGGATCTTACTATGCTGGTGAACAGTGAGTGTAATGGGGTCTGGGGGGCGACTTGATGATCTGGGCAGTCTAGTAACCTTAATGTTCCTTATGTAATTGTAGACTGGTTATTGTGAATAGTGCTGCCATAAATTTAGGGGTGCAGATGTCTTTCTAGAACTGGGTTGCTGCATTCCTTATGTATGTATGTTTGTATGTATGTATGTGTGTATGTATGTATTCATCCATCCATGCATCCATTCATTCATTCATTCATTCATTCATTCATTCATTATCTGTCTACCTATCTATCCATGGATGTTTCTGTCATTAATGCACAATTAGATGAGTTCCATTATGTTTACTAGATTCCCCCCATAACGCACGTGCCCCCAGATACCCCATTGCAGTCACTGTCCATGAGCATAGTAAGATACTGTAGAATCCCTACTTGTCTTTTCTGTGTTTTTCCGCCCTGTCTGTGACACCCCTCCCACATCATATATTCTTCTTCTAATGTGTCCTTACTTCGCCCCTCCCTAATCCCTCCATTCCCACCCATACACCTCAGTCTCTTTCCCTCTGTTAACTTTTAGTCCATTCTTGGGTTTTCTGAGACTGCTGCTGTTTCCTTCTTCAGTTTTTTGTTTGTTCTGATACTGTAATGATGAGTGATATCATTATACATATATATATATATAGATATTTATATCTATATATATATATGTGTATGTATGTAATTAAGTAACTCTAATGTTTGCTAAGATGATGCAGCTCCGCAAGGCTTGGCACTGCCCCCCCCCGTGGGTGGAGTTTGTAAGCGCAGCACTGTTGCCTGGAGACTCCACGATGTCACAGTGGTGCCTCTGTCCTAGAGACATAATGTGTATGCTGAGAGGAGCAGGTGTGATTCGGGTGAGGTGGACACTGACCAACTTGACAGCATCAGGCTACATGGAATCCAGAGCCAAGGTACTGTGTGTTCCTTTTCATTTTGTTGTCACTACTTCAAAGTTACATGAACAACATTATGGTTCCTAAGACTACCCCCACTGTCAAGTCCCCAGCACGTAGCCCGTAAGAGTCGCTGTCCAACAGCCCAGGAATATGCTGTAGAAGTGCTGCTGATCATCGCTATGTTATACGGACCTACCTAAGCTTGCCGCCGGGCCACACCCTGTGTGCCACTCATAATGCCCCATTTTCCCTCTCTCCCTTCCCTCCTAAGCCATCCTCCTCAGTCCCATTCCCTTTGGTAAGTGTGAGTCCATTCTTGGGTTCGGTGCGGCTGCTACTGTCCTTTTCTATCACTCCTTTTCTTTTTTCTGGTACTCCACAGGTGAGTGAAATCAGTTGACACTTGTCTTTCTCTGCGTGGCTTATTTCGCTGAGCATGATACCCTCTACCTCCCTCCATGTTGTTGCACATGGTAGGACTGGTTTCTGCATATGGCAGAATAATATTTCACTTTTCATCCTCA
This sequence comes from Manis pentadactyla, assembly GCF_030020395.1. Taxonomy (NCBI): domain Eukaryota; kingdom Metazoa; phylum Chordata; class Mammalia; order Pholidota; family Manidae; genus Manis; species Manis pentadactyla. The sequence continues at coordinate 82,017,886 of NC_080024.1, forward strand.
GATAGACACTTACCTTGTCTGTTGTTGTGGACAGTGCTGTGATAATTATACGGGTGCACAGGTCTTTTTTAAACTGGGCTGCTGTATTCTAGTGTTTATTTCTGTATGTCCGGATGTATGAATATATTTAGTTAGTTCATTACTCACTTGTATATCTGTTATTTATTTATTTATTTATTATTAGTCTTCATCTACGTGAGTCACATGTAGTTTAGTAAACTGCCCCCCACAATGAGATGCCCCCACATACCTCATTGCAGTCACTGTCCATGAGCATATTAAGATGCTGTAGAATCCCTTGTTGTCTTCTCTGTGTCGTACGTCCCTCCCCGTGCCCCCCTTCTGGTTTATGCATGCCAAAGGTAATGTGCACATTCGCCCCCGCTCCGCCTGACATTTTCCTCCGTTCCCACCTGTCCACGTCCATTCCTTTCCGTTTGGTAACTGTGAGTCCACTCTTGTGGTGCAGTTTTTCTTCTTCGGATGTCTCTTGGTTCCCCTCCTGCACAGGCGAGTGATATCATTTGATCCTTGTGTTTCTCCACCTGCCTGCCTTATTACACTGAGTATGATGCCCTCTCACACCATCCGTGTTTCTGCAAATGGTGTGATTTGTTTTCCTATGACTGAATAATATTCCATTGTTCATCTACTGATGGACACTGAGCTTGGCTATTGAGAATAGTGCTGTGGTAATCATAGGGATGCACGTGTCGCTTTTAAACTGGGGGCGGCAATGTCTCATTCATTCATTCATCTGTTTATTCATTTATTTTTTATCATGAATCTACAATTATGTGGATCACATCATGTTTATTACACTCCCCCCATCACCAACGTAGGAATGGTTAATTGACTGAGAAGGCTGGTTGTGAAGAATGGTTGCAGGCTGGTAAGGGGGCATTACGATTAGCTCACATAATGTGGGGGGGTATTCTATAGGGAAGGCAGTATAGTTCAGAGAATTCAAGCAGTGATTCTGTAGGATCTTACTATGCTGGTGAACAGTGAGTGTAATGGGGTCTGGGGGGCGACTTGATGATCTGGGCAGTCTAGTAACCTTAATGTTCCTTATGTAATTGTAGACTGGTTATTGTGAATAGTGCTGCCATAAATTTAGGGGTGCAGATGTCTTTCTAGAACTGGGTTGCTGCATTCCTTATGTATGTATGTTTGTATGTATGTATGTGTATATGTATGTATTCATCCATCCATGCATCCATTCATTCATTCATTCATTCATTCATTTATTATCTGTCTACCTATCTATCCATGGATGTTTCTGTCATTAATGCACAATTAGATGAGTTCCATTATGTTTACTAGACTCCCCCCATCACGCACGTGCCCCCAGATACCCCATTGCAGTCACTGTCCATGAGCATAGTAAGATAGTGTAGAATCCCTACTTGTCTTTTCTGTGTTTTTCCGCCCTGTCTGTGACACCCCTCCCACATTATATATTCTTCTTCTAATGTGTCCTTACTTCGCCCCTCCCTAATCCCTCCATTCCCACCCGTACACCTCAGTCTCTTTCCCTCTGTTAACTTTTAGTCCATTCTTGGGTTTTCTGAGACTGCTGCTGTTTCCTTCTTCAGTTTTTTGTTTGTACTGATACTTTAATGATGAGTGATATCATTATACATATATATATATATAGATATTTATATCTATATATATATATGTGTATGTACGTAGGTAAGTAACTCTAATGTTTGCTAAGATGATGCAGCTCCGCAAGGCTGGGCACTGCCCCCCCCCGTGGGTGGAGTTTGTAAGCGCAGCACTGTTGCCTGGAGATTCCACGATGTCACAGTGGTGCCTCTGTCCTAGAGACATAATGTGTATGCTGAGAGGAGCAGGTGTGATTCGGGTGAGGTGTACACTGACCAACTTGACAGCATCAGGCTAAATGTAATCCAGAGCCAAGGTACTGTGTGTTCCTTTTCATTTTGTTGTCACTACTTCAAAGTTACATGAACAACATTACGGTTCCTAAGACTACCCCCACTGTCAAGTCCCCAGCACGTAGCCCGTAAGAGTCGCTGTCCAACAGCCCAGGAATATGCTGTAGAAGTGCTGCTGATCATCGCTATGTTATACGGACCTACCTAAGCTTGCCGCCGGGCCACAGCCTGTGTGCCACTCATAATGCCCCATTTTCCCTCTCTCCCTTCCCTCCTCAGCCATCCACCTCAGTCCCATTCCCTTTGGTAAGTGTGAGTCCATTCTTGGGTTCGGTGCGGCTGCTACTGTCCTTTTCTATCACTCCTTTTCTTTTTTCTGGTACTCCACAGGTGAGTGAAATCAGTTGACACTTGTCTTTCTCTGCGTGGCTTATTTCGCTGAGCATGATACCCTCTACCTCCCTCCATGTTGTTGCACATGGTAGGATTGGTTTCTGCATATGGCAGAATAATATTCCACTTTTCATCCTCAGATAGACACTTACCTTGTCTGTTGTTGTGGACAGTGCTGTGATAATTATACGGGTGCACAGGTCTTTTTTAAACTGGGCTGCTGTATTCTAGTGTTTATTTCTGTATGTCCGGATGTATGAATATATTTAGTTAGTTCATTACTCACTTGTATATCTGTTATTTATTTATTTATTTATCATTTGTCTTCATCTACGTGAGTCTCATGTAGTTTAGTAAACTGCCCCCCACAATGAGATGCCCCCACATACCTCATTGCAGTCACTGTCCATGAGCATATTAAGATGCTGTAGAATCCCTTGTTGTCTTCTCTGTGTCGTACGTCCCTCCCCGTGCCCCCCTTCTGCTTTATGCATGCCAAAGGTAATGTGCACATTCGCCCCCGCTCCGCCTGACATTTTCCTCCATTCCCACCTGTCCACGTCCATCCCTTTCCCTTTGGTAACTGTGAGTCCACTCTTGTGGTGCCGTTTTTCTTCTTCGGATGTCTCTTGGTTCCCCTCCTGCACAGGCGAGTGACATCATTTGATCCTTGTGTTTCTCCACCTGCCTGCCTTATTACACTGAGTATGATGCCCTCTCACACCATCCGTGTTTCTGCAAATGGTGTGATTTGTTTTCCTATGACTGAATAATATTCCATTGTTCATCAACTGATGGACACTGAGCTTGGCTATTGAGAATAGTGCTGTGGTAATCATAGGGATGCACGTGTCGCTTTTAAACTGGGGGCGGCAATGTCTCATTCATTCATTCATCTGTTTATTCATTTATTTTTTTATCATGAATCTACAATTATGTGGATCACATCATGTTTATTACACTCCCCCCATCACCAACGTAGGAATGGTTAAGGGACTGAGAAGGCTGGTTGTGAAGGACGGTTGCAGGCTGGTAAGGGGGCATTACGATTAGCTCACATAATGTGGGGGGGAATTCTATAGGGAAGGCAGTATAGTTCAGAGAATTCAAGCAGTGATTCTGTAGGATCTTACTATGCTGGTGAACAGTGAGTGTAATGGGGTCTGGGGGGCGACTTGATGATCTGGGCAGTCTAGTAACCTTAATGTTCCTTATGTAATTGTAGACTGGTTATTGTGAATAGTGCTGCCATAAATTTAGGGGTGCAGATGTCTTTCTAGAACTGGGTTGCTGCATTCCTTATGTATGTATGTTTGTATGTATGTATGTGTGTATGTATGTATTCATCCATCCATGCATCCATTCATTCATTCATTCATTCATTCATTCATTCATTTATTATCTGTCTACCTATCTATCCATGGATGTTTCTGTCATTAATGCACAATTAGATGAGTTCCATTATGTTTACTAGATTCCCCCCATAACGCACGTGCCCCCAGATACCCCATTGCAGTCTCTGTCCATGAGCATAGTAAGATACTGTAGAATCCCTACTTGTCTTTTCTGTGTTTTTCCGCCCTGTCTCTGACACCCCTCCCACATCATATATTCTTCTTCTAATGTGTCCTTACTTCGCCCCTCCCTAATCCCTCCATTCCCACCCATACACCTCAGTCTCTTTCCCTCTGTTAACTTTTAGTCCATTCTTGGGTTTTCTGAGACTGCTGCTGTTTCCTTCTTCAGTTTTTTGTTTGTTCTGATACTGTAATGATGAGTGATATCATTATACATATATATATATATAGATATTTATATCTATATATATATATGTGTATGTATGTAATTAAGTAACTCTAATGTTTGCTAAGATGATGCAGCTCCGGAAGGCTGGGCACTGCCCCCCCCCCGTGGGTGGAGTTTGTAAGCGCAGCACTGTTGCCTGGAGACTCCACGATGTCACAGTGGTGCCTCTGTCCTAGAGACATAATGTGTATGCTGAGAGGAGCAGGTGTGATTCGGGTGAGGTGGACACTGACCAACTTGACAGCATCAGGCTACATGGAATCCAGAGCCAAGGTACTGTGTATTCCTTTTCATTTTGTTGTCACTACTTCAAAGTTACATGAACAACATTATGGTTCCTAAGACTACCCCCACTGTCAAGTCCCCAGCAGGTAGCCCGTAAGAGTCGCTGTCCAACAACCCAGGAATATGCTGTAGAAGTGCTGCTGATCATCGCTATGTTATACGGACCTACCTAAGCTTGCCGCCGGGCCACACCCTGTGTGCCACTCATAATGCCCCATTTTCCCTCTCTCCCTTCCCTCCTAAGCCATCCTCCTCAGTCCCATTCCCTTTGGTAAGTGTGAGTCCATTCTTGGGTTCGGTGCGGCTGCTACTGTCCTTTTCTATCACTCCTTTTCTTTTTTCTGGTACTCCACAGGTGAGTGAAATCAGTTGACACTTGTCTTTCTCTGCGTGGCTTATTTCGCTGAGCATGATACCCTCTACCTCCCTCCATGTTGTTGCACATGGTAGGACTGGTTTCTGCATATGGCAGAATAATATTTCACTTTTCATCCTCAGATAGACACTTACCTTGTCTGTTGTTGTGGACAGTGCTGTGATAATTATACGGGTGCACAGGTCTTTTTTAAACTGGGCTGCTGTATTCTAGTGTTTATTTCTGCATGTCCGGATGTATGAATATATTTAGTTAGTTCATTACTCACTTGTATATCTGTTATTTATTTATTTATTTATTATTAGTCTTCATCTACGTGAGTCACATGTAGTTTAGTAAACTGCCCCCCACAATGAGATGCCCCCACATACCTCATTGCAGTCACTGTCCATGAGCATATTAAGATGCTGTAGAATCCCTTGTTGTCTTCTCTGTGTCGTACGTCCCTCCCCGTGCCCCCCTTCTGGTTTATGCATGCCAAAGGTAATGTGCACATTCGCCCCCGCTCCGCCTGACATTTTCCTCCGTTCCCACCTGTCCACGTCCATTCCTTTCCGTTTGGTAACTGTGAGTCCACTCTTGTGGTGCAGTTTTTCTTCTTCGGATGTCTCTTGGTTCCCCTCCTGCACAGGCGAGTGATATCATTTGATCCTTGTGTTTCTCCACCTGCCTGCCTTATTACACTGAGTATGATGCCCTCTCACACCATCCGTGTTTCTGCAAATGGTGTGATTTGTTTTCCTATGACTGAATAATATTCCATTGTTCATCTACTGATGGACACTGAGCTTGGCTATTGAGAATAGTGCTGTGGTAATCATAGGGATGCACGTGTCGCTTTTAAACTGGGGGCGGCAATGTCTCATTCATTCATTCATCTGTTTATTCATTTATTTTTTATCATGAATCTACAATTATGTGGATCACATCATGTTTATTACACTCCCCCCATCACCAACGTAGGAATGGTTAAGGGACTGAGAAGGCTGGTTGTGAAGAATGGTTGCAGGCTGGTAAGGGGGCATTAAGATTAGCTCACATAATGTGGGGGGGTATTCTATAGGGAAGGCAGTATAGTTCAGAGAATTCAAGCAGTGATTCCGTAGGATCTTACTATGCTGGTGAACAGTGAGTGTAATGGGTTCTGGGGGGCGACTTGATGATCTGGGCAGTCTAGTAACCTTAATGTTCCTTATGTAATTGTAGACTGGTTATTGTGAATAGTGCTGCCATAAATTTAGGGGTGCAGATGTCTTTCTATAACTGGGTTGCTGCATTCCTTATGTATGTATGTTTGTATGTATGTATGTGTGTATGTATGTATTCATCCATCCATGCATCCATTCATTCATTCGTTCATTCATTCATTCATTCATTCATTCATTTATTATCTGTCTACCTATCTATCCATGGATGTTTCTGTCATTAATGCACAATTAGATGAGTTCCATTATGTTTACTAGACTCCTCCCATCACGCACGTGCCCCCAGATACCCCATTGCAGTCACTGTCCATGAGCATAGTAAGATACTGTAGAATCCCTACTTGTCTTTTCTGTGTTTTTCCGCCCTGTCTGTGACACCCCTCCCACATTATATATTCTTCTTCTAATGTGTCCTTACTTCGCCCCTCCCTAATCCCTCCATTCCCACCCATACACCTCAGTCTCTTTCCCTCTGTTAACTTTTAGTCCATTCTTGGGTTTTCTGAGACTGCTGCTGTTTCCTTCTTCAGTTTTTTGTTTGTTCTGATACTGTAATGATGAGTGATATCATTATACATATATATATATATATATATATAGATATTTATATCTATATATATATATGTGTATGTATGTAGGTAAGTAACTCTAATGTTTGCTAAGATGATGCAGCTCCGCAAGGCTGGGCACTGCCCCCCCCCCCCGTGGGTGGAGTTTGTAAGCGCAGCACTGTTGCCTGGAGATTCCACGATGTCACAGTGGTGCCTCTGTCCTAGAGACATAATGTGTATGCTGAGAGGAGCAGGTGTGATTCGGGTGAGGTGGACACTGACCAACTTGACAGCATCAGGCTAAATGGAATCCAGAGCCAAGGTACTGTGTGTTCCTTTTCATTTTGTTGTCACTACTTCAAAGTTACATGAACAACATTATGGTTCCTAAGACTATCCCCACTGTCAAGTCCCCAGCACGTAGCCCGTAAGAGTCGCTGTCCAACAGCCCAGGAATATGCTGTAGAAGTGCTGCTGATCATCGCTATGTTATACGGACCTACCTAAGCTTGCCGCCGGGCCACACCCTGTGTGCCACTCATAATGCCCCATTTTCCCTCTCTCCCTTCCCTCCTAAGCCATCCTCCTCAGTCCCATTCCCTTTGGTAAGTGTGAGTCCATTCTTGGGTTCGGTGCGGCTGCTACTGTCCTTTTCTATCACTCCTTTTCTTTTTTCTGGTACTCCACAGGTGAGTGAAATCAGTTGACACTTGTCTTTCTCTGCGTGGCTTATTTCGCTGAGCATGATACCCTCTACCTCCCTCCATGTTGTTGCACATGGTAGGATTGGTTTCTGCATATGGCAGAATAATATTCCACTTTTCATCCTCTGATAGACACTTACCTTGTCTGTTGTTGTGGACAGTGCTGTGATAATTATATGGGTGCACAGGTCTTTTTTAAACTGGGCTGCTGTATTCTAGTGTTTATTTCTGTATGTCCGGATGTATGAATATATTTAGTTAGTTCATTACTCACTTGTATATCTGTTATTTATTTATTTATTTATCATTAGTCTTCATCTACGTGAGTCTCATGTAGTTTAGTAAACTGCCCCCCACATACCTCATTGCAGTCACTGTCCATGAGCATATTAAGATGCTGTAGAATCCCTTGTTGTCTTCTCTGTGTCGTACGTCCCTCCCCGTGCCCCCCTTCTGCTTTATGCATGCCAAAGGTAATGTGCACATTCGCCCCCGCTCCGCCTGACATTTTCCTCCGTTCCCACCTGTCCACGCCCATCCCTTTCCGTTTGGTAACTGTGAGTCCACTCTTGTGGTGCCGTTTTTCTTCTTCGGATGTCTCTTGGTTCCCCTCCTGCACAGCCGAGTGATATCATTTGATCCTTGTGTTTCTCCACCTGCCTGCCTTATTACACTGAGTATGATGCCCTCTCACACCATCCGTGTTTCTGCAAATGGTGTGATTTGTTTTCCTATGACTGAATAATATTCCATTGTTCATCTACTGATGGACACTGAGCTTGGCTATTGAGAATAGTGCTGTGGTAATCATAGGGATGCACGTGTCGCTTTTAAACAGGGGGCGGCAATGTCTCATTCATTCATTCATCTGTTTATTCATTTATTTTTTTATCATGAATCTACAATTATGTGGATCACATCATGTTTATTACACTCCCCCCATCACCAACGTAGGAATCTTTAAGGGACTGAGAAGGCTGGTTGTGAAGGATGGTTGCAGGCTGGTAAGGGGGCATTACGATTAGCTCTCATAATGTGGGGGGGAATTCTATAGGGAAGGCACTATAGTTCAGAGAATTCAAGCAGTGATTCCGTAGGATCTTACTATGCTGGTGAACAGTGAGTGTAATGGGGTCTGGGGGGCGACTTGATGATCTGGGCAGTCTAGTAACCTTAATGTTCCTTATGTAATTGTAGACTGGTTATTGTGAATAGTGCTGCCATAAATTTAGGGGTGCAGATGTCTTTCTATAACTGGGTTGCTGCATTCCTTATGTATGTATGTTTGTATGTATGTATGTGTGTATGTATGTATTCATCCATCCATGCATCCATTCATTCATTCGTTCATTCATTCATTCATTCATTCATTCATTTATTATCTGTCTACCTATCTATCCATGGATGTTTCTGTCATTAATGCACAATTAGATGAGTTCCATTATGTTTACTAGACTCCTCCCATCACGCACGTGCCCCCAGATACCCCATTGCAGTCACTATCCATGAGCATAGTAAGATACTGTAGAATCCCTACTTGTCTTTTCTGTGTTTTTCCGCCCTGTCTGTGACACCCCTCCCACATTATATATTCTTCTTCTAATGTGTCCTTACTTCGCCCCTCCGTAATCCCTCCATTCCCACCCATACACCTCAGTCTCTTTCCCTCTGTTAACTTTTAGTCCATTCTTGGGTTTTCTGAGACTGCTGCTGTTTCCTTCTTCAGTTTTTTGTTTGTTCTGATACTGTAATGATGAGTGATATCATTAAACATATATATGTATATAGATATTTATATATATATATATGTGTATCTTTGCAGGTAAGTAACTCTAATGTTTGCTAAGATGATGCAGCTCCGCAAGGCTGGGCACTGCCCCCCCCCCCCCGTGGGTGGAGTTTGTAAGCGCAGCACTGTTGCCTGGAGATTCCACGATGTCACAGTGGTGCCTCTGTCCTAGAGAAATAATGTGTATGCTGAGAGGAGCAGGTGTGATTCGGGTGAGGTGGACACTGACCAACTTGACAGCATCAGGCTAAATGGAATCCAGAGCCAAGGTACTGTGTGTTCCTTTTCATTTTGTTGTCACTACTTCAAAGTTACATGAACAACATTATGGTTCCTAAGACTACCCCCACTGTCAAGTCCCCAGCACGTAGCCCGTAAGAGTCGCTGTCCAACAGCCCAGGAATATGCTGTAGAAGTGCTGCTGATCATCGCTATGTTATACGGACCTACCTAAGCTTGCCGCCGGGCCACACCCTGTGTGCCACTCATAATGCCCCATTTTCCCTCTCTCCCTTCCCTCCTAAGCCATCCTCCTCAGTCCCATTCCCTTTGGTAAGTGTGAGTCCATTCTTGGGTTCGGTGCGGCTGCTACTGTCCTTTTCTATCACTCCTTTTCTTTTTTCTGGTACTCCACAGGTGAGTGAAATCAGTTGACACTTGTCTTTCTCTGCGTGGCTTATTTCGCTGAGCATGATACCCTCTACCTCCCTCCATGTTGTTGCACATGGTAGGATTGGTTTCTGCATATGGCAGAATAATATTCCACTTTTCATCCTCTGATAGACACTTACCTTGTCTGTTGTTGTGGACAGTGCTGTGATAATTATATGGGTGCACAGGTCTTTTTTAAACTGGGCTGCTGTATTCTAGTGTTTATTTCTGTATGTCCGGATGTATGAATATATTTAGTTAGTTCATTACTCACTTGTATATCTGTTATTTATTTATTTATTTATCATTAGTCTTCATCTACGTGAGTCTCATGTAGTTTAGTAAACTGCCCCCCACATACCTCATTGCAGTCACTGTCCATGAGCATATTAAGATGCTGTAGAATCCCTTGTTGTCTTCTCTGTGTCGTACGTCCCTCCCCGTGCCCCCCTTCTGCTTTATGCATGCCAAAGGTAATGTGCACATTCGCCCCCGCTCCGCCTGACATTTTCCTCCGTTCCCACCTGTCCACGCCCATCCCTTTCCGTTTGGTAACTGTGAGTCCACTCTTGTGGTGCCGTTTTTCTTCTTCGGATGTCTCTTGGTTCCCCTCCTGCACAGCCGAGTGATATCATTTGATCCTTGTGTTTCTCCACCTGCCTGCCTTATTACACTGAGTATGATGCCCTCTCACACCATCCGTGTTTCTGCAAATGGTGTGATTTGTTTTCCTATGACTGAATAATATTCCATTGTTCATCTACTGATGGACACTGAGCTTGGCTATTGAGAATAGTGCTGTGGTAATCATAGGGATGCACGTGTCGCTTTTAAACAGGGGGCGGCAATGTCTCATTCATTCATTCATCTGTTTATTCATTTATTTTTTTATCATGAATCTACAATTATGTGGATCACATCATGTTTATTACACTCCCCCCATCACCAACGTAGGAATCTTTAAGGGACTGAGAAGGCTGGTTGTGAAGGATGGTTGCAGGCTGGTAAGGGGGCATTACGATTAGCTCTCATAATGTGGGGGGGAATTCTATAGGGAAGGCACTATAGTTCAGAGAATTCAAGCAGTGATTCCGTAGGATCTTACTATGCTGGTGAACAGTGAGTGTAATGGGGTCTGGGGGGCGACTTGATGATCTGGGCAGTCTAGTAACCTTAATGTTCCTTATGTAATTGTAGACTGGTTATTGTGAATAGTGCTGCCATAAATTTAGGGGTGCAGATGTCTTTCTATAACTGGGTTGCTGCATTCCTTATGTATGTATGTTTGTATGTATGTATGTGTGTATGTATGTATTCATCCATCCATGCATCCATTCATTCATTCGTTCATTCATTCATTCATTCATTCATTCATTTATTATCTGTCTACCTATCTATCCATGGATGTTTCTGTCATTAATGCACAATTAGATGAGTTCCATTATGTTTACTAGACTCCTCCCATCACGCACGTGCCCCCAGATACCCCATTGCAGTCACTATCCATGAGCATAGTAAGATACTGTAGAATCCCTACTTGTCTTTTCTGTGTTTTTCCGCCCTGTCTGTGACACCCCTCCCACATTATATATTCTTCTTCTAATGTGTCCTTACTTCGCCCCTCCGTAATCCCTCCATTCCCACCCATACACCTCAGTCTCTTTCCCTCTGTTAACTTTTAGTCCATTCTTGGGTTTTCTGAGACTGCTGCTGTTTCCTTCTTCAGTTTTTTGTTTGTTCTGATACTGTAATGATGAGTGATATCATTAAACATATATATGTATATAGATATTTATATATATATATATGTGTATCTTTGCAGGTAAGTAACTCTAATGTTTGCTAAGATGATGCAGCTCCGCAAGGCTGGGCACTGCCCCCCCCCCCGTGGGTGGAGTTTGTAAGCGCAGCACTGTTGCCTGGAGATTCCACGATGTCACAGTGGTGCCTCTGTCCTAGAGAAATAATGTGTATGCTGAGAGGAGCAGGTGTGATTCGGGTGAGGTGGACACTGACCAACTTGACAGCATCAGGCTAAATGGAATCCAGAGCCAAGGTACTGTGTGTTCCTTTTCATTTTGTTGTCACTACTTCAAAGTTACATGAACAACATTATGGTTCCTAAGACTACCCCCACTGTCAAGTCCCCAGCACGTAGCCCGTAAGAGTCGCTGTCCAACAGCCCAGGAATATGCTGTAGAAGTGCTGCTGATCATCGCTATGTTATACGGACCTACCTAAGCTTGCCGCCGGGCCACACCCTGTGTGCCACTCATAATGCCCCATTTTCCCTCTCTCCCTTCCCTCCTAAGCCATCCTCCTCAGTCCCATTCCCTTTGGTAAGTGTGAGTCCATTCTTGGGTTCGGTGCGGCTGCTACTGTCCTTTTCTATCACTCCTTTTCTTTTTTCTGGTACTCCACAGGTGAGTGAAATCAGTTGACACTTGTCTTTCTCTGCGTGGCTTATTTCGCTGAGCATGATACCCTCTACCTCCCTCCATGTTGTTGCACATGGTAGGATTGGTTTCTGCATATGGCAGAATAATATTCCACTTTTCATCCTCTGATAGACACTTACCTTGTCTGTTGTTGTGGACAGTGCTGTGATAATTATATGGGTGCACAGGTCTTTTTTAAACTGGGCTGCTGTATTCTAGTGTTTATTTCTGTATGTCCGGATGTATGAATATATTTAGTTAGTTCATTACTCACTTGTATATCTGTTATTTATTTATTTATTTATCATTAGTCTTCATCTACGTGAGTCTCATGTAGTTTAGTAAACTGCCCCCCACATACCTCATTGCAGTCACTGTCCATGAGCATATTAAGATGCTGTAGAATCCCTTGTTGTCTTCTCTGTGTCGTACGTCCCTCCCCGTGCCCCCCTTCTGCTTTATGCATGCCAAAGGTAATGTGCACATTCGCCCCCGCTCCGCCTGACATTTTCCTCCGTTCCCACCTGTCCACGCCCATCCCTTTCCGTTTGGTAACTGTGAGTCCACTCTTGTGGTGCCGTTTTTCTTCTTCGGATGTCTCTTGGTTCCCCTCCTGCACAGGCGAGTGATATCATTTGATCCTTGTGTTTCTCCACCTGCCTGCCTTATTACACTGAGTATGATGCCCTCTCACACCATCCGTGTTTCTGCAAATGGTGTGATTTGTTTTCCTATGACTGAATAATATTCCATTGTTCATCTACTGATGGACACTGAGCTTGGCTATTGAGAATAGTGCTGTGGTAATCATAGGGATGCACGTGTCGCTTTTAAACAGGGGGCGGCAATGTCTCATTCATTCATTCATCTGTTTATTCATTTATTTTTTTATCATGAATCTACAATTATGTGGATCACATCATGTTTATTACACTCCCCCCATCACCAACGTAGGAATCTTTAAGGGACTGAGAAGGCTGGTTGTGAAGGATGGTTGCAGGCTGGTAAGGGGGCATTACGATTAGCTCTCATAATGTGGGGGGGAATTCTATAGGGAAGGCACTATAGTTCAGAGAATTCAAGCAGTGATTCCGTAGGATCTTACTATGCTGGTGAACAGTGAGTGTAATGGGGTCTGGGGGGCGACTTGATGATCTGGGCAGTCTAGTAACCTTAATGTTCCTTATGTAATTGTAGACTGGTTATTGTGAATAGTGCTGCCATAAATTTAGGGGTGCAGATGTCTTTCTATAACTGGGTTGCTGCATTCCTTATGTATGTATGTTTGTATGTATGTATGTGTGTATGTATGTATTCATCCATCCATGCATCCATTCATTCATTCGTTCATTCATTCATTCATTCATTCATTCATTTATTATCTGTCTACCTATCTATCCATGGATGTTTCTGTCATTAATGCACAATTAGATGAGTTCCATTATGTTTACTAGACTCCTCCCATCACGCACGTGCCCCCAGATACCCCATTGCAGTCACTATCCATGAGCATAGTAAGATACTGTAGAATCCCTACTTGTCTTTTCTGTGTTTTTCCGCCCTGTCTGTGACACCCCTCCCACATTATATATTCTTCTTCTAATGTGTCCTTACTTCGCCCCTCCGTAATCCCTCCATTCCCACCCATACACCTCAGTCTCTTTCCCTCTGTTAACTTTTAGTCCATTCTTGGGTTTTCTGAGACTGCTGCTGTTTCCTTCTTCAGTTTTTTGTTTGTTCTGATACTGTAATGATGAGTGATATCATTAAACATATATATGTATATAGATATTTATATATATATATATGTGTATCTTTGCAGGTAAGTAACTCTAATGTTTGCTAAGATGATGCAGCTCCGCAAGGCTGGGCACTGCCCCCCCCCCCGTGGGTGGAGTTTGTAAGCGCAGCACTGTTGCCTGGAGATTCCACGATGTCACAGTGGTGCCTCTGTCCTAGAGAAATAATGTGTATGCTGAGAGGAGCAGGTGTGATTCGGGTGAGGTGGACACTGACCAACTTGACAGCATCAGGCTAAATGGAATCCAGAGCCAAGGTACTGTGTGTTCCTTTTCATTTTGTTGTCACTACTTCAAAGTTACATGAACAACATTATGGTTCCTAAGACTACCCCCACTGTCAAGTCCCCAGCACGTAGCCCGTAAGAGTCGCTGTCCAACAGCCCAGGAATATGCTGTAGAAGTGCTGCTGATCATCGCTATGTTATACGGACCTACCTAAGCTTGCCGCCGGGCCACACCCTGTGTGCCACTCATAATGCCCCATTTTCCCTCTCTCCCTTCCCTCCTAAGCCATCCTCCTCAGTCCCATTCCCTTTGGTAAGTGTGAGTCCATTCTTGGGTTCGGTGCGGCTGCTACTGTCCTTTTCTATCACTCCTTTTCTTTTTTCTGGTACTCCACAGGTGAGTGAAATCAGTTGACACTTGTCTTTCTCTGCGTGGCTTATTTCGCTGAGCATGATACCCTCTACCTCCCTCCATGTTGTTGCACATGGTAGGATTGGTTTCTGCATATGGCAGAATAATATTCCACTTTTCATCCTCTGATAGACACTTACCTTGTCTGTTGTTGTGGACAGTGCTGTGATAATTATATGGGTGCACAGGTCTTTTTTAAACTGGGCTGCTGTATTCTAGTGTTTATTTCTGTATGTCCGGATGTATGAATATATTTAGTTAGTTCATTACTCACTTGTATATCTGTTATTTATTTATTTATTTATCATTAGTCTTCATCTACGTGAGTCTCATGTAGTTTAGTAAACTGCCCCCCACATACCTCATTGCAGTCACTGTCCATGAGCATATTAAGATGCTGTAGAATCCCTTGTTGTCTTCTCTGTGTCGTACGTCCCTCCCCGTGCCCCCCTTCTGCTTTATGCATGCCAAAGGTAATGTGCACATTCGCCCCCGCTCCGCCTGACATTTTCCTCCGTTCCCACCTGTCCACGCCCATCCCTTTCCGTTTGGTAACTGTGAGTCCACTCTTGTGGTGCCGTTTTTCTTCTTCGGATGTCTCTTGGTTCCCCTCCTGCACAGGCGAGTGATATCATTTGATCCTTGTGTTTCTCCACCTGCCTGCCTTATTACACTGAGTATGATGCCCTCTCACACCATCCGTGTTTCTGCAAATGGTGTGATTTGTTTTCCTATGACTGAATAATATTCCATTGTTCATCTACTGATGGACACTGAGCTTGGCTATTGAGAATAGTGCTGTGGTAATCATAGGGATGCACGTGTCGCTTTTAAACAGGGGGCGGCAATGTCTCATTCATTCATTCATCTGTTTATTCATTTATTTTTTTATCATGAATCTACAATTATGTGGATCACATCATGTTTATTACACTCCCCCCATCACCAACGTAGGAATCTTTAAGGGACTGAGAAGGCTGGTTGTGAAGGATGGTTGCAGGCTGGTAAGGGGGCATTACGATTAGCTCTCATAATGTGGGGGGGAATTCTATAGGGAAGGCACTATAGTTCAGAGAATTCAAGCAGTGATTCCGTAGGATCTTACTATGCTGGTGAACAGTGAGTGTAGTGGGGTCTGGGGGGCGACTTGATGATCTGGGCAGTCTAGTAACCTTAATGTTCCTTATGTAATTGTAGACTGGTTATTGTGAATAGTGCTGCCATAAATTTAGGGGTGCAGATGTCTTTCTATAACTGGGTTGCTGCATTCCTTATGTATGTATGTTTGTATGTATGTATGTGTGTATGTATGTATTCATCCATCCATGCATCCATTCATTCATTCATTCATTCATTCATTATCTGTCTACCTATCTATCCATGGATGTTTCTGTCATTAATGCACAATTAGATGAGTTCCGTTATGTTTACTAGACTCCTCCCATCACGCACGTGCCCCCAGATACCCCATTGCAGTCACTGTCCATGAGCATAGTAAGATACTGTAGAATCCCTACTTGTCTTTTCTGTGTTTTTCCGCCCTGTCTGTGACACCCCTCCCACATTATATATTCTTCTTCTAATGTGTCCTTACTTCGCCCCTCCCTAATCCCTCCATTCCCACCCATACACCTCAGTCTCTTTCCCTCTGTTAACTTTTAGTCCATTCTTGGGTTTTCTGAGACTGCTGCTGTTTCCTTCTTCAGTTTTTTGTTTGTTCTGATACTGTAATGATGAGTGATATCATTATACATATATATATGTATATAGATATTTATATCTATATATATATATGTGTATGTATGTAGGTAAGTAACTCTAATGTTTGCTAAGATGATGCAGCTCCGCAAGGCTGGGCACTGCCCCCCCCCCCCGTGGGTGGAGTTTGTAAGCGCAGCACTGTTGCCTGGAGATTCCACGATGTCACAGTGGTGCCTCTGTCCTAGAGACATAATGTGTATGCTGAGAGGAGCAGGTGTGATTCGGGTGAGGTGGACACTGACCAACTTGACAGCATCAGGCTAAATGGAATCCAGAGCCAAGGTACTGTGTGTTCCTTTTCATTTTGTTGTCACTACTTCAAAGTTACATGAACAACATTATGGTTCCTAAGACTACCCCCACTGTCAAGTCCCCAGCACGTAGCCCGTAAGAGTCGCTGTCCAACAGCCCAGGAATATGCTGTAGAAGTGCTGCTGATCATCGCTATGTTATACGGACCTACCTAAGATTGCCGCCGGTCCATAGCCTGTGTGCCACTCATAATGCCCCATTTTCCCTCTCTCCCTTCCCTCCACAGCCATCCTCCTCAGTCCCATTCCCTTTGGTAAGTGTGAGTCCATTCTTGGGTTCGGTGCGGCTGCTACTGTCCTTTTCTATCACTCCTTTTCTTTTTTCTGGTACTCCACAGGTGAGTGAAATCAGTTGACACTTGTCTTTCTCTGCGTGGCTTATTTGGCTGAGCATGATACCCTCTACCTCCCTCCATGTTGTTGCACATGGTAGGATTGGTTTCTGCATATGGCAGAATAATATTCCACTTCTCATCCTCTGATAGACACTTACCTTGTCTGTTGTTGTGGACAGTGCTGTGATAATTATACGGGTGCACAGGTCTTTTTTAAACTGGGCTGCTGTATTCTAGTGTTTATTTCTGTATGTCCGGATGTATGAATATATTTAGTTAGTTCATTACTCACTTGTATATCTGTTATTTATTTATTTATTTATCATTAGTCTTCATCTACGTGAGTCTCATGTAGCTTAGTAAACTGCCTCCCACAATGAGATGCCCCCACATACCTCATTGCAGTCACTGTCCATGAGCATATTAAGATGCTGTAGAATCCCTTGTTGTCTTCTCTGTGTCGTACGTCCCTCCCCGTGCCCCCCTTCTGCTTTATGCATGCCAAAGGTAATGTGCACATTCGCCCCCATTCCGCCTGACATTTTCCTCTGTTCCCACCTGTCCACGCCCATCCCTTTCCGTTTGGTAACTGTGAGTCCACTCTTGTGGTGCCGTTTTTCTTCTTCGGATGTCTCTTGGTTCCCCTCCTGCACAGGCGAGTGATATCATTTGATCCTTGTGTTTCTCCACCTGCCTGCCTTATTACATTGAGTATGATGCCCTCTCACACCATCCGTGTTTCTGCAAATGGTGTGATTTGTTTTCCTATGACTGAATAATATTCCATTGTTCATCTACTGATGGACACTGAGCTTGGCTATTGAGAATAGTGCTGTGGTAATCATAGGGATGCACGTGTCGCTTTTAAACAGGGGGCGGCAATGTCTCATTCATTCATTCATCTGTTTATTCATTTATTTTTTTATCATGAATCTACAATTATGTGGATCACATCATGTTTATTACACTCCCCCCATCACCAACGTAGGAATGGTTAAGGGACTGAGAAGGCTGGTTGTGAAGGATGGTTGCAGGATGGTAAGGGGGCATTACGATTAGCTCACATAATGTGGGGGTGGATTTCTATAGGTAAGGCAGTATATTTCAGAGAATTCAAGCAGTGATTCTGTAGGATCTTACTATGCTGGTGAACTGTGAGTGTAATCGGGTCTGGGGGGCGACTTGATGATCTGGGCAGTCTAGTAACCTTAATGTTCCTTATGTAATTGTAGACTGGTTATTGTGAATAGTGCTGCCATAAATTTATGGGTGCAGATGTCTTTCTAGAACTGGGTTGCTGCATTCCTTATGTATGTATGTTTGTATGTATGTATGTGTGTATGTATGTATTCATCCATCCATGCATCCATTCATTCATTCGTTCATTCATTCATTCATTCTTTCATTCATTTATTATCTGTCTACCTATCTATCCATGGATGTTTCTGTCATTAATGCACAATTAGATGAGTTCCATTATGTTTACTAGACTCCTCCCATCACGCACGTGCCCCCAGATACCCCATTGCAGTCACTGTCCATGAGCATAGTAAGATACTGTAGAATCCCTACTTGTCTTTTCTGTGTTTTTCCGCCCTGTCTGTGACACCCCTCCCACATTATATATTCTTCTTCTAATGTGTCCTTCGCCCCTCCCTAATCCCTCCA
The DNA here is from genome assembly GCF_030020395.1 of Manis pentadactyla. NCBI lineage: Eukaryota > Metazoa > Chordata > Mammalia > Pholidota > Manidae > Manis > Manis pentadactyla. Next base: position 82,036,504 of record NC_080024.1, read on the forward strand.
TTCCCACCCATACACCTCAGTCTCTTTCCCTCTGTTAACTTTTAGTCCATTCTTGGGTTTTCTGAGACTGCTGCTGTTTCCTTCTTCAGTTTTTTGTTTGTTCTGATACTGTAATGATGAGTGATATCATTATACATATATATATATATATATAGATATTTATATCTATATATATATATGTGTATGTCTGTAGGTAAGTAACTCTAATGTTTGCTAAGATGATGCAGCTCCGCAAGGCTGGGCACTGCCCCCCCCCCCGTGGGTGGAGTTTGTAAGCGCAGCACTGTTGCCTGGAGATTCCACGATGTCACAGTGGTGCCTCTGTCCTAGAGACATAATGTGTATGCTGAGAGGAGCAGGTGTGATTCGGGTGAGGTGGACACTGACCAACTTGACAGCATCAGGCTAAATGGAATCCAGAGCCAAGGTACTGTGTGTTCCTTTTCATTTTGTTGTCACTACTTCAAAGTTACATGAACAACATTATGGTTCCTAAGACTACCCCCACTGTCAAGTCCCCAGCACGTAGCCCGTAAGAGTCGCTGTCCAACAGCCCAGGAATATGCTGTAGAAGTGCTGCTGATCATCGCTATGTTATACGGACCTACCTAAGCTTGCCGCCGGGCCACACCCTGTGTGCCACTCATAATGCCCCATTTTCCCTCTCTCCCTTCCCTCCTAAGCCATCCTCCTCAGTCCCATTCCCTTTGGTAAGTGTGAGTCCATTCTTGGGTTCGGTGCGGCTGCTACTGTCCTTTTCTATCACTCCTTTTCTTTTTTCTGGTACTCCACAGGTGAGTGAAATCAGTTGACACTTGTCTTTCTCTGCGTGGCTTATTTCGCTGAGCATGATACCCTCTACCTCCCTCCATGTTGTTGCACATGGTAGGATTGGTTTCTGCATATGGCAGAATAATATTCCACTTTTCATCCTCTGATAGACACTTACCTTGTCTGTTGTTGTGGACAGTGCTGTGATAATTATATGGGTGCACAGGTCTTTTTTAAACTGGGCTGCTGTATTCTAGTGTTTATTTCTGTATGTCCGGATGTATGAAAATATTTAGTTTGTTCATTACTCACTTGTATATCTGTTATTTATTTATTTATTTATCATTAGTCTTCATCTACGTGAGTCTCATGTAGTTTAGTAAACTGCCCCCCACATACCTCATTGCAGTCACTGTCCATGAGCATATTAAGATGCTGTAGAATCCCTTGTTGTCTTCTCTGTGTCTACGTCCCTCCCCGTGCCCCCCTTCTGCTTTATGCATGCCAAAGGTAATGTGCACATTCGCCCCCGCTCCGCCTGACATTTTCCTCCGTTCCCACCTGTCCACGCCCATCCCTTTCCGTTTGGTAACTGTGAGTCCACTCTTGTGGTGCCGTTTTTCTTCTTCGGATGTCTCTTGGTTCCCCTCCTGCACAGGCGAGTGATATCATTTGATCCTTGTGTTTCTCCACCTGCCTGCCTTATTACACTGAGTATGATGCCCTCTCACACCATCCGTGTTTCTGCAAATGGTGTGATTTGTTTTCCTATGACTGAATAATATTCCATTGTTCATCTACTGATGGACACTGAGCTTGGCTATTGAGAATAGTGCTGTGGTAATCATAGGGATGCACGTGTCGCTTTTAAACAGGGGGCGGCAATGTCTCATTCATTCATTCATCTGTTTATTCATTTATTTTTTTATCATGAATCTACAATTATGTGGATCACATCATGTTTATTACACTCCCCCCATCACCAACGTAGGAATCTTTAAGGGACTGAGAAGGCTGGTTGTGAAGGATGGTTGCAGGCTGGTAAGGGGGCATTACGATTAGCTCTCATAATGTGGGGGGGAATTCTATAGGGAAGGCACTATAGTTCAGAGAATTCAAGCAGTGATTCCGTAGGATCTTACTATGCTGGTGAACAGTGAGTGTAATGGGGTCTGGGGGGCGACTTGATGATCTGGGCAGTCTAGTAACCTTAATGTTCCTTATGCAATTGTAGACTGGTTATTGTGAATAGTGCTGCCATAAATTTAGGGGTGCAGATGTCTTTCTAGAACTGGGTTGCTGCATTCCTTATGTATGTATGTTTGTATGTATGTATGTGTGTATGTATGTATTCATCCATCCATGCATCCATTCATTCATTCATTCATTCATTCATTATCTGTCTACCTATCTATCCATGGATGTTTCTGTCATTAATGCACAATTAGATGAGTTCCGTTATGTTTACTAGACTCCTCCCATCACGCACGTGCCCCCAGATACCCCATTGCAGTCACTGTCCATGAGCATAGTAAGATACTGTAGAATCCCTACTTGTCTTTTCTGTGTTTTTCCGCCCTGTCTGTGACACCCCTCCCACATTATATATTCTTCTTCTAATGTGTCCTTACTTCGCCCCTCCCTAATCCCTCCATTCCCACCCATACACCTCAGTCTCTTTCCCTCTGTTAACTTTTAGTCCATTCTTGGGTTTTCTGAGACTGCTGCTGTTTCCTTCTTCAGTTTTTTGTTTGTTCTGATACTGTAATGATGAGTGATATCATTATACATATATATATGTATATAGATATTTATATCTATATATATATATGTGTATGTATGTAGGTAAGTAACTCTAATGTTTGCTAAGATGATGCAGCTCCGCAAGGCTGGGCACTGCCCCCCCCCCCCGTGGGTGGAGTTTGTAAACGCAGCACTGTTGCCTGGAGATTCCACGGTGTCACAGTGGTGCCTCTGTCCTAGAGACATAATGTGTATGCTGAGAGGAGCAGGTGTGATTCGGGTGAGGTGGACACTGACCAACTTGACAGCATCAGGCTAAATGGAATCCAGAGCCAAGGTACTGTGTGTTCCTTTTCATTTTGTTGTCACTACTTCAAAGTTACGTGAACAACATTATGGTTCCTAAGACTACCCCCACTGTCAAGTCCCCAGCACGTAGCCCGTAAGAGTCGCTGTCCAACAGCCCAGGAATATGCTGTAGAAGTGCTGCTGATCATCGCTATGTTATACGGACCTACCTAAGCTTGCCGCCGGGCCACACCCTGTGTGCCACTCATAATGCCCCATTTTCCCTCTCTCCCTTCCCTCCTCAGCCATCCTCCTCAGTCCCATTCCCTTTGGTAAGTGTGAGTCCATTCTTGGGTTCGGTGCGGCTGCTACTGTCCTTTTCTATCACTCCTTTTCTTTTTTCTGGTACTCCACAGGTGAGTGAAATCAGTTGACACTTGTCTTTCTCTGCGTGGCTTATTTGGCTGAGCATGATACCCTCTACCTCCCTCCATGTTGTTGCACATGGTAGGATTGGTTTCTGCATATGGCAGAATAATATTCCACTTCTCATCCTCTGATAGACACTTACCTTGTCTGTTGTTGTGGACAGTGCTGTGATAATTATACGGGTGCACAGGTCTTTTTTAAACTGGGCTGCTGTATTCTAGTGTTTATTTCTGTATGTCCGGATGTATGAATATATTTAGTTAGTTCATTACTCACTTGTATATCTGTTATTTATTTATTTATTTATCATTAGTCTTCATCTACGTGAGTCTCATGTAGCTTAGTAAACTGCCTCCCACAATGAGATGCCCCCACATACCTCATTGCAGTCACTGTCCATGAGCATATTAAGATGCTGTAGAATCCCTTGTTGTCTTCTCTGTGTCGTACGTCCCTCCCCGTGCCCCCCTTCTGCTTTATGCATGCCAAAGGTAATGTGCACATTCGCCCCCGCTCCGCCTGACATTTTCCTCTGTTCCCACCTGTCCACGCCCATCCCTTTCCGTTTGGTAACTGTGAGTCCACTCTTGTGGTGCCGTTTTTCTTCTTCGGATGTCTCTTGGTTCCCCTCCTGCACAGGCGAGTGATATCATTTGATCCTTGTGTTTCTCCACCTGCCTGCCTTATTACACTGAGTGTGATGCCCTCTCACACCATCCGTGTTTCTGCAAATGGTGTGATTTGTTTTCCTATGACTGAATAATATTCCATTGTTCATCTACTGATGGACACTGAGCTTGGCTATTGAGAATAGTGCTGTGGTAATCATAGGGATGCACGTGTCGCTTTTAAACAGGGGGCGGCAATGTCTCATTCATTCATTCATCTGTTTATTCATTTATTTTTTTATCATGAATCTACAATTATGTGGATCACATCATGTTTATTACACTCCCCCCATCACCAACGTAGGAATGGTTAAGGGACTGAGAAGGCTGGTTGTGAAGGATGGTTGCAGGCTGGTAAGGGGGCATTACGATTAGCTCACATAATGTGGGGGTGGATTTCTATAGGTAAGGCAGTATATTTCAGAGAATTCAAGCAGTGATTCTGTAGGATCTTACTATGCTGGTGAACTGTGAGTGTAATCGGGTCTGGGGGGCGACTTGATGATCTGGGCAGTCTAGTAACCTTAATGTTCCTTATGTAATTGTAGACTGGTTATTGTGAATAGTGCTGCCATAAATTTAGGGGTGCAGATGTCTTTCTAGAACTGGGTTGCTGCATTCCTTATGTATGTATGTTTGTATGTATGTATGTGTGTATGTATGTATTCATCCATCCATGCATCCATTCATTCATTCGTTCATTCATTCATTCATTCTTTCATTCATTTATTATCTGTCTACCTATCTATCCATGGATGTTTCTGTCATTAATGCACAATTAGATGAGTTCCATTATGTTTACTAGACTCCTCCCATCACGCACGTGCGCCCAGATACCCCATTGCAGTCACTGTCCATGAGCATAGTAAGATACTGTAGAATCCCTACTTGTCTTTTCTGTGTTTTTCCGCCCTGTCTGTGACACCCCTCCCACATTATATATTCTTCTTCTAATGTGTCCTTACTTCGCCCCTCCCTAATCCCTCCATTCCCACCCATACACCTCAGTCTCTTTCCCTCTGTTAACTTTTAGTCCATTCTTGGGTTTTCTGAGACTGCTGCTGTTTCCTTCTTCAGTTTTTTGTTTGTTCTGATACTGTAATGATGAGTGATATCATTATACATATATATATGTATATAGATATTTATATCTATATATATATATGTGTATCTTTGCAGGTAAGTAACTCTAATGTTTGCTAAGATGATGCAGCTCCGCAAGGCTGGGCACTGCCCCCCCCCCCGTGGGTGGAGTTTGTAAGCGCAGCACTGTTGCCTGGAGACTCCACAATGTCACAGTGGTGCCTCTGTCCTAGAGACATAATGTGTATGCTGAGAGGAGCAGGTGTGATTCGGGTGAGGTGGACACTGACCAACTTGACAGCATCAGGCTAAATGGAATCCAGAGCCAAGGTACTGTGTGTTCCTTTTCATTTTGTTGTCACTACTTCAAAGTTACATGAACAACATTATGGTTCCTAAGACTACCCCCACTGTCAAGTCCCCAGCACGTAGCCCGTAAGAGTCGCTGTCCAACAGCCCAGGAATATGCTGTAGAAGTGCTGCTGATCATCGCTATGTTATACGGACCTACCTAAGCTTGCCGCCGGGCCACACCCTGTGTGCCACTCATAATGCCCCATTTTCCCTCTCTCCCTTCCCTCCTAAGCCATCCTCCTCAGTCCCATTCCCTTTGGTAAGTGTGAGTCCATTCTTGGGTTCGGTGCGGCTGCTACTGTCCTTTTCTATCACTCCTTTTCTTTTTTCTGGTACTCCACAGGTGAGTGAAATCAGTTGACACTTGTCTTTCTCTGCGTGGCTTATTTCGCTGAGCATGATACCCTCTACCTCCCTCCATGTTGTTGCACATGGTAGGATTGGTTTCTGCATATGGCAGAATAATATTCCACTTTTCATCCTCTGATAGACACTTACCTTGTCTGTTGTTGTGGACAGTGCTGTGATAATTATATGGGTGCACAGGTCTTTTTTAAACTGGGCTGCTGTATTCTAGTGTTTATTTCTGTATGTCCGGATGTATGAAAATATTTAGTTTGTTCATTACTCACTTGTATATCTGTTATTTATTTATTTATTTATCATTAGTCTTCATCTACGTGAGTCTCATGTAGTTTAGTAAACTGCCCCCCACATACCTCATTGCAGTCACTGTCCATGAGCATATTAAGATGCTGTAGAATCCCTTGTTGTCTTCTCTGTGTCTACGTCCCTCCCCGTGCCCCCCTTCTGCTTTATGCATGCCAAAGGTAATGTGCACATTCGCCCCCGCTCCGCCTGACATTTTCCTCCGTTCCCACCTGTCCACGCCCATCCCTTTCCGTTTGGTAACTGTGAGTCCACTCTTGTGGTGCCGTTTTTCTTCTTCGGATGTCTCTTGGTTCCCCTCCTGCACAGGCGAGTGATATCATTTGATCCTTGTGTTTCTCCACCTGCCTGCCTTATTACACTGAGTATGATGCCCTCTCACACCATCCGTGTTTCTGCAAATGGTGTGATTTGTTTTCCTATGACTGAATAATATTCCATTGTTCATCTACTGATGGACACTGAGCTTGGCTATTGAGAATAGTGCTGTGGTAATCATAGGGATGCACGTGTCGCTTTTAAACAGGGGGCGGCAATGTCTCATTCATTCATTCATCTGTTTATTCATTTATTTTTTTATCATGAATCTACAATTATGTGGATCACATCATGTTTATTACACTCCCCCCATCACCAACGTAGGAATCTTTAAGGGACTGAGAAGGCTGGTTGTGAAGGATGGTTGCAGGCTGGTAAGGGGGCATTACGATTAGCTCTCATAATGTGGGGGGGAATTCTATAGGGAAGGCACTATAGTTCAGAGAATTCAAGCAGTGATTCCGTAGGATCTTACTATGCTGGTGAACAGTGAGTGTAATGGGGTCTGGGGGGCGACTTGATGATCTGGGCAGTCTAGTAACCTTAATGTTCCTTATGCAATTGTAGACTGGTTATTGTGAATAGTGCTGCCATAAATTTAGGGGTGCAGATGTCTTTCTAGAACTGGGTTGCTGCATTCCTTATGTATGTATGTTTGTATGTATGTATGTGTGTATGTATGTATTCATCCATCCATGCATCCATTCATTCATTCATTCATTCATTCATTATCTGTCTACCTATCTATCCATGGATGTTTCTGTCATTAATGCACAATTAGATGAGTTCCGTTATGTTTACTAGACTCCTCCCATCACGCACGTGCCCCCAGATACCCCATTGCAGTCACTGTCCATGAGCATAGTAAGATACTGTAGAATCCCTACTTGTCTTTTCTGTGTTTTTCCGCCCTGTCTGTGACACCCCTCCCACATTATATATTCTTCTTCTAATGTGTCCTTACTTCGCCCCTCCCTAATCCCTCCATTCCCACCCATACACCTCAGTCTCTTTCCCTCTGTTAACTTTTAGTCCATTCTTGGGTTTTCTGAGACTGCTGCTGTTTCCTTCTTCAGTTTTTTGTTTGTTCTGATACTGTAATGATGAGTGATATCATTATACATATATATATGTATATAGATATTTATATCTATATATATATATGTGTATGTATGTAGGTAAGTAACTCTAATGTTTGCTAAGATGATGCAGCTCCGCAAGGCTGGGCACTGCCCCCCCCCCCCGTGGGTGGAGTTTGTAAACGCAGCACTGTTGCCTGGAGATTCCACGGTGTCACAGTGGTGCCTCTGTCCTAGAGACATAATGTGTATGCTGAGAGGAGCAGGTGTGATTCGGGTGAGGTGGACACTGACCAACTTGACAGCATCAGGCTAAATGGAATCCAGAGCCAAGGTACTGTGTGTTCCTTTTCATTTTGTTGTCACTACTTCAAAGTTACATGAACAACATTATGGTTCCTAAGACTACCCCCACTGTCAAGTCCCCAGCACGTAGCCCGTAAGAGTCGCTGTCCAACAGCCCAGGAATATGCTGTAGAAGTGCTGCTGATCATCGCTATGTTATACGGACCTACCTAAGCTTGCCGCCGGGCCACACCCTGTGTGCCACTCATAATGCCCCATTTTCCCTCTCTCCCTTCCCTCCTCAGCCATCCTCCTCAGTCCCATTCCCTTTGGTAAGTGTGAGTCCATTCTTGGGTTCGGTGCGGCTGCTACTGTCCTTTTCTATCACTCCTTTTCTTTTTTCTGGTACTCCACAGGTGAGTGAAATCAGTTGACACTTGTCTTTCTCTGCGTGGCTTATTTCGCTGAGCATGATACCCTCTACCTCCCTCCATGTTGTTGCACATGGTAGGATTGGTTTCTGCATATGGCAGAATAATATTCCACTTCTCATCCTCTGATAGACACTTACCTTGTCTGTTGTTGTGGACAGTGCTGTGATAATTATACGGGTGCACAGGTCTTTTTTAAACTGGGCTGCTGTATTCTAGTGTTTATTTCTGTATGTCCGGATGTATGAATATATTTAGTTAGTTCATTACTCACTTGTATATCTGTTATTTATTTATTTATTTATCATTAGTCTTCATCTACGTGAGTCTCATGTAGCTTAGTAAACTGCCTCCCACAATGAGATGCCCCCACATACCTCATTGCAGTCACTGTCCATGAGCATATTAAGATGCTGTAGAATCCCTTGTTGTCTTCTCTGTGTCGTACGTCCCTCCCCGTGCCCCCCTTCTGCTTTATGCATGCCAAAGGTAATGTGCACATTCGCCCCCGCTCCGCCTGACATTTTCCTCTGTTCCCACCTGTCCACGCCCATCCCTTTCCGTTTGGTAACTGTGAGTCCACTCTTGTGGTGCCGTTTTTCTTCTTCGGATGTCTCTTGGTTCCCCTCCTGCACAGGCGAGTGATATCATTTGATCCTTGTGTTTCTCCACCTGCCTGCCTTATTACACTGAGTGTGATGCCCTCTCACACCATCCGTGTTTCTGCAAATGGTGTGATTTGTTTTCCTATGACTGAATAATATTCCATTGTTCATCTACTGATGGACACTGAGCTTGGCTATTGAGAATAGTGCTGTGGTAATCATAGGGATGCACGTGTCGCTTTTAAACAGGGGGCGGCAATGTCTCATTCATTCATTCATCTGTTTATTCATTTATTTTTTTATCATGAATCTACAATTATGTGGATCACATCATGTTTATTACACTCCCCCCATCACCAACGTAGGAATGGTTAAGGGACTGAGAAGGCTGGTTGTGAAGGATGGTTGCAGGCTGGTAAGGGGGCATTACGATTAGCTCACATAATGTGGGGGTGGATTTCTATAGGTAAGGCAGTATATTTCAGAGAATTCAAGCAGTGATTCTGTAGGATCTTACTATGCTGGTGAACTGTGAGTGTAATCGGGTCTGGGGGGCGACTTGATGATCTGGGCAGTCTAGTAACCTTAATGTTCCTTATGTAATTGTAGACTGGTTATTGTGAATAGTGCTGCCATAAATTTAGGGGTGCAGATGTCTTTCTAGAACTGGGTTGCTGCATTCCTTATGTATGTATGTTTGTATGTATGTATGTGTGTATGTATGTATTCATCCATCCATGCATCCATTCATTCATTCGTTCATTCATTCATTCATTCTTTCATTCATTTATTATCTGTCTACCTATCTATCCATGGATGTTTCTGTCATTAATGCACAATTAGATGAGTTCCATTATGTTTACTAGACTCCTCCCATCACGCACGTGCGCCCAGATACCCCATTGCAGTCACTGTCCATGAGCATAGTAAGATACTGTAGAATCCCTACTTGTCTTTTCTGTGTTTTTCCGCCCTGTCTGTGACACCCCTCCCACATTATATATTCTTCTTCTAATGTGTCCTTACTTCGCCCCTCCCTAATCCCTCCATTCCCACCCATACACCTCAGTCTCTTTCCCTCTGTTAACTTTTAGTCCATTCTTGGGTTTTCTGAGACTGCTGCTGTTTCCTTCTTCAGTTTTTTGTTTGTTCTGATACTGTAATGATGAGTGATATCATTATACATATATATATGTATATAGATATTTATATCTATATATATATATGTGTATCTTTGCAGGTAAGTAACTCTAATGTTTGCTAAGATGATGCAGCTCTGCAAGGCTGGGCACTGCCCCCCCCACCCCATTGGGTGGAGTTTGTAAGCGCAGCACTGTTGCCTGGAGATTCCACGATGTCACAGTGGTGCCTCTGTCCTAGAGACATAATGTGTATGCTGAGAGGAGCAGGTGTGATTCGGGTGAGGTGGACACTGACCAACTTGACAGCATCAGGCTAAATGGAATCCAGAGCCAAGGTACTGTGTGTTCCTTTTCATTTTGTTGTCACTACTTCAAAGTTACATGAACAACATTATGGTTCCTAAGACTACCCCCACTGTCAAGTCCCCAGCACGTAGCCCGTAAGAGTCGCTGTCCAACAGCCCAGGAATATGCTGTAGAAGTGCTGCTGATCATCGCTATGTTATACGGACCTACCTAAGCTTGCCGCCGGGCCACACCCTGTGTGCCACTCATAATGCCCCATTTTCCCTCTCTCCCTTCCCTCCTAAGCCATCCTCCTCAGTCCCATTCCCTTTGGTAAGTGTGAGTCCATTCTTGGGTTCGGTGCGGCTGCTACTGTCCTTTTCTATCACTCCTTTTCTTTTTTCTGGTACTCCACAGGTGAGTGAAATCAGTTGACACTTGTCTTTCTCTGCGTGGCTTATTTCGCTGAGCATGATACCCTCTACCTCCCTCCATGTTGTTGCACATGGTAGGATTGGTTTCTGCATATGGCAGAATAATATTCCACTTTTCATCCTCTGATAGACACTTACCTTGTCTGTTGTTGTGGACAGTGCTGTGATAATTATACGGGTGCACAGGTCTTTTTTAAACTGGGCTGCTGTATTCTAGTGTTTATTTCTGTATGTCCGGATGTATGAATATATTTAGTTAGTTCATTACTCACTTGTATATCTGTTATTTATTTATTTATTTATCATTAGTCTTCATCTACGTGAGTCTCATGTAATTTAGTAAACTGCCCCCCACAATGAGATGCCCCCACATACCTCATTGCAGTCACTGTCCATGAGCATATTAAGATGCTGTAGAATCCCTTGTTGTCTTCTCTGTGTTGTACGTCCCTCCCCGTGCCCCCCTTCTGCTTTATGCATGCCAAACATAATGTGCACATTCGCCCCCGCTCCGCCTGACATTTTCCTCTGTTCCCACCTGTCCACGCCCATCCCTTTCCGTTTGGTAACTGTGAGTCCACTCTTGTGGTTCCGTTTTTCTTCTTCGGATGTCTCTTGGTTCCCCTCCTGCACAGGCGAGTGATATCATTTGATCCTTGTGTTTCTCCACCTGCCTGCCTTATTACACTGAGTATGATGCCCTCTCACACCATCCGTGTTTCTGCAAATGGTGTGATTTGTTTTCCTATGACTTAATAATATTCCATTGTTCATCTACTGATGGACACTGAGCTTGGCTATTGAGAATAGTGCTGTGGTAATCATAGGGATGCACGTGTCGCTTTTAAACTGGGGGCGGCAATGTCTCATTCATTCATTCATCTGTTTATTCATTTATTTTTTTATCATGAATCTACAATTATGTGGATCACATCATGTTTATTACACTCCCCCCATCACCAACGTAGGAATGGTTAAGGGACTGAGGAGGCTGGTTGTGAAGGATGGTTGCAGGCTGGTAAGGGGGCATTACGATTAGCTCACATAATGTGGGGGGGGATTTCTATAGGGAAGGCAGTATATTTCAGAGAATTCAAGCAGTGATTCTGTAGGATCTTACTATGCTGGTGAACAGTGAGTGTAATGGGGTCTGGGGGGCGACTTGATGATCTGGGCAGTCTAGTAACCTTAATGTTCCTTATGTAATTGTAGACTGGTTATTGTGAATAGTGCTGCCATAAATTTAGGGGTGCAGATGTCTTTCTAGAACTGGGTTGCTGCATTCCTTATGTATGTATGTTTGTATGTATGTATGTGTGTATGTATGTATTCATCCATCCATGCATCCATTCATTCATTCATTCATTCATTCATTATCTGTCTACCTATCTATCCATGGATGTTTCTGTCATTAATGCACAATTAGATGAGTTCCATTATGTTTACTAGACTCCTCCCATCACGCACGTGCCCCCAGATACCCCATTGCAGTCACTGTCCATGAGCATAGTAAGATACTGTAGAATCCCTACTTGTCTTTTCTGTGTTTTTCCGCCCTGTCTGTGACACCCCTCCCACATTATATATTCTTCTTCTAATGTGTCCTTACTTCGCCCCTCCCTAATCCCTCCATTCCCACCCATACACCTCAGTCTCTTTCCCTCTGTTAACTTTTAGTCCATTCTTGGGTTTTCTGAGACTGCTGCTGTTTCCTTCTTCAGTTTTTTTGTTTGTTCTGATACTGTAATGATGAGTGATATCATTATACATATATATATATATAGATATTTATATCTATATATATATGTGTGTATGTATGTAGGTAAGTAACTCTAATGTTTGCTAAGATGATGCAGCTCCGCAAGGCTGGGCACTGCCCCCCCCCCCCCCGTGGGTGGAGTTTGTAAACGCAGCACTGTTGCCTGGAGATTCCACGGTGTCACAGTGGTGCCTCTGTCCTAGAGACATAATGTGTATGCTGAGAGGAGCAGGTGTGATTCGGGTGAGGTGGACACTGACCAACTTGACAGCATCAGGCTAAATGGAATCCAGAGCCAAGGTACTGTGTGTTCCTTTTCATTTTGTTGTCACTACTTCAAAGTTACATGAACAACATTATGGTTCCTAAGACTACCCCCACTGTCAAGTCCCCAGCACGTAGCCCGTAAGAGTCGCTGTCCAACAGCCCAGGAATATGCTGTAGAAGTGCTGCTGATCATCGCTATGTTATACGGACCTACCTAAGCTTGCCGCCGGGCCACACCCTGTGTGCCACTCATAATGCCCCATTTTCCCTCTCTCCCTTCCCTCCTAAGCCATCCTCCTCAGTCCCATTCCCTTTGGTAAGTGTGAGTCCATTCTTGGGTTCGGTGCGGCTGCTACTGTCCTTTTCTATCACTCCTTTTCTTTTTTCTGGTACTCCACAGGTGAGTGAAATCAGTTGACACTTGTCTTTCTCTGCGTGGCTTATTTGGCTGAGCATGATACCCTCTACCTCCCTCCATGTTGTTGCACATGGTAGGATTGGTTTCTGCATATGGCAGAATAATATTCCACTTTTCATCCTCTGATAGACACTTACCTTGTCTGTTGTTGTGGACAGTGCTGTGATAATTATACGGGTGCACAGGTCTTTTTTAAACTGGGCTGCTGTATTCTAGTGTTTATTTCTGTATGTCCGGATGTATGAATATATTTAGTTATTTCATTACTCACTTGTATATCTGTTATTTATTTATTTATTTATCATTAGTCTTCATCTACGTGAGTCTCATGTAGTTTAGTAAACTGCACCCCACAATGAGATGCCCCCACATACCTCATTGCAGTCACTGTCCATGAGCATATTAAGATGCTGTAGAATCCCTTGTTGTCTTCTCTGTGTCGTACGTCCCTCCCCGTGCCCCCCTTCTGCTTTATGCATGCCAAAGGTAATGTGCACATTCGCCCCCACTCCGCCTGACATTTTCCTCCGTTCCCACCTGTCCACGCCCATCCCTTTCCGTTTGGTAACTGTGAGTCCACTCTTGTGGTGCCGTTTTTCTTCTTCGGATGTCTCTTGGTTCCCCTCCTGCACAGGCGAGTGATATCATTTGATCCTTGTGTTTCTCCACCTGCCTGCCTTATTACACTGAGTATGATGCCCTCTCACACCATCCGTGTTTCTGCAAATGGTGTGATTTGTTTTCCTATGACTGAATAATATTCCATTGTTCATCTACTAATGGACACTGAGCTTGGCTATTGAGAATAGTGCTGTGGTAATCATAGGGATGCACGTGTCGCTTTTAAACTGGGGTCGGCAATGTCTCATTCATTCATTCATCTGTTTATTCATTTATTTTTTTATCATGAATCTACAATTATGTGGATCACATCATGTTTATTACACTCCCCCCATCACCAACGTAGGAATCTTTAAGGGACTGAGAAGGCTGGTTGTGAAGGATGGTTGCAGGCTGGTAAGGGGGCATTACGATTAGCTCTCATAATGTGGGGGGGAATTCTATAGGGAAGGCACTATAGTTCAGAGAATTCAAGCAGTGATTCTGTAGGATCTTACTATGCTGGTGAACAGTGAGTGTAATGGGTTCTGGGGGGCGACTTGATGATCTGGGCATTCTAGTAACCTTAATGTTCCTTATGTAATTGTAGACTGGTTATTGTGAATAGTGCTGCCATAAATTTAGGGGTGCAGATGTCTTTCTAGAACTGGGTTGCTGCATTCCTTATGTATGTATGTTTGTATGTATGTATGTGTGTATGTATGTATTCATCCTTCCATGCATCCATTCATTCATTCATTCATTCATTCATTCATTCATTCATTTATTATCTGTTTACCTATCTATCCATGGATGTTTCTGTCATTAATGCACAATTAGATGAGTTCCATTATGTTTACTAGACTCCCCCCATCACGCACGTGCCCCCAGATACCCCATTGCAGTCACTGTCCATGAGCATAGTAAGATACTGTAGAATCCCTACTTGTCTTTTCTGTGTTTTTCCGCCCTGTCTGTGACACCCCTCCCACATTATATATTCTTCTTCTAATGTGTCCTTACTTCGCCCCTCCCTAATCCCTCCATTCCCACCCATACACCTCAGTCTCTTTCCCTCTGTTAACTTTTAGTCCATTCTTGGGTTTTCTGAGACTGCTGCTGTTTCCTTCTTCAGTTTTTTGTTTGTTCTGATACTGTAATGATGAGTGATATCATTATACATATATATATATATAGATATTTATATCTATATATATATGTGTGTATGTATGTAGGTAAGTAACTCTAATGTTTGCTAAGATGATGCAGCTCCGCAAGGCTGGGCACTGCCCCCCCCCCCGTGGGTGGAGTTTGTAAACGCAGCACTGTTGCCTGGAGATTCCACGGTGTCACAGTGGTGCCTCTGTCCTAGAGACATAATGTGTATGCTGAGAGGAGCAGGTGTGATTCGGGTGAGGTGGACACTGACCAACTTGACAGCATCAGGCTAAATGGAATCCAGAGCCAAGGTACTGTGTGTTCCTTTTCATTTTGTTGTCACTACTTCAAAGTTACATGAACAACATTATGGTTCCTAAGACTACCCCCACTGTCAAGTCCCCAGCACGTAGCCCGTAAGAGTCGCTGTCCAACAGCCCAGGAATATGCTGTAGAAGTGCTGCTGATCATCGCTATGTTATACGGACCTACCTAAGCTTGCCGCCGGGCCACACCCTGTGTGCCACTCATAATGCCCCATTTTCCCTCTCTCCCTTCCCTCCTAAGCCATCCTCCTCAGTCCCATTCCCTTTGGTAAGTGTGAGTCCATTCTTGGGTTCGGTGCGGCTGCTACTGTCCTTTTCTATCACTCCTTTTCTTTTTTCTGGTACTCCACAGGTGAGTGAAATCAGTTGACACTTGTCTTTCTCTGCGTGGCTTATTTGGCTGAGCATGATACCCTCTACCTCCCTCCATGTTGTTGCACATGGTAGGATTGGTTTCTGCATATGGCAGAATAATATTCCACTTTTCATCCTCTGATAGACACTTACCTTGTCTGTTGTTGTGGACAGTGCTGTGATAATTATACGGGTGCACAGGTCTTTTTTAAACTGGGCTGCTGTATTCTAGTGTTTATTTCTGTATGTCCGGATGTATGAATATATTTAGTTAGTTCATTACTCACTTGTATATCTGTTATTTATTTATTTATTTATCATTAGTCTTCATCTACGTGAGTCTCATGTAGTTTAGTAAACTGCCCCCCACAATGAGATGCCCCCACATACCTCATTGCAGTCACTGTCCATGAGCATATTAAGATGCTGTAGAATCCCTTGTTGTCTTCTCTGTGTCGTACGTCCCTCCCCGTGCCCCCCTTCTGCTTTATGCATGCCAAAGGTAATGTGCACATTCGCCCCCGCTCCGCCTGACATTTTCCTCCGTTCCCACCTGTCCACGTCCATCCCTTTCCGTTTGGTAACTGTGAGTCCACTCTTGTGGTGCCGTTTTTCTTCTTCGGATGTCTCTTGGTTCCCCTCCTGCACAGGCGAGTGATATCATTTGATCCTTGTGTTTCTCCACCTGCCTGCCTTATTACACTGAGTATGATGCCCTCTCACACCATCCGTGTTTCTGCCAATGGTGGGATTTGTTTTCCTATGACTGAATAATATTCCATTGTTCATCTACTGATGGACACTGAGCTTGGCTATTGAGAATAGTGCTGTGGTAATCATAGGCATGCACGTGTCGCTTTTAAACAGGGGGCGGCAATGTCTCATTCATTCATTCATCTGTTTATTCATTTATTTTTTTATCATGAATCTACAATTATGTGGATCACATCATGTTTATTACACTCCCCCCATCACCAACGTAGGAATGGTTAAGGGACTGAGAAGGCTGGTTGTGAAGGATGGTTGCAGGCTGGTAAGGGGGCATTACGATTAGCTCACATAATGTGGGGGTGGATTTCTATAGGTAAGGCAGTATATTTCAGAGAATTCAAGCAGTGATTCTGTAGGATCTTACTATGCTGGTGAACTGTGAGTGTAATCGGGTCTGGGGGGCGACTTGATGATCTGGGCAGTCTAGTAACCTTAATGTTCCTTATGTAATTGTAGACTGGTTATTGTGAATAGTGCTGCCATAAATTTAGGGGTGCAGATGTCTTTCTAGAACTGGGTTGCTGCATTCCTTATGTATGTATGTTTGTATGTATGTATGTGTGTATGTATGTATTCATCCATCCATGCATCCATTCATTCATTCGTTCATTCATTCATTCATTCTTTCATTCATTTATTATCTGTCTACCTATCTATCCATGGATGTTTCTGTCATTAATGCACAATTAGATGAGTTCCATTATGTTTACTAGACTCCTCCCATCACGCACGTGCCCCCAGATACCCCATTGCAGTCACTGTCCATGAGCATAGTAAGATACTGTAGAATCCCTACTTGTCTTTTCTGTGTTTTTCCGCCCTGTCTGTGACACCCCTCCCACATTATATATTCTTCTTCTAATGTGTCCTTACTTCGCCCCTCCCTAATCCCTCCATTCCCACCCATACACCTCAGTCTCTTTCCCTCTGTTAACTTTTAGTCCATTCTTGGGTTTTCTGAGACTGCTGCTGTTTCCTTCTTCAGTTTTTTGTTTGTTCTGATACTGTAATGATGAGTGATATCATTATACATATATATATGTATATAGATATTTATATCTATATATATATATGTGTATCTTTGCAGGTAAGTAACTCTAATGTTTGCTAAGATGATGCAGCTCCGCAAGGCTGGGCACTGCCCCCCCCCCGTGGGTGGAGTTTGTAAGCGCAGCACTGTTGCCTGGAGATTCCACGATGTCACAGTGGTGCCTCTGTCCTAGAGACATAATGTGTATGCTGAGAGGAGCAGGTGTGATTCGGGTGAGGTGGACACTGACCAACTTGACAGCATCAGGCTAAATGGAATCCAGAGCCAAGGTACTGTGTGTTCCTTTTCATTTTGTTGTCACTACTTCAAAGTTACATGAACAACATTATGGTTCCTAAGACTACCCCCACTGTCAAGTCCCCAGCACGTAGCCCGTAAGAGTCGCTGTCCAACAGCCCAGGAATATGCTGTAGAAGTGCTGCTGATCATCGCTATGTTATACGGACCTACCTAAGCTTGCCGCCGGGCCACACCCTGTGTGCCACTCATAATGCCCCATTTTCCCTCTCTCCCTTCCCTCCTAAGCCATCCTCCTCAGTCCCATTCCCTTTGGTAAGTGTGAGTCCATTCTTGGGTTCGGTGCGGCTGCTACTGTCCTTTTCTATCACTCCTTTTCTTTTTTCTGGTACTCCACAGGTGAGTGAAATCAGTTGACACTTGTCTTTCTCTGCGTGGCTTATTTCGCTGAGCATGATACCCTCTACCTCCCTCCATGTTGTTGCACATGGTAGGATTGGTTGCTGCATATGGCAGAATAATATTCCACTTTTCATCCTCTGATAGACACTTACCTTGTCTGTTGTTGTGGACAGTGCTGTGATAATTATACGGGTGCACAGGTCTTTTTTAAACTGGGCTGCTGTATTCTAGTGTTTATTTCTGTATGTCCGGATGTATGAATATATTTAGTTAGTTCATTACTCACTTGTATATCTGTTATTTATTTATTTATTTATCATTAGTCTTCATCTACGTGAGTCTCATGTAATTTAGTAAACTGCCCCCCACAATGAGATGCCCCCACATACCTCATTGCAGTCACTGTCCATGAGCATATTAAGATGCTGTAGAATCCCTTGTTGTCTTCTCTGTGTCGTACGTCCCTCCCCGTGCCCCCCTTCTGCTTTATGCATGCCAAACATAATGTGCACATTCGCCCCCGCTCCGCCTGACATTTTCCTCTGTTCCCACCTGTCCACGCCCATCCCTTTCCGTTTGGTAACTGTGAGTCCACTCTTGTGGTTCCGTTTTTCTTCTTCGGATGTCTCTTGGTTCCCCTCCTGCACAGGCGAGTGATATCATTTGATCCTTGTGTTTCTCCACCTGCCTGCCTTATTACACTGAGTATGATGCCCTCTCACACCATCCGTGTTTCTGCAAATGGTGTGATTTGTTTTCCTATGACTGAATAATATTCCATTGTTCATCTACTGATGGACACTGAGCTTGGCTATTGAGAATAGTGCTGTGGTCATCATAGGGATGCACGTGTCGCTTTTAAACTGGGGGCGGCAATGTCTCATTCATTCATTCATCTGTTTATTCATTTATTTTTTTATCATGAATCTACAATTATGTGGATCACATCATGTTTATCACACTCCCCCCATCACCACCGTAGGAATGGTTAAGGGACTGAGAAGGCTGGTTGTGAAGGATGGTTGCAGGATGGTAAGGGGGCATTACGATTAGCTCTCATAATGTGGGGGGGAATTCTATAGGGAAGGCACTATAGTTCAGAGAATTCAAGCAGTGATTCTGTAGGATCTTACTATGCTGGTGAACAGTGAGTGTAATGGGGTCTGGGGGGCGACTTGATGATCTGGGCAGTCTAGTAACCTTAATGTTCCTTATGTAATTGTAGACTGGTTATTGTGAATAGTGCTGCCATAAATTTAGGGGTGCAGATGTCTTTCTAGAACTGGGTTGCTGCATTCCTTATGTATGTATGTTTGTATGTATGTATGTGTGTATGTATGTATTCATCCATCCATGCATCCATTCATTCATTCATTCATTCATTCATTATCTGTCTACCTATCTATCCATGGATGTTTCTGTCATTAATGCACAATTAGATGAGTTCCATTATGTTTACTAGACTACTCCCATCACGCACGTGCCCCCAGATACCCCATTGCAGTCACTGTCCATGAGCATAGTAAGATACTGTAGAATCCCTACTTGTCTTTTCTGTGTTTTTCCGCCCTGTCTGTGACACCCCTCTCACATTATATATTCTTCTTCTAATGTGTCCTTACTTCGCCCCTCCCTAATCCCTCCATTCCCACCCATACACCTCAGTCTCTTTCCCTCTGTTAACTTTTAGTCCATTCTTGGGTTTTCTGAGACTGCTGCTGTTTCCTTCTTCAGTTTTTTTGTTTGTTCTGATACTGTAATGATGAGTGATATCATTATACATATATATATATATAGATATTTATATCTATATATATATATATGTGTATGTATGTAGGTAAGTAACTCTAATGTTTGCTAAGATGATGCAGCTCTGCAAGGCTGGGCACTGCCCCCCCCCCCCGTGGGTGGAGTTTGTAAGTGCAGCACTGTTGCCTGGAGATTCCATGATGTCACAGTGGTGCCTCTGTACTAGAGACATAATGTGTATGCTGAGAGGAGCAGGTGTGATTCGGGTGAGGTGGACACTGACCAACTTGACAGCATCAGGCTACATGGAATCCAGAGCCAAGGTACTGTGTGTTCCTTTTCATTTTGTTGTCACTACTTCAAAGTTACATGAACAACATTATGGTTCCTAAGACTACCCCCACTGTCAAGTCCCCAGCACGTAGCCCGTAAGAGTCGCTGTCCAACAGCCCAGGAATATGCTGTAGAAGTGCTGCTGATCATCGCTGTGTTATACGGACCTACCTAAGCTTGCCGCCGGGCCACACCCTGTGTGCCACTCATAATGCCCCATTTTCCCTCTCTCCCTTCCCTCCTAAGCCATCCTCCTCAGTCCCATTCCCTTTGGTAAGTGTGAGTCCATTCTTGGGTTCGGTGCGGCTGCTACTGTCCTTTTCTATCACTCCTTTTCTTTTTTCTGGTACTCCACAGGTGAGTGAAATCAGTTGACACTTGTCTTTCTCTGCGTGGCTTATTTCGCTGAGCATGATACCCTCTACCTCCCTCCATGTTGTTGCACATGGTAGGATTGGTTTCTGCATATGGCAGAATAATATTCCACTTTTCATCCTCTGATAGACACTTACCTTGTCTGTTGTTGTGGACAGTGCTGTGATAATTATACGGGTGCACAGGTCTTTTTTAAACTGGGCTGCTGTATTCTAGTGTTTATTTCTGTATGTCCGGATGTATGAATATATTTAGTTATTTCATTACTCACTTGTATATCTGTTATTTATTTATTTATTTATCATTAGTCTTCATCTACGTGAGTCTCATGTAGTTTAGTAAACTGCCCCCCACAATGAGATGCCCCCACATACCTCATTGCAGTCACTGTCCATGAGCATATTAAGATGCTGTAGAATCCCTTGTTGTCTTCTCTGTGTCGTACGTCCCTCCCCGTGCCCCCCTTCTGCTTTATGCATGCCAAAGGTAATGTGCACATTCGCCCCCGCTCCGCCTGACATTTTCCTCCGTTCCCACCTGTCCACGCCCATCCCTTTCCGTTTGGTAACTGTGAGTCCACTCTTGTGGTGCCGTTTTTCTTCTTCGGATGTCTCTTGGTTCCCCTCCTGCACAGGCGAGTGATATCATTTGATCCTTGTGTTTCTCCACCTGCCTGCCTTATTACACTGAGTATGATGCCCTCTCACACCATCCGTGTTTCTGCAAATGGTGTGATTTGTTTTCCTATGACTGAATAATATTCCATTGTTCATCTACTAATGGACACTGAGCTTGGCTATTGAGAATAGTGCTGTGGTAATCATAGGGATGCACGTGTCGCTTTTAAACTGGGGTCGGCAATGTCTCATTCATTCATTCATCTGTTTATTCATTTATTTTTTTATCATGAATCTACAATTATGTGGATCACATCATGTTTATTACACTCCCCCCATCACCAACGTAGGAATCTTTAAGGGACTGAGAAGGCTGGTTGTGAAGGATGGTTGCAGGCTGGTAAGGGGGCATTACGATTAGCTCTCATAATGTGGGGGGGAATTCTATAGGGAAGGCACTATAGTTCAGAGAATTCAAGCAGTGATTCTGTAGGATCTTACTATGCTGGTGAACAGTGAGTGTAATGGGTTCTGGGGGGCGACTTGATGATCTGGGCATTCTAGTAACCTTAATGTTCCTTATGTAATTGTAGACTGGTTATTGTGAATAGTGCTGCCATAAATTTAGGGGTGCAGATGTCTTTCTAGAACTGGGTTTCTGCATTCCTTATGTATGTATGTTTGTATGTATGTATGTGTGTATGTATGTATTCATCCTTCCATGCATCCATTCATTCATTCTTTCATTCATTCATTCATTCATTCATTTATTATCTGTTTACCTATCTATCCATGGATGTTTCTGTCATTAATGCACAATTAGATGAGTTCCATTATGTTTACTAGACTCCCCCCATCACGCACGTGCCCCCAGATACCCCATTGCAGTCACTGTCCATGAGCATAGTAAGATACTGTAGAATCCCTACTTGTCTTTTCTGTGTTTTTCCGCCCTGTCTGTGACACCCCTCCCACATTATATATTCTTCTTCTAATGTGTCCTTACTTCGCCCCTCCCTAATCCCTCCATTCCCACCCATACACCTCAGTCTCTTTCCCTCTGTTAACTTTTAGTCCATTCTTGGGTTTTCTGAGACTGCTGCTGTTTCCTTCTTCAGTTTTTTGTTTGTTCTGATACTGTAATGATGAGTGATATCATTATACATATATATATATATAGATATTTATATCTATATATATATGTGTGTATGTATGTAGGTAAGTAACTCTAATGTTTGCTAAGATGATGCAGCTCCGCAAGGCTGGGCACTGCCCCCCCCCCCCCCGTGGGTGGAGTTTGTAAACGCAGCAGTGTTGCCTGGAGATTCCACGGTGTCACAGTGGTGCCTCTGTCCTAGAGACATAATGTGTATGCTGAGAGGAGCAGGTGTGATTCGGGTGAGGTGGACACTGACCAACTTGACAGCATCAGGCTAAATGGAATCCAGAGCCAAGGTACTGTGTGTTCCTTTTCATTTTGTTGTCACTACTTCAAAGTTACATGAACAACATTATGGTTCCTAAGACTACCCCCACTGTCAAGTCCCCAGCACGTAGCCCGTAAGAGTCGCTGTCCAACAGCCCAGGAATATGCTGTAGAAGTGCTGCTGATCATCGCTATGTTATACGGACCTACCTAAGCTTGCCGCCGGGCCACACCCTGTGTGCCACTCATAATGCCCCATTTTCCCTCTCTCCCTTCCCTCCTAAGCCATCCTCCTCAGTCCCATTCCCTTTGGTAAGTGTGAGTCCATTCTCGGGTTCGGTGCGGCTGCTACTGTCCTTTTCTATCACTCCTTTTCTTTTTTCTGGTACTCCACAGGTGAGTGAAATCAGTTGACACTTGTCTTTCTCTGCGTGGCTTATTTCGCTGAGCATGATACCCTCTACCTCCCTCCATGTTGTTGCACATGGTAGGATTGGTTTCTGCATATGGCAGAATAATATTCCACTTTTCATCCTCTGATAGACACTTACCTTGTCTGTTGTTGTGGACAGTGCTGTGATAATTATACGGGTGCACAGGTCTTTTTTAAACTGGGCTGCTGTATTCTAGTGTTTATTTCTGTATGTCCGGATGTATGAATATATTTAGTTAGTTCATTACTCACTTGTATATCTGTTATTTATTTATTTATTTATCATTAGTCTTCATCTACGTGAATCTCATGTAATTTAGTAAACTGCCCCCCACAATGAGATGCCCCCACATACCTCATTGCAGTCACTGTCCATGAGCATATTAAGATGCTGTAGAATCCCTTGTTGTCTTCTCTGTGTCGTACGTCCCTCCCCGTGCCCCCCTTCTGCTTTATGCATGCCAAAGGTAATGTGCACATTCGCCCCCGCTCCGCCTGACATTTTCCTCCGTTCCCACCTGTCCACGTCCATCCCTTTCCGTTTGGTAACTGTGAGTCCACTCTTGTGGTGCCGTTTTTCTTCTTCGGATGTCTCTTGGTTCCCCTCCTGCACAGGCGAGTGATATCATTTGATCCTTGTGTTTCTCCACCTGCCTGCCTTATTACACTGAGTATGATGCCCTCTCACACCATCCGTGTTTCTGCCAATGGTGGGATTTGTTTTCCTATGACTGAATAATATTCCATTGTTCATCTACTGATGGACACTGAGCTTGGCTATTGAGAATAGTGCTGTGGTAATCATAGGCATGCACGTGTCGCTTTTAAACAGGGGGCGGCAATGTCTCATTCATTCATTCATCTGTTTATTCATTTATTTTTTTATCATGAATCTACAATTATGTGGATCACATCATGTTTATTACACTCCCCCCATCACCAACGTAGGAATGGTTAAGGGACTGAGAAGGCTGGTTGTGAAGGATGGTTGCAGGCTGGTAAGGGGGCATTACGATTAGCTCACATAATGTGGGGGTGGATTTCTATAGGTAAGGCAGTATATTTCAGAGAATTCAAGCAGTGATTCTGTAGGATCTTACTATGCTGGTGAACTGTGAGTGTAATCGGGTCTGGGGGGCGACTTGATGATCTGGGCAGTCTAGTAACCTTAATGTTCCTTATGTAATTGTAGACTGGTTATTGTGAATAGTGCTGCCATAAATTTAGGGGTGCAGATGTCTTTCTAGAACTGGGTTTCTGCATTCCTTATGTATGTATGTTTGTATGTATGTATGTGTGTATGTATGTATTCATCCATCCATGCATCCATTCATTCATTCGTTCATTCATTCATTCATTCTTTCATTCATTTATTATCTGTCTACCTATCTATCCATGGATGTTTCTGTCATTAATGCACAATTAGATGAGTTCCATTATGTTTACTAGACTCCTCCCATCACGCACGTGCCCCCAGATACCCCATTGCAGTCACTGTCCATGAGCATAGTAAGATACTGTAGAATCCCTACTTGTCTTTTCTGTGTTTTTCCGCCCTGTCTGTGACACCCCTCCCACATTATATATTCTTCTTCTAATGTGTCCTTACTTCGCCCCTCCCTAATCCCTCCATTCCCACCCATACACCTCAGTCTCTTTCCCTCTGTTAACTTTTAGTCCATTCTTGGGTTTTCTGAGACTGCTGCTGTTTCCTTCTTCAGTTTTTTGTTTGTTCTGATACTGTAATGATGAGTGATATCATTATACATATATATATGTATATAGATATTTATATCTATATATATATATGTGTATCTTTGCAGGTAAGTAACTCTAATGTTTGCTAAGATGATGCAGCTCCGCAAGGCTGGGCACTGCCCCCCCCCCCCGTGGGTGGAGTTTGTAAGCGCAGCACTGTTGCCTGGAGATTCCACGATGTCACAGTGGTGCCTCTGTCCTAGAGACATAATGTGTATGCTGAGAGGAGCAGGTGTGATTCGGGTGAGGTGGACACTGACCAACTTGACAGCATCAGGCTAAATGGAATCCAGAGCCAAGGTACTGTGTGTTCCTTTTCATTTTGTTGTCACTACTTCAAAGTTACATGAACAACATTATGGTTCCTAAGACTACCCCCACTGTCAAGTCCCCAGCACGTAGCCCGTAAGAGTCGCTGTCCAACAGCCCAGGAATATGCTGTAGAAGTGCTGCTGATCATCGCTATGTTATACGGACCTACCTAAGCTTGCCGCCGGGCCACACCCTGTGTGCCACTCATAATGCCCCATTTTCCCTCTCTCCCTTCCCTCCTAAGCCATCCTCCTCAGTCCCATTCCCTTTGGTAAGTGTGAGTCCATTCTTGGGTTCGGTGCGGCTGCTACTGTCCTTTTCTATCACTCCTTTTCTTTTTTCTGGTACTCCACAGGTGAGTGAAATCAGTTGACACTTGTCTTTCTCTGCGTGGCTTATTTCGCTGAGCATGATACCCTCTACCTCCCTCCATGTTGTTGCACATGGTAGGATTGGTTTCTGCATATGGCAGAATAATATTCCACTTTTCATCCTCTGATAGACACTTACCTTGTCTGTTGTTGTGGACAGTGCTGTGATAATTATACGGGTGCACAGGTCTTTTTTAAACTGGGCTGCTGTATTCTAGTGTTTATTTCTGTATGTCCGGATGTATGAATATATTTAGTTAGTTCATTACTCACTTGTATATCTGTTATTTATTTATTTATTTATCATTAGTCTTCATCTACGTGAGTCTCATGTAATTTAGTAAACTGCCCCCCACAATGAGATGCCCCCACATACCTCATTGCAGTCACTGTCCATGAGCATATTAAGATGCTGTAGAATCCCTTGTTGTCTTCTCTGTGTCGTACGTCCCTCCCCGTGCCCCCCTTCTGCTTTATGCATGCGAAACATAATGTGCACATTCGCCCCCGCTCCGCCTGACATTTTCCTCTGTTCCCACCTGTCCACGCCCATCCCTTTCCGTTTGGTAACTGTGAGTCCACTCTTGTGGTTCCGTTTTTCTTCTTCGGATGTCTCTTGGTTCCCCTCCTGCACAGGCGAGTGATATCATTTGATCCTTGTGTTTCTCCACCTGCCTGCCTTATTACACTGAGTATGATGCCCTCTCACACCATCCGTGTTTCTGCAAATGGTGTGATTTGTTTTCCTATGACTGAATAATATTCCATTGTTCATCTACTGATGGACACTGAGCTTGGCTATTGAGAATAGTGCTGTGGTCATCATAGGGATGCACGTGTCGCTTTTAAACTGGGGGCGGCAATGTCTCATTCATTCATTCATCTGTTTATTCATTTATTTTTTTATCATGAATCTACAATTATGTGGATCACATCATGTTTATCACACTCCCCCCATCACCACCGTAGGAATGGTTAAGGGACTGAGAAGGCTGGTTGTGAAGGATGGTTGCAGGATGGTAAGGGGGCATTACGATTAGCTCTCATAATGTGGGGGGGAATTCTATAGGGAAGGCACTATAGTTCAGAGAATTCAAGCAGTGATTCTGTAGGATCTTACTATGCTGGTGAACAGTGAGTGTAATGGGGTCTGGGGGGCGACTTGATGATCTGGGCAGTCTAGTAACCTTAATGTTCCTTATGTAATTGTAGACTGGTTATTGTGAATAGTGCTGCCATAAATTTAGGGGTGCAGATGTCTTTCTAGAACTGGGTTGCTGCATTCCTTATGTATGTATGTTTGTATGTATGTATGTGTGTATGTATGTATTCATCCATCCATGCATCCATTCATTTATTCATTCATTCATTCATTATCTGTCTACCTATCTATCCATGGATGTTTCTGTCATTAATGCACAATTAGATGAGTTCCATTATGTTTACTAGACTCCTCCCATCACGCACGTGCCCCCAGATACCCCATTGCAGTCACTGTCCATGAGCATAGTAAGATACTGTAGAATCCCTACTTGTCTTTTCTGTGTTTTTCCGCCCTGTCTGTGACACCCCTCCCACATTATATATTCTTCTTCTAATGTGTCCTTACTTCGCCCCTCCCTAATCCCTCCATTCCCACCCATACACCTCAGTCTCTTTCCCTCTGTTAACTTTTAGTCCATTCTTGGGTTTTCTGAGACTGCTGCTGTTTCCTTCTTCAGTTTTTTTGTTTGTTCTGATACTGTAATGATGAGTGATATCATTATACATATATATATATATAGATATTTATATCTATATATATATATGTGTATGTATGTAGGTAAGTAACTCTAATGTTTGCTAAGATGATGCAGCTCTGCAAGGCTGGGCACTGCCCCCCCCCCCGTGGGTGGAGTTTGTAAGTGCAGCACTGTTGCCTGGAGATTCCATGATGTCACAGTGGTGCCTCTGTACTAGAGACATAATGTGTATGCTGAGAGGAGCAGGTGTGATTCGGGTGAGGTGGACACTGACCAACTTGACAGCATCAGGCTACATGGAATCCAGAGCCAAGGTACTGTGTGTTCCTTTTCATTTTGTTGTCACTACTTCAAAGTTACATGAACAACATTATGGTTCCTAAGACTACCCCCACTGTCAAGTCCCCAGCACGTAGCCCGTAAGAGTCGCTGTCCAACAGCCCAGGAATATGCTGTAGAAGTGCTGCTGATCATCGCTATGTTATACGGACCTACCTAAGCTTGCCGCCGGGCCACACCCTGTGTGCCACTCATAATGCCCCATTTTCCCTCTCTCCCTTCCCTCCTAAGCCATCCTCCTCAGTCCCATTCCCTTTGGTAAGTGTGAGTCCATTCTTGGGTTCGGTGCGGCTGCTACTGTCCTTTTCTATCACTCCTTTTCTTTTTTCTGGTACTCCACAGGTGAGTGAAATCAGTTGACACTTGTCTTTCTCTGCGTGGCTTATTTCGCTGAGCATGATACCCTCTACCTCCCTCCATGTTGTTGCACATGGTAGGATTGGTTTCTGCATATGGCAGAATAATATTCCACTTTTCATCCTCTGATAGACACTTACCTTGTCTGTTGTTGTGGACAGTGCTGTGATAATTATACGGGTGCACAGGTCTTTTTTAAACTGGGCTGCTGTATTCTAGTGTTTATTTCTGTATGTCCGGATGTATGAATATATTTAGTTATTTCATTACTCACTTGTATATCTGTTATTTATTTATTTATTTATCATTAGTCTTCATCTACGTGAGTCTCATGTAGTTTAGTAAACTGCCCCCCACAATGAGATGCCCCCACATACCTCATTGCAGTCACTGTCCATGAGCATATTAAGATGCTGTAGAATCCCTTGTTGTCTTCTCTGTGTCGTACGTCCCTCCCCGTGCCCCCCTTCTGCTTTATGCATGCCAAAGGTAATGTGCACATTCGCCCCCGCTCCGCCTGACATTTTCCTCCGTTCCCACCTGTCCACGCCCATCCCTTTCCGTTTGGTAACTGTGAGTCCACTCTTGTGGTGCCGTTTTTCTTCTTCGGATGTCTCTTGGTTCCCCTCCTGCACAGGCGAGTGATATCATTTGATCCTTGTGTTTCTCCACCTGCCTGCCTTATTACACTGAGTATGATGCCCTCTCACACCATCCGTGTTTCTGCAAATGGTGTGATTTGTTTTCCTATGACTGAATAATATTCCATTGTTCATCTACTAATGGACACTGAGCTTGGCTATTGAGAATAGTGCTGTGGTAATCATAGGGATGCACGTGTCGCTTTTAAACTGGGGTCGGCAATGTCTCATTCATTCATTCATCTGTTTATTCATTTATTTTTTTATCATGAATCTACAATTATGTGGATCACATCATGTTTATTACACTCCCCCCATCACCAACGTAGGAATGGTTAAGGGACTGAGAAGGCTGGTTGTGAAGGATGGTTGCAGGCTGGTAAGGGGGCATTACGATTAGCTCACATAATGTGGGGGTGGATTTCTATAGGTAAGGCAGTATATTTCAGAGAATTCAAGCAGTGATTCTGTAGGATCTTACTATGCTGGTGAACTGTGAGTGTAATCGGGTCTGGGGGGCGACTTGATGATCTGGGCAGTCTAGTAACCTTAATGTTCCTTATGTAATTGTAGACTGGTTATTGTGAATAGTGCTGCCATAAATTTAGGGGTGCAGATGTCTTTCTAGAACTGGGTTGCTGCATTCCTTATGTATGTATGTGTGTATGTATGTATTCATCCATCCATGCATCCATTCATTCATTCGTTCATTCATTCATTCATTCTTTCATTCATTTATTATCTGTCTACCTATCTATCCATGGATGTTTCTGTCATTAATGCACAATTAGATGAGTTCCATTATGTTTACTAGACTCCTCCCATCACGCACGTGCCCCCAGATACCCCATTGCAGTCACTGTCCATGAGCATAGTAAGATACTGTAGAATCCCTACTTGTCTTTTCTGTGTTTTTCCGCCCTGTCTGTGACACCCCTCCCACATTATATATTCTTCTTCTAATGTGTCCTTACTTCGCCCCTCCCTAATCCCTCCATTCCCACCCATACACCTCAGTCTCTTTCCCTCTGTTAACTTTTAGTCCATTCTTGGGTTTTCTGAGACTGCTGCTGTTTCCTTCTTCAGTTTTTTTGTTTGTTCTGATACTGTAATGATGAGTGATATCATTATACATATATATATATATAGATATTTATATCTATATATATATGTGTGTATGTATGTAGGTAAGTAACTCTAATGTTTGCTAAGATGATGCAGCTCCGCAAGGCTGGGCACTGCCCCCCCCCCCCCGTGGGTGGAGTTTGTAAACGCAGCACTGTTGCCTGGAGATTCCACGGTGTCACAGTGGTGCCTCTGTCCTAGAGACATAATGTGTATGCTGAGAGGAGCAGGTGTGATTCGGGTGAGGTGGACACTGACCAACTTGACAGCATCAGGCTAAATGGAATCCAGAGCCAAGGTACTGTGTGTTCCTTTTCATTTTGTTGTCACTACTTCAAAGTTACATGAACAACATTATGGTTCCTAAGACTACCCCCACTGTCAAGTCCCCAGCACGTAGCCCGTAAGAGTCGCTGTCCAACAGCCCAGGAATATGCTGTAGAAGTGCTGCTGATCATCGCTATGTTATACGGACCTACCTAAGCTTGCCGCCGGGCCACACCCTGTGTGCCACTCATAATGCCCCATTTTCCCTCTCTCCCTTCCCTCCTAAGCCATCCTCCTCAGTCCCATTCCCTTTGGTAAGTGTGAGTCCATTCTTGGGTTCGGTGCGGCTGCTACTGTCCTTTTCTATCACTCCTTTTCTTTTTTCTGGTACTCCACAGGTGAGTGAAATCAGTTGACACTTGTCTTTCTCTGCGTGGCTTATTTCGCTGAGCATGATACCCTCTACCTCCCTCCATGTTGTTGCACATGGTAGGATTGGTTTCTGCATATGGCAGAATAATATTCCACTTTTCATCCTCTGATAGACACTTACCTTGTCTGTTGTTGTGGACAGTGCTGTGATAATTATACGGGTGCACAGGTCTTTTTTAAACTGGGCTGCTGTATTCTAGTGTTTATTTCTGTATGTCCGGATGTATGAATATATTTAGTTATTTCATTACTCACTTGTATATCTGTTATTTATTTATTTATTTATCATTAGTCTTCATCTACGTGAGTCTCATGTAGTTTAGTAAACTGCACCCCACAATGAGATGCCCCCACATACCTCATTGCAGTCACTGTCCATGAGCATATTAAGATGCTGTAGAATCCCTTGTTGTCTTCTCTGTGTCGTACGTCCCTCCCCGTGCCCCCCTTCTGCTTTATGCATGCCAAAGGTAATGTGCACATTCGCCCCCACTCCGCCTGACATTTTCCTCCGTTCCCACCTGTCCACGCCCATCCCTTTCCGTTTGGTAACTGTGAGTCCACTCTTGTGGTGCCGTTTTTCTTCTTCGGATGTCTCTTGGTTCCCCTCCTGCACAGGCGAGTGATATCATTTGATCCTTGTGTTTCTCCACCTGCCTGCCTTATTACACTGAGTATGATGCCCTCTCACACCATCCGTGTTTCTGCAAATGGTGTGATTTGTTTTCCTATGACTGAATAATATTCCATTGTTCATCTACTAATGGACACTGAGCTTGGCTATTGAGAATAGTGCTGTGGTAATCATAGGGATGCACGTGTCGCTTTTAAACTGGGGTCGGCAATGTCTCATTCATTCATTCATCTGTTTATTCATTTATTTTTTTATCATGAATCTACAATTATGTGGATCACATCATGTTTATTACACTCCCCCCATCACCAACGTAGGAATCTTTAAGGGACTGAGAAGGCTGGTTGTGAAGGATGGTTGCAGGCTGGTAAGGGGGCATTACGATTAGCTCTCATAATGTGGGGGGGAATTCTATAGGGAAGGCACTATAGTTCAGAGAATTCAAGCAGTGATTCTGTAGGATCTTACTATGCTGGTGAACAGTGAGTGTAATGGGTTCTGGGGGGCGACTTGATGATCTGGGCATTCTAGTAACCTTAATGTTCCTTATGTAATTGTAGACTGGTTATTGTGAATAGTGCTGCCATAAATTTAGGGGTGCAGATGTCTTTCTAGAACTGGGTTGCTGCATTCCTTATGTATGTATGTTTGTATGTATGTATGTGTGTATGTATGTATTCATCCTTCCATGCATCCATTCATTCATTCATTCATTCATTCATTCATTCATTTATTATCTGTTTACCTATCTATCCATGGATGTTTCTGTCATTAATGCACAATTAGATGAGTTCCATTATGTTTACTAGACTCCCCCCATCACGCACGTGCCCCCAGATACCCCATTGCAGTCACTGTCCATGAGCATAGTAAGATACTGTAGAATCCCTACTTGTCTTTTCTGTGTTTTTCCGCCCTGTCTGTGACACCCCTCCCACATTATATATTCTTCTTCTAATGTGTCCTTACTTCGCCCCTCCCTAATCCCTCCATTCCCACCCATACACCTCAGTCTCTTTCCCTCTGTTAACTTTTAGTCCATTCTTGGGTTTTCTGAGACTGCTGCTGTTTCCTTCTTCAGTTTTTTGTTTGTTCTGATACTGTAATGATGAGTGATATCATTATACATATATATATATATAGATATTTATATCTATATATATATGTGTGTATGTATGTACGTAAGTAACTCTAATGTTTGCTAAGATGATGCAGCTCCGCAAGGCTGGGCACTGCCCCCCCCCCCCCGTGGGTGGAGTTTGTAAACGCAGCACTGTTGCCTGGAGATTCCACGGTGTCACAGTGGTGCCTCTGTCCTAGAGACATAATGTGTATGCTGAGAGGAGCAGGTGTGATTCGGGTGAGGTGGACACTGACCAACTTGACAGCATCAGGCTAAATGGAATCCAGAGCCAAGGTACTGTGTGTTCCTTTTCATTTTGTTGTCACTACTTCAAAGTTACATGAACAACATTATGGTTCCTAAGACTACCCCCACTGTCAAGTCCCCAGCACGTAGCCCGTAAGAGTCGCTGTCCAACAGCCCAGGAATATGCTGTAGAAGTGCTGCTGATCATCGCTATGTTATACGGACCTACCTAAGCTTGCCGCCGGGCCACACCCTGTGTGCCACTCATAATGCCCCATTTTCCCTCTCTCCCTTCCCTCCTAAGCCATCCTCCTCAGTCCCATTCCCTTTGGTAAGTGTGAGTCCATTCTTGGGTTCGGTGCGGCTGCTACTGTCCTTTTCTATCACTCCTTTTCTTTTTTCTGGTACTCCACAGGTGAGTGAAATCAGTTGACACTTGTCTTTCTCTGCGTGGCTTATTTCGCTGAGCATGATACCCTCTACCTCCCTCCATGTTGTTGCACATGGTAGGATTGGTTTCTGCATATGGCAGAATAATATTCCACTTTTCATCCTCTGATAGACACTTACCTTGTCTGTTGTTGTGGACAGTGCTGTGATAATTATACGGGTGCACAGGTCTTTTTTAAACTGGGCTGCTGTATTCTAGTGTTTATTTCTGTATGTCTGGATGTATGAATATATTTAGTTAGTTCATTACTCACTTGTATATCTGTTATTTATTTATTTATTTATCATTAGTCTTCATCTACGTGAGTCTCATGTAGTTTAGTAAACTGCCCCCCACAATGAGATGCCCCCACATACCTCATTGCAGTCACTGTCCATGAGCATATTAAGATGCTGTAGAATCCCTTGTTGTCTTCTCTGTGTCGTACGTCCCTCCCCGTGCCCCCCTTCTGCTTTATGCATGCCAAAGGTAATGTGCACATTCGCCCCCGCTCCGCCTGACATTTTCCTCCGTTCCCACCTGTCCACGTCCATCCCTTTCCGTTTGGTAACTGTGAGTCCACTCTTGTGGTGCCGTTTTTCTTCTTCGGATGTCTCTTGGTTCCCCTCCTGCACAGGCGAGTGATATCATTTGATCCTTGTGTTTCTCCACCTGCCTGCCTTATTACACTGAGTATGATGCCCTCTCACACCATCCGTGTTTCTGCCAATGGTGGGATTTGTTTTCCTATGACTGAATAATATTCCATTGTTCATCTACTGATGGACACTGAGCTTGGCTATTGAGAATAGTGCTGTGGTAATCATAGGCATGCACGTGTCGCTTTTAAACAGGGGGCGGCAATGTCTCATTCATTCATTCATCTGTTTATTCATTTATTTTTTTATCATGAATCTACAATTATGTGGATCACATCATGTTTATTACACTCCCCCCATCACCAACGTAGGAATGGTTAAGGGACTGAGAAGGCTGGTTGTGAAGGATGGTTGCAGGCTGGTAAGGGGGCATTACGATTAGCTCACATAATGTGGGGGTGGATTTCTATAGGTAAGGCAGTATATTTCAGAGAATTCAAGCAGTGATTCTGTAGGATCTTACTATGCTGGTGAACTGTGAGTGTAATCGGGTCTGGGGGGCGACTTGATGATCTGGGCAGTCTAGTAACCTTAATGTTCCTTATGTAATTGTAGACTGGTTATTGTGAATAGTGCTGCCATAAATTTAGGGGTGCAGATGTCTTTCTAGAACTGGGTTGCTGCATTCCTTATGTATGTATGTTTGTATGTATGTATGTGTGTATGTATGTATTCATCCATCCATGCATCCATTCATTCATTCGTTCATTCATTCATTCATTCTTTCATTCATTTATTATCTGTCTACCTATCTATCCATGGATGTTTCTGTCATTAATGCACAATTAGATGAGTTCCATTATGTTTACTAGACTCCTCCCATCACGCACGTGCCCCCAGATACCCCATTGCAGTCACTGTCCATGAGCATAGTAAGATACTGTAGAATCCCTACTTGTCTTTTGTGTGTTTTTCCGCCCTGTCTGTGACACCCCTCCCACATTATATATTCTTCTTCTAATGTGTCCTTACTTCGCCCCTCCCTAATCCCTCCATTCCCACCCATACACCTCAGTCTCTTTCCCTCTGTTAACTTTTAGTCCATTCTTGGGTTTTCTGAGACTGCTGCTGTTTCCTTCTTCAGTTTTTTGTTTGTTCTGATACTGTAATGATGAGTGATATCATTATACATATATATATGTATATAGATATTTATATCTATATATATATATGTGTAT
Organism: Manis pentadactyla; assembly: GCF_030020395.1. NCBI lineage: Eukaryota > Metazoa > Chordata > Mammalia > Pholidota > Manidae > Manis > Manis pentadactyla. The sequence continues at coordinate 82,070,978 of NC_080024.1, forward strand.
CTTTGCAGGTAAGTAACTCTAATGTTTGCTAAGATGATGCAGCTCCGCAAGGCTGGGCACTGCCCCCCCCCCGTGGGTGGAGTTTGTAAGCGCAGCACTGTTGCCTGGAGATTCCACGATGTCACAGTGGTGCCTCTGTCCTAGAGACATAATGTGTATGCTGAGAGGAGCAGGTGTGATTCGGGTGAGGTGGACACTGACCAACTTGACAGCATCAGGCTAAATGGAATCCAGAGCCAAGGTACTGTGTGTTCCTTTTCATTTTGTTGTCACTACTTCAAAGTTACATGAACAACATTATGGTTCCTAAGACTACCCCCACTGTCAAGTCCCCAGCACGTAGCCCGTAAGAGTCGCTGTCCAACAGCCCAGGAATATGCTGTAGAAGTGCTGCTGATCATCGCTATGTTATACGGACCTACCTAAGCTTGCCGCCGGGCCACACCCTGTGTGCCACTCATAATGCCCCATTTTCCCTCTCTCCCTTCCCTCCTAAGCCATCCTCCTCAGTCCCATTCCCTTTGGTAAGTGTGAGTCCATTCTTGGGTTCGGTGCGGCTGCTACTGTCCTTTTCTATCACTCCTTTTCTTTTTTCTGGTACTCCACAGGTGAGTGAAATCAGTTGACACTTGTCTTTCTCTGCGTGGCTTATTTCGCTGAGCATGATACCCTCTACCTCCCTCCATGTTGTTGCACATGGTAGGATTGGTTTCTGCATATGGCAGAATAATATTCCACTTTTCATCCTCTGATAGACACTTACCTTGTCTGTTGTTGTGGACAGTGCTGTGATAATTATACGGGTGCACAGGTCTTTTTTAAACTGGGCTGCTGTATTCTAGTGTTTATTTCTGTATGTCCGGATGTATGAATATATTTAGTTAGTTCATTACTCACTTGTATATCTGTTATTTATTTATTTATTTATCATTAGTCTTCATCTACGTGAGTCTCATGTAATTTAGTAAACTGCCCCCCACAATGAGATGCCCCCACATACCTCATTGCAGTCACTGTCCATGAGCATATTAAGATGCTGTAGAATCCCTTGTTGTCTTCTCTGTGTCGTACGTCCCTCCCCGTGCCCCCCTTCTGCTTTATGCATGCCAAACATAATGTGCACATTCGCTCCCGCTCCGCCTGACATTTTCCTCTGTTCCCACCTGTCCACGCCCATCCCTTTCCGTTTGGTAACTGTGAGTCCACTCTTGTGGTTCCGTTTTTCTTCTTCGGATGTCTCTTGGTTCCCCTCCTGCACAGGCGAGTGATATCATTTGATCCTTGTGTTTCTCCACTTGCCTGCCTTATTACACTGAGTATGATGCCCTCTCACACCATCCGTGTTTCTGCAAATGGTGTGATTTGTTTTCCTATGACTGAATAATATTCCATTGTTCATCTACTGATGGACACTGAGCTTGGCTATTGAGAATAGTGCTGTGGTCATCATAGGGATGCACGTGTCGCTTTTAAACTGGGGGCGGCAATGTCTCATTCATTCATTCATCTGTTTATTCATTTATTTTTTTATCATGAATCTACAATTATGTGGATCACATCATGTTTATCACACTCCCCCCATCACCACCGTAGGAATGGTTAAGGGACTGAGAAGGCTGGTTGTGAAGGATGGTTGCAGGATGGTAAGGGGGCATTACGACTAGCTCTCATAATGTGGGGGGGAATTCTATAGGGAAGGCACTATAGTTCAGAGAATTCAAGCAGTGATTCTGTAGGATCTTACTATGCTGGTGAACAGTGAGTGTAATGGGGTCTGGGGGGCGACTTGATGATCTGGGCAGTCTAGTAACCTTAATGTTCCTTATGTAATTGTAGACTGGTTATTGTGAATAGTGCTGCCATAAATTTAGGGGTGCAGATGTCTTTCTAGAACTGGGTTGCTGCATTCCTTATGTATGTATGTTTGTATGTATGTATGTGTGTATGTATGTATTCATCCATCCATGCATCCATTCATTCATTCATTCATTCATTCATTATCTGTCTACCTATCTATCCATGGATGTTTCTGTCATTAATGCACAATTAGATGAGTTCCATTATGTTTACTAGACTCCTCCCATCACGCACGTGCCCCCAGATACCCCATTGCAGTCACTGTCCATGAGCATAGTAAGATACTGTAGAATCCCTACTTGTCTTTTTTGTGTTTTTCCGCCCTGTCTGTGACACCCCTCTCACATTATATATTCTTCTTCTAATGTGTCCTTACTTCGCCCCTCCCTAATCCCTCCATTCCCACCCATACACCTCAGTCTCTTTCCCTCTGTTAACTTTTAGTCCATTCTTGGGTTTTCTGAGACTGCTGCTGTTTCCTTCTTCAGTTTTTTTGTTTGTTCTGATACTGTAATGATGAGTGATATCATTATACATATATATATATATAGATATTTATATCTATATATATATATGTGTATGTATGTAGGTAAGTAACTCTAATGTTTGCTAAGATGATGCAGCTCTGCAAGGCTGGGCACTGCCCCCCCCCCCGTGGGTGGAGTTTGTAAGTGCAGCACTGTTGCCTGGAGATTCCATGATGTCACAGTGGTGCCTCTGTACTAGAGACATAATGTGTATGCTGAGAGGAGCAGGTGTGATTCGGGTGAGGTGGACACTGACCAACTTGACAGCATCAGGCTACATGGAATCCAGAGCCAAGGTACTGTGTGTTCCTTTTCATTTTGTTGTCACTACTTCAAAGTTACATGAACAACATTATGGTTCCTAAGACTACCCCCACTGTCAAGTCCCCAGCACGTAGCCCGTAAGAGTCGCTGTCCAACAGCCCAGGAATATGCTGTAGAAGTGCTGCTGATCATCGCTGTGTTATACGGACCTACCTAAGCTTGCCGCCGGGCCACACCCTGTGTGCCACTCATAATGCCCCATTTTCCCTCTCTCCCTTCCCTCCTAAGCCATCCTCCTCAGTCCCATTCCCTTTGGTAAGTGTGAGTCCATTCTTGGGTTCGGTGCGGCTGCTACTGTCCTTTTCTATCACTCCTTTTCTTTTTTCTGGTACTCCACAGGTGAGTGAAATCAGTTGACACTTGTCTTTCTCTGCGTGGCTTATTTCGCTGAGCATGATACCCTCTACCTCCCTCCATGTTGTTGCACATGGTAGGATTGGTTTCTGCATATGGCAGAATAATATTCCACTTTTCATCCTCTGATAGACACTTACCTTGTCTGTTGTTGTGGACAGTGCTGTGATAATTATACGGGTGCACAGGTCTTTTTTAAACTGGGCTGCTGTATTCTAGTGTTTATTTCTGTATGTCCGGATGTATGAATATATTTAGTTATTTCATTACTCACTTGTATATCTGTTATTTATTTATTTATTTATCATTAGTCTTCATCTACGTGAGTCTCATGTAGTTTAGTAAACTGCCCCCCACAATGAGATGCCCCCACATACCTCATTGCAGTCACTGTCCATGAGCATATTAAGATGCTGTAGAATCCCTTGTTGTCTTCTCTGTGTCGTACGTCCCTCCCCGTGCCCCCCTTCTGCTTTATGCATGCCAAAGGTAATGTGCACATTCGCCCCCGCTCCGCCTGACATTTTCCTCCGTTCCCACCTGTCCACGCCCATCCCTTTCCGTTTGGTAACTGTGAGTCCACTCTTGTGGTGCCGTTTTTCTTCTTCGGATGTCTCTTGGTTCCCCTCCTGCACAGGCGAGTGATATCATTTGATCCTTGTGTTTCTCCACCTGCCTGCCTTATTACACTGAGTATGATGCCCTCTCACACCATCCGTGTTTCTGCAAATGGTGTGATTTGTTTTCCTATGACTGAATAATATTCCATTGTTCATCTACTAATGGACACTGAGCTTGGCTATTGAGAATAGTGCTGTGGTAATCATAGGGATGCACGTGTCGCTTTTAAACTGGGGTCGGCAATGTCTCATTCATTCATTCATCTGTTTATTCATTTATTTTTTTATCATGAATCTACAATTATGTGGATCACATCATGTTTATTACACTCCCCCCATCACCAACGTAGGAATCTTTAAGGGACTGAGAAGGCTGGTTGTGAAGGATGGTTGCAGGCTGGTAAGGGGGCATTACGATTAGCTCTCATAATGTGGGGGGGAATTCTATAGGGAAGGCACTATAGTTCAGAGAATTCAAGCAGTGATTCTGTAGGATCTTACTATGCTGGTGAACAGTGAGTGTAATGGGTTCTGGGGGGCGACTTGATGATCTGGGCATTCTAGTAACCTTAATGTTCCTTATGTAATTGTAGACTGGTTATTGTGAATAGTGCTGCCATAAATTTAGGGGTGCAGATGTCTTTCTAGAACTGGGTTTCTGCATTCCTTATGTATGTATGTTTGTATGTATGTATGTGTGTATGTATGTATTCATCCTTCCATGCATCCATTCATTCATTCTTTCATTCATTCATTCATTCATTCATTTATTATCTGTTTACCTATCTATCCATGGATGTTTCTGTCATTAATGCACAATTAGATGAGTTCCATTATGTTTACTAGACTCCCCCCATCACGCACGTGCCCCCAGATACCCCATTGCAGTCACTGTCCATGAGCATAGTAAGATACTGTAGAATCCCTACTTGTCTTTTCTGTGTTTTTCCGCCCTGTCTGTGACACCCCTCCCACATTATATATTCTTCTTCTAATGTGTCCTTACTTCGCCCCTCCCTAATCCCTCCATTCCCACCCATACACCTCAGTCTCTTTCCCTCTGTTAACTTTTAGTCCATTCTTGGGTTTTCTGAGACTGCTGCTGTTTCCTTCTTCAGTTTTTTGTTTGTTCTGATACTGTAATGATGAGTGATATCATTATACATATATATATATATAGATATTTATATCTATATATATATGTGTGTATGTATGTAGGTAAGTAACTCTAATGTTTGCTAAGATGATGCAGCTCCGCAAGGCTGGGCACTGCCCCCCCCCCCCGTGGGTGGAGTTTGTAAACGCAGCACTGTTGCCTGGAGATTCCACGGTGTCACAGTGGTGCCTCTGTCCTAGAGACATAATGTGTATGCTGAGAGGAGCAGGTGTGATTCGGGTGAGGTGGACACTGACCAACTTGACAGCATCAGGCTAAATGGAATCCAGAGCCAAGGTACTGTGTGTTCCTTTTCATTTTGTTGTCACTACTTCAAAGTTACATGAACAACATTATGGTTCCTAAGACTACCCCCACTGTCAAGTCCCCAGCACGTAGCCCGTAAGAGTCACTGTCCAACAGCCCAGGAATATGCTGTAGAAGTGCTGCTGATCATCGCTATGTTATACGGACCTACCTAAGCTTGCCGCCGGGCCACACCCTGTGTGCCACTCATAATGCCCCATTTTCCCTCTCTCCCTTCCCTCCTAAGCCATCCTCCTCAGTCCCATTCCCTTTGGTAAGTGTGAGTCCATTCTTGGGTTCGGTGCGGCTGCTACTGTCCTTTTCTATCACTCCTTTTCTTTTTTCTGGTACTCCACAGGTGAGTGAAATCAGTTGACACTTGTCTTTCTCTGCGTGGCTTATTTCGCTGAGCATGATACCCTCTACCTCCCTCCATGTTGTTGCACATGGTAGGATTGGTTTCTGCATATGGCAGAATAATATTCCACTTTTCATCCTCTGATAGACACTTACCTTGTCTGTTGTTGTGGACAGTGCTGTGATAATTATACGGGTGCACAGGTCTTTTTTAAACTGGGCTGCTGTATTCTAGTGTTTATTTCTGTATGTCCGGATGTATGAATATATTTAGTTAGTTCATTACTCACTTGTATATCTGTTATTTATTTATTTATTTATCATTAGTCTTCATCTACGTGAGTCTCATGTAATTTAGTAAACTGCCCCCCACAATGAGATGCCCCCACATACCTCATTGCAGTCACTGTCCATGAGCATATTAAGATGCTGTAGAATCCCTTGTTGTCTTCTCTGTGTCGTACGTCCCTCCCCGTGCCCCCCTTCTGCTTTATGCATGCCAAAGGTAATGTGCACATTCGCCCCCGCTCCGCCTGACATTTTCCTCCGTTCCCACCTGTCGACGTCCATCCCTTTCCGTTTGGTAACTGTGAGTCCACTCTTGTGGTGCCGTTTTTCTTCTTCGGATGTCTCTTGGTTCCCCTCCTGCACAGGCGAGTGATATCATTTGATCCTTGTGTTTCTCCACCTGCCTGCCTTATTACACTGAGTATGATGCCCTCTCACACCATCCGTGTTTCTGCAAATGGTGTGATTTGTTTTCCTATGACTGAATAATATTCCATTGTTCATCTACTGATGGACACTGAGCTTGGCTATTGAGAATAGTGCTGTGGTCATCATAGGGATGCACGTGTCGCTTTTAAACTGGGGGCGGCAATGTCTCATTCATTCATTCATCTGTTTATTCATTTATTTTTTTATCATGAATCTACAATTATGTGGATCACATCATGTTTATCACACTCCCCCCATCACCACCGTAGGAATGGTTAAGGGACTGAGAAGGCTGGTTGTGAAGGATGGTTGCAGGATGGTAAGGGGGCATTACGATTAGCTCTCATAATGTGGGGGGGAATTCTATAGGGAAGGCACTATAGTTCAGAGAATTCAAGCAGTGATTCCGTAGGATCTTACTGTGTTGGTGAACAGTGAGTGTAATGGGGTCTGGGGGGCGACTTGATGATCTGGGCAGTCTAGTAACCTTAATGTTCCTTATGTAATTGTAGACTGGTTATTGTGAATAGTGCTGCCATAAATTTAGGGGTGCAGATGTCTTTCTAGAACTGGGTTGCTGCATTCCTTATGTATGTATGTTTGTATGTATGTATGTGTGTATGTATGTATTCATCCATCCATGCATCCATTCATTCATTCATTCATTCATTCATTCATTCATTTATTATCTGTCTACCTATCTATCCATGGATGTTTCTGTCATTAATGCACAATTAGATGAGTTCCATTATGTTTACTAGACTCCCCCCATCACGCACGTGCCCCCAGATACCCCATTGCAGTCACTGTCCATGAGCATAGTAAGATACTGTAGAATCCCTACTTGTCTTTTCTGTGTTTTTCCGCCCTGTCTGTGACACCCCTCCCACATTATATATTCTTCTTCTAATGTGTCCTTACTTCGCCCCTCCCTAATCCCTCCATTCCCACCCATACACCTCAGTCTCTTTCCCTCTGTTAACTTTTAGTCCATTCTTGGGTTTTCTGAGACTGCTGCTGTTTCCTTCTTCAGTTTTTTGTTTGTTCTGATACTGTAATGATGAGTGATATCATTATACATATATATATATATAGATATTTATATCTATATATATATATGTGTATGTATGTAGGTAAGTAACTCTAATGTTTGCTAAGATGATGCAGCTCCGCAAGGCTGGGCACTGCCCCCCCCCGTGGGTGGAGTTTGTAAACGCAGCACTGTTGCCTGGAGATTCCACGGTGTCACAGTGGTGCCTCTGTCCTAGAGACATAATGTGTATGCTGAGAGGAGCAGGTGTGATTCGGGTGAGGTGGACACTGACCAACTTGACAGCATCAGGCTAAATGGAATCCAGAGCCAAGGTACTGTGTGTTCCTTTTCATTTTGTTGTCACTACTTCAAAGTTACATGAACAACATTATGGTTCCTAAGACTACCCCCACTGTCAAGTCCCCAGCACGTAGCCCGTAAGAGTCGCTGTCCAACAGCCCAGGAATATGCTGTAGAAGTGCTGCTGATCATCGCCATGTTATACGGACCTACCTAAGCTTGCCGCCGGGCCACACCCTGTGTGCCACTCATAATGCCCCATTTTCCCTCTCTCCCTTCCCTCCTAAGCCATCCTCCTCAGTCCCATTCCCTTTGGTAAGTGTGAGTCCATTCTTGGGTTCAGTGCGGCTGCTACTGTCCTTTTCTATCACTCCTTTTCTTTTTTCTGGTACTCCACAAGTGGGTGAAATCAGTTGACACTTGTCTTTCTCTGCGTGGCTTATTTCGCTGAGCATGATACCCTCTACCTCCCTCCATGTTGTTGCACATGGTAGGATTGGTTTCTGCATATGGCAGAATAATATTCCACTTTTCATCCTCAGATAGACACTTACCTTGTCTGTTGTTGTGGACAGTGCTGTGATAATTATACGGGTGCACAGGTCTTTTTTAAACTGGGCTGCTGTATTCTAGTGTTTATTTCTGTATGTCCGGA